>NW_024609882.1:74817331-75245495 GCF_016920785.2 Ixodes scapularis
CAGCAGAATCGGGCGTGCTCTCAGCGTCATGGCGCTGATAGCACGCACCGGTCGACGGTCCGCCGTTCACCTTCCTATCGCCTGCGGGTGTACATCGGGACGTCATAATCACACAGGCAAACAGTAGAAGCTCAATATATTTCCAGAATGCTTCGTTGACTAGGGTGCGAATTTGATTAATAGATACTAAAGGGCTCTGATAAAAAGGTAATATTTTCATTGTCCTCAAAGCTTTTCAACGGTGAATTCGAAAATCTCTTCACCCCTTTCTACTTACAGATAAAATAAACATATAATTAAGAATGATTGATTGTTTAAATTTATTTTGCATATTTTCGCCACGCGGGTGATATCGAACATAGGTAGTGTAACTAAACTTGGACGCAGACTTGTACGTCATCCGTTACAAGTGATGAAATTACTTGTTATCCCTTACATTTATTGGTAATTTAGTAACGGAATAATTACATACTTTCTAGAGTAATTTTAAAGAAATTCCCCTACATTTTTGACGTAACTGATTCCTTGTAATCCGTTACATTTTTTTTCCAGGACCAACCCCCCCCCCCCTCCCCCCCTCTAAAGAAAGTTTTTTTTTCTTCTTTTTTTTTTGAAAAGTCGAGCGCAGTGACACTGTCACGGGAATCGACAAGCGCAAAGAGAGGCTGGCACTCTTCAGTTCCGCAAAGTATTTTTTTGCAACACCAAGCCCCTGAATCTCTTTTTTTAGACACTAACAACAATCAATAAATCCAAATTTACATTTCTACCCAAAAAAAAAAAAGCGGGGGGGGGGGGGGGGCAAGTTATCTCTGCTTTTTTTAGTTCCTTGTTTTTCTTTGCGATTGAAGACAGGGAGAGGAGGACACCAATTGATTGTTTGCCTCTTCGAGAAGCTCGATGCGGTAAGTGCAAAGACATGAATTAACAATGTCCTCCTCGGTTATAGTGACTACGACGATTTTTATAATGTGACAACACGAGACAAAGCTCCGTCTACCCTAAAAACCACTAAAAGAGATGTGATAATATGTGAAGGTGTTATTGCCACAAGCATCCTCTTTCGTTGCTGCACACTTATCTTCTCTTAGAAAGCCGGATGTATTTTTTCTGTTTCTTTCACCTCATTTGACCCTGTTTTAAAAGCTACTTACTTTTTTGTAGCCCGACTTCTATACTACGTTTCAGCTTCCATCCAAGCGCAACCAAAGCTACGTGTGGCCGGAGCCAATCACTCGCCGGCAATAAGTCACGTGATCTCGCCTGCACTTTTGTATCACTCCGCTGCGCCGCTGCTCGTCCGCGCCACCCGCGCTCGCCGAGTATTTCGTCTGCATGGGTGTTTCAACGGTATCGTCTGCTACATACAGGTTTAAAATGTGCCCTTTCACGTTCTGAAATTTAGTCACTGGAGACGTCAGTACGCAGGCTAGCCGCTGGCGTCTGTGTCCGAGCTTTCCATCTGTTCGTCATTTCGGCATAGTTTCGAGATGTAAGTACACATTGCAAGGTGCCCGATGACCCGGCCGTTGATGTTTCCTTGTATTGTCTGGATATACCAGAGCTCGAGGCGAAGTCTTTTCCACCTGCTTCTTGGCGTTCAATGTGATCGGCCGGTAAAGGGGTGCCCTGATTTCGCCTCGTATCAGTGAATTGTAGTGGCCCGGACGTTTTTCTTGTTTACAACGCATTCCCGGTACGACGCGGCCGGAGTCTCCTGCCGATTTTGAGAGTAGGCATTCATCAAGGCCTCTCGCGCCTGATGCCCAAATGTGCCTTTGCGAAAGGACGTTTTGAAACGACTCGATGAGGAAAGCAGCGAAGCATATGGTTCGGCCAATACCGGGAACGAAATCACACAGAAAAACCGAACGCTGCAGCCGCGTTGCCAGCGGATGTACGCGTTTTCACCAAACCACACGAATTTACATATATTAATAAAAACATGCACTTCAGATATTTCACTCCTTTCGTTGCAAACGATTCTCAGCAGTTCATACCTGAAATATTGTGCAATGATTACGCACAAAAAAAGTTATTTTAAGGAAATTACTTTTGCGGACTACTTTGTGGTGCGTAGGAATGCTCTTCTCGGAGTTGCGAACCGTCCCTCAGCCTTTGGCTGCGCTCGGACGGAAGCTGAAACGAAGTATAAGGTTGGCCCACTTTATTTGTGAATTCCAGCCAGCTTATCTGCATCTGAGCCACCCTTTTTGCGAGTCATTTTTTTTGCGAGCACTTCGAAAATGGTAATAGTCTTTCTTACTTTCTTCTTTCTGTTTTTACCCCAGCAGGACGCACCCTATCTCAAGCGGATACTTTTAGAAATAAAACATAATGGTGGCTGACGTAGACTTGTTATTTTGGGCTTGAGGGGAGAGTGAAATTCATGAGTGGGGCCATAGCGCAGCTTACTTAGTATTCTGCCCTTCGGTGCACGTGGCATCAGCGGACGTCTCATCTGGAGAACACCGGAGTAAACTGCGGTCGGTTCGTGGCCGTGTGTTTTAAAACGGCACCAAGAAAGGAACACACAACAAACGTGCGTTTACATTTCCTTGTTTTAACCAACGTTCTAATTATTTGTTGTTAAAAATGTCCTTTTTTCGATTACTTAAATTCATATACTAGCAACTGTTTTTTTTATTCACCAACGTCTCATCCGAGGCTCGACCGGTTCAGAACCAAAGGAACAAGGGTATCGACGCAAACCTTATTTATTATTTAATTATCACCTTACTGTTACAACCATGTTTTGCTATTGTCTGGCAATATATTCCGGTATAATACGATGGACATAAATCAATTTGTATTCTAGTTTTGGCTACATGTATGTGACTTCTACAGTTTCGCGATTTCGACAATGGAGAATTTTAGTAGATCTGTTCGATGGCTCCGATAACGATACCCGATACTCCGCCGCCCCCATTGCGTATTCATCATATTGTTATCGGGGGCATCGGAGGTATCGAAACGATCTACTAAAACTCTTGGCTATCAGACAACGGATGCAACCAGGAGCTTTGCTCTATTTTCGAGGTGAATATAGTACTTCCATTGCTTCGGTGAAAAAGATCAATGCAGAGCATGAAACATTCGTGGAGGCACAATATGCCACTCCCATCCAGCGCCTCAGTTCAAAGGGTGTTCAGATTAGCAGTCGACATATTGAGTAAGAAATAACGCAAAATGTCTAACGAGTTTCGAGAGTCAGCTGTTTCTCAAAATACTCCAAGCCATTAAATGGAACAGGTTGCAACTATAAGCACTTGAATAAGCGGCTTCCGTTTGTTGCTTAATTGAAAACAGTAATGCTGGAATAGCGCCACGAAAGTAACGGATTACTTTTCGGGGTAACGGTCACTTACTTTTATAGACGGGTAACTGCAATTGTAATAAATTACAATTTAGCCCCGAGTAATTGTAATTGTAATTCCTTACTACTTTTCAGTAACGTGTACAAGTCTGCTTGGACGTAACTATACTTGGACACTGTGTCCTCGGCATTTTGTAGGTTGTCAAGCTTTTTTTTTTTCGTTTTTATAGTTTCTCTGTAAATGTTATTTTACGTTTCCGTGACGCATGACGAACAAAAATGAAGATGTATAACCATTCAATAGTTATCAGGCGAACATATAGCCGTTAAGATACGCATGCGATAAGGCTTAAAAACGCGCCTAAAAGCATTGTCTGGTGTTATATTGGTCTGGTTGCTTTCCGGCGCTTTGGAATACCCTAAAACCCTTTCGCGTGGCCATGTCGGGCGCTCTATGTATAAACGTAAAGCTGGTCTTTTCTGAGTGCTCTCAAAATGTCAAACTGCTCCGTCCTACGATTCGCAGCGCTGTACATGTAAAATAAAATACGCCTATTGATACCAACCCACATTATCCTGAAGTAATTATATTGGGCTATGATCATAGTGGGGTACGTAACGCTGTGCGCACGTTTATTACTCCATCCTGTCGATTGATCCGAAGAGCCTTTCCGAACTGAATGATTATCTATAAAGCGGTTATTCAGATTAAAAAAAAAAAATCGCAAAATCCAACTATTCGAATGCCTTGGCCAATCCGCACTTGGGATATATACAGTGCTAATGGGAATTGCCTATAACGTAGAACCATGCGGCTTTTTCCGGCGAGCGCTAAACTGGTAGCATTTGCGATAACGAATCATCTCACATGGGCAACATGGAACGGTCAGCTCGAGGCAGACATGTACAAGTTACTCAAAAAAAGTAATTAAGTTAAGTTACTGAGTATTGACGTGAAAAATAATCTGAGTAGAGTAGAAATTACTCAAATAGTAATTAATTGAGAGAATTACTAATTACCGTAAAAAGTAGCGAATTACTTTTGAAGTTATTTCTGAAGTTACTTTTATATGTTTTTTTTATGGTAAAAAGAAAGTACAGATGCTTTGATCCGTGAGCGAAATTGTGCTAGCCATATATGAATCGGCTTGCTTTTTTTTTTTTTTTTTGCACAGAAATGCTTTAATAGCTGGTTCTGCTTCTGCGTCCCTGTTGGTTTTGTACTTTCGTGTTTGTTTGGTAAATGATGTTGCGAATGTGTCATTTGTACTTTGAGGTTTAGCACTGTTTGAACTTGATCTTTTAGACAGTGCTTGCTTGTGTAGAGTGTTGCGCAAAAAGTACTTGAAGTAATCTACAAAGTAAATGAGAGGTTATGTACTTCAAGCAAAGTAGTGAGTACACCGGGTGCAATGTACTTGAAGTAACCTATGTAAATACAATATATTTCAAGGTAAAGCACAATCACTTTTAACGCAATCTTTCATGATGCCCGTTCATTCTCTATACAGTGTTATTTTAACTGGTATCCATTGCTCCCGGGGCAATCGGAGATGCATCCGTTTTTTTACGCAAATGAGAGCAAATATTGTATAAGGTCAAGTCGCCGCAGAGTAGTTGTTTTACACTTGCTGACGAGCTATTTGACACAATAAACTTAAAGGCACTATTACCCCCATCACTTCACTCACAGAAATGACCAGATGACGTCTCTAAAGAGCGCGTTTTCACACGACGATAACGCCATTTTTTGTTTTCGTATTCGGGAAATGTACATTGAAGTCGGGAGTTTTACTGTCCTTGGAAAATACAAGTACATGTTCAGAATCTTTACTTCAAGTAAAGTAATTTTTCTAAGCAGTGGTACTTTAAGTACCATGAACATAAGGTACTTCCCAAGACTGATTGTTTATTATTTTTTTATATGAAAATACTGGGGAAATACTGCAGGTTTCTCGAACGATGTATGAATCTTTGGAGATCTACATATTCCGAGTTCTGGGAGGAAAGGGAACGCAAAAGGGCAATCTTTGCGTTGCTCTTTAGCACGCGATTCTTCGAGTACAGCACAAACTACGGGAGCACCAGATGAATTTCAGAGCAGGTGCTGCATTTTGTTGCGTCCTTTGAATGAGGGTGCAGTCTGTGCACCTCCTGTAGTGAGCGAGAGTTTCTACGTTTGCCGAGAAGCGGAGACAAACCCTTTCTTTAAACATGTCAAATTTCCTTGAGCTTCGGGACACAGAGGAACGCCAGTCTTAGGCGCAAATCCTCTCTTGCGTTGTGTCTGTTCGCTCCTCGCGCCTCTTAGCAGTGTTGTTGCAGTGTGTGTGTGTGTGTGGGGGGGGGGGGGGAAAGTAAAAAAAAAAGGCGTGTGAATTTTTTTTCTTTTTTTTTTCGGGGGGGGGGGGAGGGGTTAAATTTTCCGAACCATTTTCTCTACCCCCCCTTTTCTGCGCTACATGATTCCGCCTCTTTCCAAATATCAGCTGACCTTCGAACATCTTATCCCTTTTGTGCAGGAATGTTTGTTGATAGGCAGAACAACCACTAAAATTCGAAAGTAATTTGTAACTTGAGTAGAAGTTACTCAAAAAAGTAATTAAGGTAAACTACTAATTACCGAAGTAAAAATGAAATTGAAAATTACTAAACTACTCGGAAAAGTAGTTAAACTACAGTAACTTGAGTAGAGTAGTTGAACTACGTGCAAGTCTGGCTCGAGGGGTGTCCTAACCTCTGCACCGAGCGACCGCCGAACGCGGGAGGCTGCTTGCATGCATCGCGCCTACTTTGGTTCGCACATCGACTGCGCTCTATCGTGCGCATATCAACAGCTCACATTTCCCCGCGTGTTTATTTTCTTGGTTAGGACGTTGTTGATAAGCTCTCGCGCCTTATTTTTATTTTCATTACTACGGCTATCTGGCGTTTGCCGAAGAGCACGCCAGCAGCCTTCAGTGGCAGCCCATATCGAGTGGTCAAGACACCCTTCCAGGGGACAGTTCCAGTTCACCCACGTGACCAGATTAGTTGCCGCGAATGCCACCAGTCTCGCGCTCGCCGGAGAAAGCCACGCCCTCCCGAGTTATAGACAAATGTTAATACCACTGCACAGCAACAATCCGGCTGCGGTGCGTGGCGAGTGGAGTAGGTGCTAGGTGCTTACTCTTTCGGCACTCGTCTTAAAGGCTGCCCTCTTGCTGGGAGGCGCAGGGGAGGGGCGGGGAGGGGGGACACGGTTGTGCGGTGGTGGCGCAGTTGGTGCGACATGCAGGGGTGCTGGATGGTTGGATGAATCTTATTCGCTACTTTAAGCGATGGTGGTACCCTGGTGTGAGAATCGCACTCCCTGACTCATAGATGACCTGCTTCATATTGAAGGAGCTTACTGCACACCTTCCTGAGGTAGAAGTATGATGTAAGTCTCCTATATCGCTCGGATCACATAACATTTCAATGACTCACGCGTCACAAACCCAACCTCGTTCAGCCGCTCTGCGTCGGTCATCCACATTAAATATATGTTTATACTAACTAGTGCGCGTCTTATATATCATGAAAGTTGCAAATTAAATTAACTCTGTGTCGGACAATAGGTCCAAATGTAGCAGTTAGGAAAGTTGCCCTCGGTATAAGGCTTCATGTTGGCGCTCTGGCCGTTAGGAAACGTACAGGCATTCGACTCTCACGCCCTTTTCCTCGGATTTGGAGAGTGTCCCAGATCCCCCAGATCTCATTCAGAGGAGAGAAGTGCTGGAAAGCGACCAGTCGAATATAACATAGGTGTCAGCTTGCACAGCGATTAAAGCTCCACGGCGTCGCTTGAGAAGAGTATCGGGTCTTAGTGACGCGTGATGGTCGGCGAAGATAGTAGAGTAGACGCTGGGGTTTCACATTCTTGCGAAGCCGTCTGGCCATACGGTCATGACATGTTGATGTAAGAACACTGCGATATCTACACGTCCTTAAATTTTACATTATTATACAGGGTTTTCGATTTTTACTTCAACAAAAATTCATAAAAAATGTGAGAGGGACGCTAGTGGGTTTTCTAAAAGAGTGGTCTACGTCCAGGGAGAGAAATATGAGGGACACTTCGTCACGATAGTCGAATAATTGGCAAATTTCAGCTAATTATTTCATTTCTTGTTAGGACTTTCTGCCCATGGTATGCCTCCCTGGCCGTGTGACTTACCAGCGTAGATCGCAATAGCTTACCTTTCTTTACTTTTTAATTAAATCTATATGTTTTAAATAAAATAAAATTTCCTGTATAAGACACCAGAAAGTTGTCTTCTCGTAAAATGCTGTCGTCTTAATTAAAAGGCGGTAACGCTAATTATTCATAATAAAAAAACTCTGCAGGCGCGGTCTGAGGCGTGATTGTGCCTTATACGACGAACTGTTCCGTTGCACATAAAAAAAAAAAATTAAAAAAAAAAAAAACGTTTGCAGACACGATTCAAGCAGACATATATGTGTAACGCGAGCATGCTTCGAACATATATGTATAGGGGGAGTCGTGTAAACAAATTATCCTATCGCGTCAGCAACGATCACCGTGTCTTCCGAAATGACGTATGAGCAGATTGACTGTGCTGCTTAAATCCGGGATCACGCTGCTCATACCATCATACAAAGGACAGCCTGCAAACGCGAGTCGCCGCAATATCTGTGGTTCAAATGCCGCGCGCCCGATTTTCTCCTTGAACATATTGCCATGGGGCATTTGAAGTGCGGATCTCGGGGTGGCTCGCGTTTAAGTCTCCATGCATACTGTCCTTTGCACGATGTATAAAGCGGGTTTCACATACAGCGATTTCGGCCCTTGAGCGGCGCGATTTCGGCCGCCGCGGGGCTCTGGCCAGCCGCAGCGGCTGAGAGGCACGGTTCCCACCAAGCAGGAATTTTTTTGCCGCGGCAGAGCTGCACCTTCTACGCTGGCCACTCACAACGCGGCGGGAAATCACGTGGCTGGAAGAGAAACATTGCGGGAAAGCTGGCGCATGGGACGGCGGCATTTTCACTTTCCGGAAGCAGACGACAAGCGGAAAAAGTACGGAAGCGACTGGTTTGCGGTTTCATTTTTCCGGCCGGTCGAGCTTCTTTGCTTCAGCAGTCGCGTCAGAACTGTTCCGGAGATTAGGGAGGAGGGGAATGACTGCGCCCTACCTCGGAATATGTTTTCTTAATGAATTACGCGACTCGTTTTTACTTTCCTCGCCTGAGCGCAAGAGGCGCTAATCTAAAGCAGCTTGTGCGACCGCTAGCGAGAAAGACTAATGAAGAAGAAGAAGAACTAACGGACATTGGCGTGTCTTTTCAAACACGGATCGTCCCACCCAATAAGACCAAATATATCGCGCCCAGTTCAATGAACTGCGTATCAGTGAAGTGTCGAAGCGTCGGGTTCTTTGGAACGCGCAGCTCAAAGAATCTGGGAAAAATGGGACCAAAGTCTCCGGAGACGGACATACTCCGGATCATGAGCACATATCCTCGTTTCGGAAATACCAACTACCCCAACGCCGTCCAGGAGGTTCGGGTCGGGGGAGGCGGGGGGGGGGATTGAAAAATAAGGCATTAAAATTGTTGTTAGAAGCCGCTGTAGAAGACTGTGCGCATGTGCTTGCTGCAAGCAACGTTGGCTATCGGAACGCCAGAAAACGCTCAGGTGAAATGAAACCTCGCGATCCGTGCCGCCCCGCCACTAGCGGTAGCGATTTCGGACGCGAAATCGCTGCATGTGAAATCCGCTTAAGCAGTCTGACTTCGGCGTTAGACACAACGATTAGTAATGGCGGAGAGCCGAACACGTTTTGAAACGTACGTGTGCTCCATGCTATACGTTTTTTTTTTTTTTTTTTTTTTTTTTTTATACGCTCCTGTTTCAGGCTTCGAACGTTGCAGCTGCAGATTCAACAATCCAGAGAAAGCAAAAAAAAATGATAACCGCGTGTGGCCTTTTTACGTTATTCTTCCGCAAATGCAAGTATATCTAGGTCAGAAACGTCACTATTTGATGCACAAGGAAACTAAACATAGGTGTCATTATATCAAAAACCTTAATAAAGCGACTTCTCTTTAGCGTATGACCTGTTTATTTTCAACATTTGCAGCTGCTATATTGGTTACCATAAAAGTTACTTGATTCAATGAGAGGTTGCAACGAGTACTATACCGACGGGTCGAAATCTTTAAGTCACGTTGGTTGTGCAGTTTATTCTAGTAACTTTGAAAGAGCTGTACTGCTTGACTCAATGGCAAGCATCTTCACCGCAGAGCTCTATGGTATTTTATTAGCCATTGAGCATATTCTGGACAACAATGTATTGAACGCAGTCATTTTTGTCGATTCGCAAAGTGTCTTATCTGCTATTTCTTCCAGAGTTTCTACAAAGAATATACTTACACAACATGTTCGTATTAAAGTACACAGAGCTCTTCGCCTTGGATGCACTATCAAATTTTGCTGGGTACCGAGTCACGTAGGAATCGCAGGAAATGAAAATGCAGATCGCCTGGCTGCATCCGCCACAGACTCAATAGTATCTTTTGGCCTGCCCTACCAGGATTTTAAACCACTTCTAAAGAAATCTCTTTTAAAGACTTGGCAGCTGGAATGGGACACTGAAACCAACAACAAGCTCCACGTGATTAAACCCATGATAGGCATCTGGGAAAGTTCATTCCACAAGAACCGCCACCTTGAGGTTCTGCTTTGCCGCTTGAGAATTGGCCATTCACGTTTGACACATACATACCTTCTAAGTGGCGAAGATGTTGCAGTTTGTGCCCATTGTGGGGAATTACTTACAGTTTTACACATTCTATGGGAATGTAGGTTTTATCATCAACTGCGCATATCATGTTTTCCTGAACTCTTTAGAAACCATCCTCCCTTTCAACCTATGTTTTTACTTGGAGACAATGCCTTAGTACCACTCGGACGAGTTTTTGATTTTATTAACAAAACTGGATATCTACACCAGTTATAAAAAGTTTCTCTAGCCTAGCATCTGTTTCATTCGATCTTTAAAACATTTTGTTTGGCGCATTATGGCCACCGTCGCCGCTGCGCCATTAAAATCTTAATCCTAACCTAACTTGATTCAATGAACGTTAAGGTTAATGCGCTACAAAATTGGGAAACCGACCACCATATTAGTTAACCTTGGAGTACATCTACTGAAAAGGTAAATAATTATGTGTTTGAGCATAACGGGAGCACATCGTCGTTATACACTCTAAAAAAAGCCCGTGCGTCTACTTTCCCGCGCGACACTAGGAGAGTCAAACACTGCAACTTACGGAGGCTGCTCAGCAAACGATGATGCCGAGTCATATGTTTAGACCAAAAAAACGCAGTCTGATTTGTGATATTAAGCAATGCAAACGTGACATTTTGCATTACTTATGTCACAACTGAGTGCGTTTTTTTTTTTTTTTTTTCTCTCTAAACATATGTTTCCGCATCGTCATCCGCTGAGATGCCTCCATAAGTTGCGGTGATTGTCTGTCCGAGTGTTGGGCAAGGAAGTGGACGCACGGGCTTTATTCTTAGAGTGTAGTTAGACTTCAAACGTGTGCTGCCGATCCCCAAGGATACAGTGATCTCGGGAAGACATAATTTAAGCTTATTTAATTTATGATTATTCAGCCCCAGTTAATCCAGTCGAAACTCCCCCTCCCACCATTTCCCTCGCCTATAATGTACACAATACTTTTGGGGCGCACTAACGGACCTTTATTAAAACACTCGCAAAAATACATTCTAGTAAAATATCGCAGTTACTTGATTTGTCTAATACAAATCACGGTTACAATAGTGATATATATCTTCACTCACCACTGAATTAGGCAATATTTTTGAGAATGCGAATTAGTAATTTAAACAGATAGTGAAAGTGTCAGATTAGGAAATAGTGTAGATTTTCGTAGTAAATCGATTTCAAAAGCATGCAATATTTTTTTTTATTTAAATAGATGAACCGTATTAAGTTGTTGATGTTTTTACTGTGATTTTACTACTTTTTGTACATGTATGTTTTCTAACCAAAGATATATCGCGAGCTAGTTTGCTACGTTCGATAAGGATTCACGCAGGGATAAAACAGCGTGTTACTATTGAAACAGAGCTTTGGTATAAGTTTAAGTTCAGTGATAATTAAAAGTAATACCTTGATCTAAGGTGCCACAAGGTAATCAGACGGAATTGTACTGTATAATTCTTACTCAAGACAAAATGATTGTACTGAACATATTTTTAAACAAGATAATTTGACGTTAAGAAATATTTAATTAACAATATATATTCTAATACACAGTCATTTTTGAAATATTTACTTTTCAGTCTATACAACCAACTGCTGAGAATTGACATATCCTCTCCGAAACGTATCTGTTATACAGTTTTTTTTTTTTTATATTCAATTTTCTCCGAATGTTAACGAAACCCGGAAAAGTTCCGAAGATTTGAAAACAGCGCGTTTGCGCAAACACGAGTTAATTCATACGTTCTTTACAAAGACCGTTGTTCGGTGTTTGCGCTCCATTATTTTGTTCTGTGTCACTTTCATTGAGAGAGAAGCCGAAGATAAGCGATCGAGCATGTTGCTCTGAACAATGCTTGCACTGTACGAGATAGCGTGTACGGCACGGACGCTGAAAGCTCTCGCATTTTTTATTGTGCTCGGCCTTCGGCTGAAGCGGGGAGAGAACCCACCGCAGCTGGTGGCATCACGTGCAGCGAAACCTCAGGTTGATAACCCAGAGATCCTATGTTCCCTGCCCCACGCCTTTAGATTCGGATGTACATTGTTCAGGCGTGCTGTTGTGCACCACTGTATACGACGTGATGTACGTCAAAAACCGTGGGCTATCAATTGTATTAGACTGGCAAAATTTCACATATGTAGTACGGGCTCCAGGCACTCATTCGGGTAGACTACTCTTCGTTTCATCATAACTCCAAACACGGTCTGAGGCACGTACGGATACAACCACGAACAAACACAATTAGTACGCAAGTGACTGATATGGTATATGATATTATTTCTTTTTTTGTAATAGTCCTTGAACGCACAATAAAATTACGAACGATATGACCCAACGACTCGTAGCTCGAAATCAAAGTAAAAGGGAGTATAAATTACCGCTCTCTAAACATACACAAAACACACTCCTAAGCTGAGTACAAGAAAGGCGCGCAGCAAGGCCATTATCTCGTCCCATCGCTTGCTCAGCCGCTCGGAACACAAGTTGGGACAAAGTGGTAAGGTTATCTAGCAATTACTCGAGTAACTGATTGGAGGAGCCGCGGTCGGTGCAAACACCCACCTCTCGATGATCCGTGGACGGGCGCCGAGTGGAGCACGGAGATGGAAAGTAGGAAAATCCAGAGGCCTCTTCGGACGCGCACCATGTTGTTTGGCGAACCCGAGCAGCGCGATTCTGGCTGCGCTTTCTTGGACACCGGGAAGTCGTTTGGCGGACAACTCGAAACCGGTTGCCCCGAAGCGATCTCTGCGCGCTCTCTCGATTGCACCATCGAGTGAAAGCGGCGCTGGGCAATAACTAAATACTCCGTATCAACGTAACGTGGATAAAAGGCAAAGTCTAAGGTTTCAGTGAGCCAATCAGCGTGTTGTAGCGAGACACTTGAGTATACTTTATCTCACTACAGTCGGGGACAGGTTACGTGTTTAGTGGAAGCTCCTCCCCCCCCCCCCCCCCCCCCCCCCCGTCTTTCTACTTTCACAAACGCGAATGTTGGTGAGGAGGTCACCTTCTATCCACCGTTCGCTCTGCTAGAGTAGAAAAAAAAGTGGATGGAGCTTTCCCTGAACTTTAAAACCCCTGTCAGGCGGATGTTAGAGGCCTTCAGAACGAACTCCTTTAAATAATCGGGGAATCAAATCGCGATCTCGCGCCTATCGCGATGCGCTGTTTAGCCGATCCTTTAAATTAGTTTGTTCAAAGCCATTTAACGTGTACATCTGATAAGGGTATTAATGTGTCCCTGACTATACATAGCTTGCACTGACGTCAATTAGTCAGCCATACAGAGGGGGGGGGGGGGGGGGGTTCTCATGAAATGTTAGTTTCCGCTGCGATAACGAGGCGCTACTACTCAGCTGAAAACGGGGCGAACTGACGTCACGTGCAACCCATGTACAGTTACTTATATAGTGCTGTCAAAGCCGCGGGAGGGAGAAATGGGAAAGTCGTTTTTGTACGTATTTTGAGTGACGGGATAATCTTCAGGGGGCAGAAGAGCAGCGACTAACAGTATCAATAAATAAATAAACAAAAGACTTCTGGGTCGTTCAAAAGCGGGTCAGGGTAATGGGGGGACATCCTCCCTGCGCGCTCCTCCAATTCCTTGGGCTGCAGTCTCCATTCCGTACATTTGGTAAGGGCCGTCACGTGATTCGCCTCCATCGCTCTGATTGGCTCGAAGGAGCCGTAGCGTTCGTTCTTTTCCAAGTTACGCTGAAACTAAGTATAAACCGCCGTCGTCCGTCCGGAGAAAAAGACCAAGGGGCGTCGGGGGAAGCCCCTGCCTGCACGGTGCCGTGGTTAGTCAACAAGTGCGGCAGCGTGGTGGCGAGCTGCCTCCGACTATGACGCATCATCGCGTGGACGTCAAAACGCCGACCTCTGATTCGAAGGATTGTTGCTAGGCGCAAAGGCTCGCTGTCTTTGTCTCTATATCACTATTGGAACGTGTTCGAACACGGAAACCAAACGACGGACACCGGCGACCGTCGTTCGAATGCGTTCCAAGAGTAAGTAGAGAAAAATGCAGCTAGGTTTGCGTCCAGCCACTATTACTTCCAACCAGAGCTCGGTATTCTGACGACCCTGCATGCTATTGTCTCCTCCTCTTCCTCATTTTCTCACGGTATACAGTGAGAAACAGAGGAAGATCTGGAGATGAGAGCGCGCGGGACACTAGAACGCCGAGCTCTGCATGGATGTGGCTCGTGTAGATACAAAGTCTAGCTGCATTTTTATGTGCTCCCTGCTCAAACGCGTACGAACCCGAGGCAGTGTGCGAGGAGCAGACTACGCGCTTGTTCACACTGGTTGGAGTGAAGGAGAGGGTGAGGAGGAGGGCAGCGAGTATTTCCTCCTACCCAATAATCCTTTTAATGAGAGCTTGGCGCTCTGACGTCATCGCGCGGTCTCATCCACTTTCCCTCGGTTGTTCCCTGAATGCCCGAAAATTTGACGTTTTTATTGCGATCAGCGAGAGGTTGTTGTTGCTTTGGGATCAGTATATGTCTGGGTCATTTCAGCCAATTCTCGCTTACGGGCGCAGAAATAAAGAAATCATAATGATACACAATTCATTGTACACAGGGTGAGATATCCATTTACAACTTTTTATTGAAGGATTCATCTACACCCTTCGGTTTTGTATAAGATTTCAGTCATTCTGTCTTTTTTTTTTGGTTCAATTTCAATGTAACTAGAGGAACGTGTATCCAAGGCAGACATTTTCATCATAATCATCATTATCATTTATTTCCACCTTAAAGGCCCAGTCAGGGCATTACATAACGGGGGGGGGGGGAGCAGTACGACACAATAAATCAACATATAAACGCAATAAAATACAATAATATGCAGTCAGGAAAAATTGGAGTAGAAGTTATACATGATGAAAACAAAAGAACACTCACAAAACATCGGTTTGAAGCGTATTCAGGAACGCTGTCGCGTCGCTAATGGTGACTATCGATGATGGCAAATGAGGATATCTATAGAAAATTCACACAAAAGTATTTTGGCGCTAACTTATGCCTTAGAGCAGAACCTTATTAGGTCTAAGTTAGAACCTCTAGATTTGCCAACCTTGGGCCAAGTTAGGTGTTTCTTTGTGCTCCACGTGAGGGAAATTTGGGCGTGCACGTGATTTCCAACTCCACGCAATGCTTCGCCAACTCCTCGCAGATGCTTCAAGGCCTTAAACAGGAAGGCCTCGAGGTCAAGGCGCCTTACTACTACCACCTGGGTTATTCCCCGCCGTACAATCCAAGATCTATATATGACATGCCGGAATTGATTCCACAAATATGGTAAGCGTAATTGAAAATTTACAAAAAAAAAAAAAGACGCTTCAGTACAACATTGTTGCAGAAACCTTTATTTCTGCGAGAGAAATAAGCCCTAAAAATACCAAAAAAGGTTTTTTTTTTTTCTGTGGTAATTTAACATGTCTGCTTAAACATATTTTCCTTGCTCGTATTGACGCTAGTCGCATCGTATTCAGGCCATTGGAGAGAAATGCATGTTTTGATAAGACGTCATAGCTTGCGCGGCCAATGCCGTAGCCCAGCGCCAAAAAACGGGGGGGGGGGGGGGGGGGGGGGGAGGGGGGGGGGAGGTAAGCAATGCGCCAGCACTGCTTTCGTGTGTCTGGCTTAGCTTGTCGGGCTCGCAATCGGAGGGTCGTGAGCTCGATCCCGCACCGCCTCAAATTCTTTGACCTTTATCTCTTAAGGACACTGAATTAATTTTCGATAAATCAGGATTCTCCCGTCCCGCCCATGCCGGCTTTTCTGGGACACAGCCCCTTAAAGCTGCCGCTTTTGAAATATACCTGTATTACATTCGGCGTCATTGTTGTCAAAGATAGCCTATCTTTCACAGTTTTCCCACTTTGTCGAAGCTAGTTGTGCGAGGCGCATGCAAATGATGAGCAAAAGACAAAGCCACGTGCCCTTGCAGCAGCGGGGGACTTCTGCACAGAGAAAGCTACGCTAGCTTTGACAATATAGCACATAATAGGTAACGCTCATCGCAGTTACACGTGCAAAGGAGTGCACTTTTATAACTTAAAACATACCGCATGTAAAATTGCAATCTTCAAGAGTATGGCTAACTATAAATATTTATGTTGAAAAAGTTAAAGCCGTGGCTTCTATATAATGAAACCGATGCTTGGCTCCGTAAAGAGACCGCAAAAATTAGTTTCTTGAAAAATTGCGATACGATTCACCACTGATGTTTCTGTGTTTCATGCATTTATCACATGGAGTCAAAGGAAGGGTGGAGACCTTGGACAATAGAGAAATATAAGGACAAGAGGGCACGCACTTCCAAAAGCGATGCAGAGTGGGGCATACTATAAAATAATAACTGATATATTTTAATCCTGGAAACTGGGGAAATGGAACCGCAGGAAAACGTGCATTTTCTTTGGAGATTCGTATTGTTCTGTCCTTCTGGCATGCCCACTCTCCAGGGTTAAAACGATTCAGTTTTTACTTGGAGGTGTTTTACTTATTAGGGTGGCCGTACAACAATATGAGTTTTGAATAAATTGTTCCCTTTACACGAGTTTAGGGGCGCTAGTGTGACCCAAGTATACTTGCATGCCACGCCACTGACCAAGACGCACTTCGGTCACGGTATTATCTCAAGAAAAAAAGCGAACAATTTTTACAACTCTTTTTTTTTTGCGCAAAAATTGATGACGTAGTCATGGGGATCGCTGGAGTCACGGGGTAGTCACGGGAATTACACTATAGCGACAAGAGCAGAATGCGGTTCATATATTTGACTCCAGCACTGCATGAGCACTCGATTTGGGTTCGTGACGCTGTCATTCAATACCAAGTTTTAGAATAGGGAGGGGGGGCATTTCTTTAGGTAACCTGAAGCTTGTGGCGTCGCACTGCACCTTCCTCGAAGGTCTGCGCAAGCCCAGTGCTACCCCCAAAGATGCTCGGGGGTAAAGTGAGTGAATCCTGGGAAAGTTCATGAAATTAGCAATTTTTTCTTGACCTCTCCATCTTTGTTGAGCACGTCTAAACTCCCTTGTAACGTGTAGTTTTATAAGAACGTATCTTCCACGCCGAATTCCTGCTATTCCCATACCGGCGAAACAAGCATATATTGTAACACCCTAATATGCGCCGTGCATGTTCTGATGCATTAAAAAAATATCCCCGTGTCTTGAAATACTTAAACATAACACTACTACAAAGTAGAATACAACACTGTTCTTTGGAGGTAAGTTTTATTCTTAATTATTGATTACAAACACAGTGCGGAATAGACTTATATTGACAAGGAACGCTTTGATTACAATGATGCCCCACGTCGATTTTGGCGCGATCTGTTTTTAACGACCCATCTAAAACTAGGAAAATTTGAATGGAACGAATGAATATTGTCATGGCAACTGAAACCAATTATGCACTCACCTAACGTTTTTGTGGTCTGTATGCTTGCATTTGTTTGTTTCTGGCTTACAGGCAGGGAAGGCAATAGTGCCACTTTGAACTTTCCCAGGATCTTATGACATTAGCTCGGGTAACCCAAAGCAATGGGACCAGACATTTTAAAACTGTCTAAGGCCTTGACGAGTTTCCGGGTAGCCGCACAATGGCTTTATTAAGAGGGATAGCTTAATCCTAACGATGTCTGAAGCTCAGCACCTCACACGTGTTTTCACAACCGCAGCGTGTGTCTGACATGAGCATTGGTGACTTATACTTGGCACCAAATCGCGTGGATGCTTGCACTAAATGCAAGCCGAAAGAACAAAGGCTGCTCATTTTTTTGTGGTTTCTGTTGAGGGTGTTTTGTAGCTAATGAACGCCAAGGGGGTAACATTAAAGGTTTGCTTCTTGGAAGTCAAAAAATAACCCCTGCATGCCCCTTCGTCTAAGACAACAGAGAGTGTGTAGGGACTGGAAACAAGGCGCCGAAGAAAAAGACAAGCTGGCGCGTGAAATGCGGCTCGCGGTCCCAGCTGCTGGTTCGACGGACTCTAAGACCCGTCGGTGCAGTTACAAACGCCTCAGATTTCTAATCACGTAAATATTGTAAAATAAATTAGTTGAAGGATCGTAATAACCCCTTCACGTGCGTGGTGTATATGGGAGCAGAGCACGGTCTCACCACCGATGATCGATGGCGCAAGTTAAATATGCATTTCGAAGGACCGACACCTTTAAGCTTCTAATCATGGAACGCACACCTGTGTTGTGTCGTTAGCATCATCCGACAAAATCATTACAGAACATTTCGTTTGAACAAAATATTTTCACTATCGGAGCCAAACGTAATAAGGACAGTATATATGAACGTGTGCTGCGACCTGACAAATTATTTATTATCTGAAGGGATTACGCGCAATCATAGACTCACGCTCTATTCTCAAGTCAAAAGTTCCATCTTTCCCAACGATTGACGCTCTCCCTGAATCGCAGCTTTGCCGTGTTCCACGAGACTACTTAATTTTTAAAATGACACTTACCTTTTTGATGAATTTTGAATTTCATTTGATATAATCATGTTTTCGTAAACATGATATCAGGAACATGCTGACGAGCTAAATTTATTTGGCTGTGAATATTTCTTTTTTTTATCACATAGATAAACGCGGCACAGGTATCTATATTCACTTCAGACAAAATAATACTCAAGTAAAGCCTGAGTATTTCCAAGTTACAAACGATTATGAGTTACTGAGCTTAAAATATGCAAATATAGTTTATCTGTTTTATACCGCTTACCACCAGCAAAGTTTGATAACTTAATTTCTTTCATTGAAACGTTTTTCGAATATGTGCAAATAAATAAATATAATTTAATTCTAGGAGGTGACTATAACAGAAACATACCCGAAGGCTCATTTCAAGGTTTAGCACTGACAGCAAAACTAAATTGTGCTGGCTTTGAAAACACCATCACGTCCCCCATAAGAGTTACCTTATCAACATCAAATTCAATCGATATTTTTAACACGAATATGAACACCGACTTTCAAATTGCTAGGACGATCACCTGTGTCATTAGCAATTGCAATCCCATATTTGTGTATTTTAAAAAGCAAAAAAAAAAAAATAACCCAGCAAAAACTTTGATTGCATCCCAAAATATTTCGAGGGCTAACCCTATTTCATTCAGAAACGCTGTTGAAAAATATAATTCTGTATTCTTATTCTCCCGCTTAAATGTCAATGATACCTATGCTGAGTTCATTAAAACATTTAGAACGTTTTACATGTATTTCCCTAAAGTAACAGTTTCAGTTTAAAAAGTATCAGAAAACCATGGGTTACCCACCCCAATGAATGTATATATTATGCCGAAATAGGATCGTTTATACAAGCCTTTTTGACGTCAGGAGATCAAAATAAGCTTTCCATCTTTAAGAAAATTCGTAATGAATTTACTGCCGAACTAGGGAGAGCAAAACCATCATATAACAATCAAACATTTCGAGAGGCTTATCTGCTACGCCCTGATATTATTTGAAAATATACTATTGGAGTCCTAAATTGCGGCAGAGGGCCCATAAATATAGGTAAACTAAGCGTAAACAACCAGCTTGTGTCTGGAGCACGACTTGCAGAACATTTTACCGAGTATTTTTAAGTATAATAGCTAGGCCTCACAGTGACAGCGCTCTGTGTTTTGTTCGTTATATAAACAACAGCGTCTTTCATACATTTTTCCGATGTAGACGCCTAGGATATTCAGCCGTTGCACTGCTATTCTTCAGAGTCTATCAAGGCCGTCAGGGTTGCTGCCGACGTAACAGCGGAGTGCATTATAAGAATTCGACCACGGAAAGTATCCTGCACGTTAACAAAGAGCCACAAATTAGTGGAAGCAATGTTGAAAACGGTTAAAAATTGTGCTTGTGACTAACACTTGCAAAAAGTGATGCCCAAAGCGGCGGCGCATTGTCTGGATGAAAGTTTACGACTGCACAATTTTCGGTCCTCGTGCGTCATTGGTGAGATTTTTTGCTCTTCTTAACGTTTCTGTAGGATACAGCAGGCACCCTTGAATTTTTGGGATGCAGTGGAAGA
Organism: Ixodes scapularis; assembly: GCF_016920785.2. Classification (NCBI taxonomy): domain Eukaryota; kingdom Metazoa; phylum Arthropoda; class Arachnida; order Ixodida; family Ixodidae; genus Ixodes; species Ixodes scapularis. The sequence goes on from NW_024609882.1 coordinate 74,837,492, forward strand.
AGATCACGCGTTTACCTACCTAGTACACGGCCGCCATAATTTCTTCCGCACCGACGCCATCGTGAACTTACTACGGGAGATGGGAATAGTGCAGTGCTTGCCTTGCTGCGACTTGCGTTTGGTTTCGTGATTAAAACAATAATCGATTCGATGCCTCCGCTAATGTTATACTTAATTTCAATCGTGATATTCATATCGCATTTAAAACTTAGGCGTGTTGGATAGGTCGAGGAACATTTTTAAGATTTTACGTTTTTCATCGTACTTATAAGGTTCTACACACGACTGTACTCACTTACAATACCAGAAAAAAAAATTAGAAGACTTCACAACTTGAACCAACCCCTAGTACCGCAGATGCACTATTTCTTATATATTATTAACATCTGGATATAACCTTACACAGCGCCCGTTCTCCACTATGCAGAAAAATTGAAAATTTTGGAAGGAACTTCTGATTCTTCAAAAGTAGCGAATTTGGTGACTCTTGTGATTGTTACAGGATCACCCGACAAACTATAAAAATAAAATGTTGCAAAAAAAAAAAAAAGAAATATATATATATATATATAGAGAGAGAGAAAGCCTTTCTTGGAGTATGTGTAGGCCGGCAAATACAGGCTTTGGCAAATTGGTGACTCATCAGAGGACCAACGGCGCTCAAGAGATAATGACAAAAAGTACAAAAAAGAGAGAAAAAAAAACACGACTACACTCTAGTAGGATTTACCAGAATATGAAGGAGCCGTTCGGCAGCAGTGAGAGCATGGCCTACGAGATTTTTCCCGCACTCTGCTCCGGCTTTTCCAAACGCTTGTCTTCCCAGCAGAAAGGGTGAGCCGAATCAGTTCCCTAAATCTCAGCATGCGGCGCTTATGACCAAACCAGAAGCAGAAACAAAATCTCGTCAAATCACGCTGTCAATTGTGAGCCCGCGGCATGAAGCTTTCATAATCATTGTTTTCAATATCAGGCGAGAAAAAAAGGGAGGTTGATTCGTGTTGATTTGTAATTTGAATTCGCTTATACTCTTTGCGCTGTTTCGCTGAATGTAACCTCTGAATACAAATCTGAAGAAGAGGAAGCCAGCTGGGGGTCAAACGTGTTTTTCCCATCGTAAGAATTTAGGGATTGCGGGTTCGATCCCCACTCGTGCGCGTTTCGATCTGGATAAGCATTGTACCGGCTTGCGGTCGTGCATCACTACTTTGTAGTGCGCGTTAAAGACCCGAGATGAGCGTTTTTACCGCACTGGCTCAATTGCTCATCCACAGCTGAGACACCACACGCCCACGAAGGCAGACCAACGTCCGGCTGTATAAACATACACACAACAATTTTAGATTTCTCCCATCGTCAGAGAGCCAGCCGGATCAGTGGTGCACACCATGTCTTCAATCGACATGATGGTCACACTACTCGGCTGCACGCTCGACCGCAAGATGTGAGACTCCGGAGCCCGTTTTCGCGAAGATCACCGGCCGGCAAACACCGGCGCCAACCCGTGGAACCAGTGGACGCAACGAGCGCACCGGTGTGCTGGACTCCCACGCGTCGGCGAAGGTTTGGGGCGGCTCGTCTGCATCCAGGGACGCGGAGAGCCCTCGCCAGGCGGTCGAGATCGTCCTGCAAGAAGTCAGCAGCCCATGGCGGCCTTCACGAAGGCTAAGTCGCGAAGACCGCTGCAAGCCTAGAGCTTTTCATCCTCTTCAAGCTCCATTTAAACAATCATCATCGTTTATTTTAAAATGCTTCTGCGCAGCACCATCTCATCACCGTTGGACGCGGTGCCATGGGCCTTCACGGTATGGGCAGCTTGCTCTTCTGCGGCGCCGCGGCTCTCATGATCCAAAAAAAAAATATCACTATCACTATCACTATTCAGTGCTAATCTCTATTTAGACTTACCTTCTTGATTTTGAATTTGCTCAACTTCCTGTTTTTTTATTGAAATGATTAGACACGGGGGCTGTTTAAAAACAAACTCGTGGACATTCCTTCTGTACCTTTCGCGGATCGAAGAGATGAACATCCAAATTTCGATCAACCTTTTTCTTGCCAAAGTATGTCTGCTGCGGCGGGAGGCGGGGAGCAAATTACGAGCTGCTCCTAAGTTCCGTGGACCGACGATAATGGTGACGATAATAATGCATGGCTATTTTTGGCTTTTTTTTTTTTTGGTTTAAGGCATTTGGGTTGTTTCCGAGCGCCGCCAAGCGCCCCGCAAATACAGTCTACCTCGCGAAAGCAATGGGCTGAGCTAGAGCCACAAAATGAGCTGCGCTTAGGGTATCGGCACTCCTTTCCCCGAAATTGCTGTGCGCGCCGTCATTGTGGTGCTTGTGCCCAGTCATGGGTAAGTTACTTTTAAAAAGTAATTCGTTACAGTTACAGTTAGTTTCAGAAAAAAGTAGCGAAGTTACCGTTACTCTTACTGCAACAAAAGAGTAACTCGTTACAGTTACAGTTACTTTTAAAAAGTAACGACGTTACTTTTCAGTTACTTTTCTATAACACAAATAATAAAAAAAAATAGAAAACGCCCTTCAGAACGTTTTATGGCAAAAATTAAAAAGTACGCTTTTTACTTCATATTGTAACTTAGTAGCAGTCGCTTCTCAAAGTTAGTGTTTGAACGTTTCTACGCCAGAGTAGTGGCGCAAATCAAAATACGAAACGTGCGCAGTGCGGCGTAGTGGAGCTAATCAAAATACGAGACATGCGCAGTGCCCTTCACGTGTATTGTTTTTTACGGTGGATTCAGCCGATTAAAAAGCGCTTGCACAGAAAAAAGAAAAACCACAACATAGGTAGTGCTTCAAGACACTAAGATGTAAGTGTTGAGGCACAAAGTACAAGCGCGTGCGTAAAGATAACTAGATATGTTTTTATAAAATCTACACGTGGCTATATTCGGGTAGTGACTCGCGAGAAAGAACGTATTCACAACTTTGTGCAAGGCCAACTTGACACTCGAAATGTCGGAATAGACGATTTGGAAAGTGCAAGGAATGGCTAAATTACACCTCGTTCAGTGATATATTATTCATAAAACACTGGAAAGTAACGACAAAAGTAACGTCGTTACTTTCATCGTTACTTCAGAAAAAAGTAATAGAACTACAGTTACAAGTTACATTTTTAAAAAGTAACTCGTTACAGTTACAAGTTACCAAAAAAGTAACGAAATTACAGTAACGCGTTACTAGTAACGCGTTACTACCCAAGACTGCTTGTGCCGAGCAGACGCAGCTGCCGATCGTCATGATTCAAAAGTGCGACTTTTTCAGCATTAGATTCGGTGTTAGGAAGCTCATGTAATATTGAGTTGCTTTGTCGCGAACTATTTAATTATTTGTGCAGGACGGAAAAGCATTACCCATGATTTCAGATAAAGCTTCAGATAACTGGCAACCGTGATTTTAAGTCACAATATGGCCAAGTGTCGTCACTCTAAGCCTAGCTTATTTAGTGACACTAGGCTGAAAAGAGCAGCCGTCGCGAACTAGCTCGGTGGGCTGTAAGCACAGTGTGGAATCGGAACGGAACCGAAACGAAAACCGGAACCCAACCGCTATTTTTTTAGTTGAATCGGAACTGAACCGAACCGAAATCTTCGCCGCTATCTCGGAACTGAACCGCAACTGAACCGGAAAAAAAAATGAGAGCCGTTTACAGCTCCCTGTAACACCGAATTAGAGCGCAGCTCTTGAGGAGGAGGAGGGAAGGATACTGAGGGGAAGGTACACCCCCTCCTCCCTCCTCCTCACGTCCTCATCCTGTCTGCTACTCCTCCCTCCGAGCGGCGTCGCCGTCGCCTCACGAGGGTCACGTGACTTCACGGGGTTCATGTGACGTCACCAGGGTCACGTGACCTCACGGAGGTCTCGTGACCCATATGAGGCCACGTGACGATGCTGTTGACGTCACCAGTGACGTCACTGTTGGCGTCATCATGATTAGTGACGTCATCAGTAACGTCATCAGTGGCAATGACGATGATGATGAAGATGACGTCATCAGTGACGTCACTGATGACGTCATCAGTGGCGATGACGATGACGATGCGGATGCCGTTGACGACACTGATGACGTCAACAGTGACGATACCGATGTCGACGACGTCATCAGTGACGATGACGATGGCAATGCCGATGACGTCACTGATCGTCACTCGTCCCATAATACACTGCGCGGTTACGCCGACGGCGACAGCGACACCGACGCCGACGCCGCTCAAGTCGGATACGGGCGCCTAAGAGCTGCACTCTAAAATAACGCTAAGCGGTTCAAAGTGGTTCACGTCAAATTTGTTTTTTATCATTACAAATGAGTGTTGGAGAAGTAAAAATTGGCAGTGCTCAAATTGTCATATACCGAATTTAAATTTATAAGAAATTGTTGCTTTTCGAGTTGCTTTTGTATTATTAGCATGATTATTCATGTGTCACGTGGTCAAGTGACGTCATGGTTTAAACACATGCTGTCAAATAATGTCACGTCACGTGGCACGGTTACATAGTTGCATGACTCACCGCATCAAGTCGACTTAAATTGAGAACGTCATTAGATGCATTAGAGTTGACACCGTGACATCACATGCCGTCCCGAGTTCTCACCGCTAACCACGCCACACCGCGACGTATTCGTTTGTCATGAGCCCGAGTCGAGTGCTTGGGATCTTGACAGTCAGCATCGCCAAACATTCGTGTTGGCTTGTGTTGAATCAAAGATGACAATAGCCGAACTTTAATAGTGTCTTAAGCTAAACATATGCTTTATTCTTTCGAACCCCCGGACATGCATATGATGAACACTGGCGGTATACAATTAGCGTCAGATCTCATCGCCGCTTGTTCTAAAGACCCATTCACACACTTGTGAGCTCTTACAACGAAGTGCCTTGGAACCTCCTAATATTTCTTACAACGAGAGTAGAGTTCCTGTATAGGCTCCCTACGGGAGCCAGAGTTGCGCCTTCATATCCGTAGCGCCGTCGTTCCTGCACGGCATGTTGATCCCGCTGGTCACGTGACTGAATTTGGCGAATAGCGGCGCCGCGCGTTCGAGGCGCGCGGCGCGCTCAAAAGCAAGGGAACTTACGCCGGGGCGCGTGGAACGTCTAATTTCCTGCACGGCACTTGATCCGGCTCCTCACGTGATTGCGCAACTCTGGCTCCCATAGGACTCTAAACGAGAGGACACACTGGCGCCATCTATTGGGTAGCAGTGTACATTTGGCTGTCCGGAATAATTACTATTTCTCTCGTGCATTATCCTTTCTCTCTTGGCTCAAAAAACTTTTTTCATCGTTAGAAACGAGCCGTTTTCATATCTACTACGCACATTTGACCTCGGAAATCCCGCAAAACCTTCGCCCTTGTGAAATGCAGTTCTAGGGTCACCGTATAGATTGCGCCAGCGTGCCAGTGCGTTCTCTCGTCCTAAAAACATTTAAGAGGTCTCAACAGGTCTCGTCTCTCTCGGTCGTACTCGGTTGGAAGTGTGTCAACGGGCCTTAATACCGAGTTAAATAGGGGAAAGCTGCTCCTTTCTTTTTTTTTTCTGCGTCTCCCACTGAGCGGAGAGGAAAACTACTGGTGTTTTGCAAGTTATTAACGCCAGGGATGAGCTCTTTGCGGTATTACTGAAAGTACAAAAATTGTTGCATGGCCATTTTACATGTACATATCATTAGAGAGTTTTAGTAGATCGTTCCCACGACTCCGATAACGATATCCCGATACTCCGCCACCGCTTCCCTTGCGCATGCATAGTATCGTTATCGGGGCTATCGGAGGTATCGGAACGATCTACTAAAACTCTCTATTGAGGCACCCAAACATATTTTTGTTGTTGCTGGACTGTCTCGAAAAGTTGTCCCCGATATTAGTAGCATTGAAAGGACTAAATATGGTTTATAAATCTAACGACAAATAGAACTACAATTGTGTATGGCAGGGATGCCTGAAAAGAAAGATTCTAGTGGCCTCGGAAGGACAGCCGAATGTTGGCAGCCACTCAAACTCTCGCAGTTTTGTTAAAACTTCAGTTTTAGAACGCTCGTTTCCGTGTGTAGCGGCGTCACCCTCGTCGTAGCGGCGCTAAATCTACTAGTAAAACTCACGTCACAAAACATCCACACCAATTCAGTTTCCCCACTAAATTTAACGGAAATTGAATTGGTGTTGAGGTCACGTGGCGTGAATTTTCCAGCTAAATTTATCGGGGAAATTTACGGAGGAGGGGAGGTTATTGAGGAGGAGGGGGCGGGTACGGAGGAGGACGATGGGAGGGTACGGAGGAGGAGGAGGAGGGGATGGTTCGAAGGAGAGACATGTGTATATTGTGAGGAGGAGGAGGAGAAGGGGAGGGTACGGAGGACCCTCCCCTACGCATTGCCCTTCTCTCCTCCTCACCTCCCCTCCTCCTCCGTACCTTCCCCTCCTCCTTCTCTATACCCTTCCCTCCTCCTCGTCCTCTCTACCCTTCCCTCCTCCTCCTGCGTACCCCCCGTCACGGTATATCGCAAAATCAAAATACCTCAAGATCTCCGCTCTAATTTCGCATTACAGACATTTGTAAACGTATTTCAATTTCTTTTTGGGTCCAAAATAAAAAAAAAATGGAGGATTATTGCTAAAAAATGACACTAATATAATTGTCGAATTGGCACCCCCGAACGGAAAAGCAAGTTCCTAAGCAGTAAAAAAAAAGTATTTTCTGGTGGTGCATTGTAAAAAAGAAAAAGGGGGGGGGGGGGAATTTAAAAACATACTGCGTTGCAAACGTTCTTCTGCTCCGCATCTTTGGCAAAGACCAGACAGTGTCCTCCCGTGAAAATACTTCGTTTGCACAATCACTTCTTCCAGAACGCGCATTTTTGTGGCGCCAGACGTTCGCGCCTCTCCTCATGACGCTGCACCAAGCATTTTTTTTTTCTTCTGAATACATGAGTTGCACTGAGTGCGAGCCTTCTGCAGCGTGCATTTTGCACCTCGGGATTTGATTATCTCAGCAGGTACTGCGGTGATGTCTAGTGCAAACCACGTAAAACAGCTCAGTTTTCTGGTGAAATATGATGCTCTCAACACATACTCGGTTTCCTTTTAAGTGTGAGCGTAGCAGAAGCTGCAAGAGCGAGCTCCGGGTTTTCAGCGTCCCCGTCAAGCACGCGCGCTCGTGCAGAGCATGCACTGTTCACGACCACGTGCTCGCGCTTGTAGCATTGGCTGCGTCTGGACTTAATAGGCGCCTGTTTCCTGGTTAAGTGGCGTCGGCGTCGGCGCAACCGCATGCATTGCATTATGGGACGTCACAGCTTTCCCGTTAAATTTAGCGGAAAACTGGCACCCCTAAATTATCCGAAATATGCTCTGCAAATCTTTACCGGCGTTTTTATCTTCGATAGGCAGGTCTATAGGTAATTTTAGAGAACCTTAAACATTATTTTTATTCTTTAATTTGAAAGTGAAAAAAATAACATATGTGTTCCTTCCTGACTGACGCATATACATCTTCTCAAACACATAGAAGTATGTTGCCTCTTCTATCTGATGAACAACAATTTATTTGTCTTTGGGCTGGAGGAAAACAAACTACACACCGGCGCGTGGTTGAACTATGACTATTGTGCACACAGCCCGTCAGAAAGTGATAAGTTAAGTAGCTGCAATGTCAAGTCGAGTATGAAATACTGTTATATTTAACAAAAAAAAATGAAGAAATATCAAGGATGATACTTTTTTGCAAATTGAATTGACCGGGCTCTTGTTAAGAACAAACCTCAAACGCCAAGCTATGCCGAACATGTTCATTTCGGTGCGCGCTATTTTAGGCCAGATTCGATCTGAATACAAAGGTCACTCGTTTTTGCATGATTATTCGCCTGCATCAGGCTGCTGAGCGTAAGCAATACTGGTCAGGAAAGCAAGCGTTGTGATAGCCGCTCAGTGTTTCTATAGGATATGGACTGAAAGGGTTTGTCCTAAAACTTTCCTGAGATTTTTAAAATATTACTGCTTCTAGCCCAGTTGATCATCATATATATATATATATATATATATATATATATTTATATGATGATGCAACTGGGCTAAAAGCAGTAATATTTTAAAAATCTCAGGAAAGTATACATATATATATATATATATATATATATATATATATATATATATATATATATATATATATATATGTGTGTGTATATGGTGAAACGTATTTTGTAAACTAGATTTCAGAATATATGTGGCGAGGGCGTTCCCATCTTATGACATTATGCACTGTAATTAATTCCTAAGTTCAAGAGCGCAACAGGATTCGTCTTTTAATACTGCGACGGAAAATTGTACCAATCACGGGTGCTCTATGCAACCTACTAGACTGATCATCTTTCTCTTCAGGTAAAATATATGCGATCGATGTAAAGAAATTGACGTGGAGCCATATACGTTAATCTATATTTTCTTTTACTGATTCATCAATATTAAATGGTGAAATTTATTTTTGGTCTCTGAAACTATAATTCTACGCATGATAAAAGCTATATAGCTACTCGTTTCACTGTTGAAAATGTGCCTATTGCCCAAAAAACGCGGAAAATATACGCTCAGTTTAGTAGTTCAAACCGGTTCGAACCGTTATTTGTGCTCCCCGCAACTGAAACGGAACTGAACCAAAAACCGTAAACCCGAACCTGAACGGAACCGATACAAATTTCGGTTCGGCACTCTGATTTTAAAACGTTTATTCGTCAAAAAGAGCGTGGTGCTAAGAGATCGCGTTGAGTGGTCGAGAGTACATAGCCCTCGACGACTTTTTCAGCCCACTCCGCCGCCAGAACTTGGGTTCTGGGGTCAGAGCTAGCCAGCACTGTCCCCAGCCGCTCGAGAGAAGGATTTGTAAGTAACTCACCCGGGGGTAACTCTATTTTGAAATCCCATAGGATATGGTTGTAGTTTGCTCGTTAGCCGCACTGTTTACAGTTGGGGTTGTATTGATCAGGATAAATGTGCGCGAGGAGTGGAGTCCCTCCGCCCGAGTGGGCGCAGAAATATTGGCATTCATGAGAAATGAAGCAACTCTTCTCCCCCTCCGTCATCAAACGCTCTAAAAAGGACACCACAAAAAAAATGCAAACACATCTTCCGCTGTTTTTGCTGCTGTTGTTTGTACTACAAGTCAGCTCAATTTCTTTCCGCCAACAGGATGGCTCCTCTATAGGCTCCACAAAACAATAGACATCAAATGGAACGGACCAATCATTCTTCAGTTCTAAACTGGCGTAATGGACTGGATACTACCAATAAACACTAATGGAGTTCAGTTCCTTAACGCGGAGTAATACAATCATTGTTCTAGCAACTTCGCCCATGTGCGCTATCTCCCTCGAATGTATGCTTCCTCTGGCTCTTACCGTGTATACTTGCATGGTGAAATAAGTCAGACTGAAGTAGCATCGCTCTAGTCATGATACTGGCGGTAAAACACCGTTCTTTTTTTTAGCTTGATGGCGTTAACATAATATAGCCTAAGGTCCTACTTTGGTGGTAATAATGGTAATCTCGGAGCCCATGACGAGAGTGTCGTGTTGTGCAAGCACGCCGATGAGGGCGCTGTGGGACACAGCGAGGTAAAACCCCTCGATGTGTTCGCGTTTGTCTTGCAAGTACTATCAAATGCGCCGGAGCGTGAGGCCCGTCTTTCGAGTGGCCCTTGGAAGCAAATGGCAGCGCAGCACTGAAATGAGTGGCACTTAGAAGCGAATGGCGGGGGAGCATCCACTCATGGCGCATATCTTGCGCGTATCCATAAAAATGGCTGGCGGTACTTGAAAGCGTGAATTTTATCAAGGGACTTAAAGCTGGGGTCACAGCTAGTGCTCATACATCATACAAAAGACTGTCTGCGCATGGGCCTCACAGCAATATCCGTCATTCAAATGCCGCGTGCCAAATTTCTTCTTGCACTCATTGCCAACAGGCATCCGAGGCACAGATATCGCGGTGACTCGTGTTCGAATCTGTAGGCAGGGGTGCTATGTTGCGCTTTTTGGACTCCCAGGAGACTTGGAAGAGGGAAGTGACGTCAACGACTAGAGCAAACACAGATTGGATGTTGACAGAAGAAAACGAAATCAACACCCAATCTGCGCTTGCTGTGTCGTTGACGTGACTTCCCTCTCCCTAGTCTCCTGGGAGTCCAAAAAGCCCAACATAGCACCCCAGACCACGACCTACTATAATCCTAACCTGCCCACATAAGAATGTGCTAGCGCGCTCCTTGTAGTGCACGTCCTTGGCCGCAGCGTTCCGTCACGCTATGACTTCGCAGTGCTGGATAAAGGCTTTATTGTTTCCTAGACTATTCCCAAATCAATCGAAGGCTCGCAAGGCTCGGCGGCCTTATCTGGTCCTTACCTGCTGTCCTCGAGGGCCTCGCGAGATTTCGTCAGTCGGTGGTCACGCGACAAATTCGTCACTAGAGGCGCCGTCTGCCAGCACAGTGGTTGTTTAGGGGTGGTCCGAAAACGTTTTTTTTTTTTTTTTTTTTTGACGATGGCTCAAGAGCAGTCGGGTCTAAAAAACACCTTTGCGCTTCCGTACCTTAGAAACGCGCTCTTTCGATCCAAGAGAACATGCAAGTGGCGTAATCTGCTGCGTGCTACTGCTACTGCAGCCTGCTGGCGCAACGATACAATAGGTGTTCCCTAGAAACAAATATCACTAGCCGCGAGCTTTGCGGACCTTGCGCTAGAAAGGATGCGAACCTTTATTAGGTTGCAAAAAAGTAATGCTGAAGCTGCCCAACGGCGAGGTAACGCGCTTGATTGGCGACAGCGTCTTTCATAGGAAGCCATGCTGAGGGCAGGTCATGATTAGAGTGGGTGGTGATGCAGACTATTGTTTGTAAAATGTATAAGCAGCACGGCCCCGGCTTTAGAACGGGGCCATCTGTCGGCTGACAGAAGCCTCGCTGTGAAAGCAGAGATGCTTTATACGGCATAAAAATTGTCGTATTCATCGTTTGTTTTTGTCGGCTTGGTTGCGAGAAAATATAAGCTTCATTCTACGTCCACCTACAGTGAAAAAGCGCAATCTGAGAGTGCTGTAGGTGCTTGAATTCAAACCGCAAATGCAGTTTGTGACTGTCAGTTAATCAGAAAGACTCGATTCTCTAAACGTTCTTTTTTTTTTCGTTTTGATTTTATAGAAGATTGATTGTGTATCTTTTTTTACTTACCATGATTAAGAAAGCGAAGATTGAGTATTATATTAAATGCGATGCCTCACCTTCTACTTTAGTGAAAAATATATTTGGATTGTATTTTCTAAAGGTGTACATTTTGTGGACCTTTAAACACCTAGTTTTTTTTTTTCTGTGCCAGTAGAACTTTTTGTTGCAGAATGGATTATTAAAAGCGAGTTTTTCTTGACGCGTGCATTTTCAGCAAAAGTTTATAGAGCAGGACATTTGTGAATTGATTTTATGCAGGGCGCCTGTATAATATAAAAGTACGCACCACGGCTGGCAAGATAGATGGAGAAACTTCAACTGCTGTCTTAATTAAAGAGCAATCCAACTTGGAATTTTTTTATTTTTTTATTCTGACGTGCCACGGAGGTCATTCATTCCTCCAACGCTACTAGAACCACTCAGTTGGGATACTGCCAAAGAGTCTGCTCTGAAAAAGTGGCACCGATCGTACTCGAGAACCGAGCTAGAGGCGATCGCGACGAAGCCATTTCTCTCAAAGCGGCCACTCGGGGAACTGCACGAAGTACCGCATTCAATAGCGTCCAGTGTGACTTCTATTTTGGCTTTAATTGGTTATTTTAGCCCCGAAACATATACGATGGAAGGGGTTTCACGGGGTCCCACTTCCGTCTGCCAAGGGGACGCGCCGCGAATTACTACGGAAGTTAGATGCACCCATGTCGGGACGCGCCTCCTGAATTTACCGCTGGGACATGGGGGTATAAAACCAATATTAATTAATCCACAGAACTTTGTAAACTGAAGATTTTAGAAAACATCACGCGCAAGTCCTTTGGTGCTACACCTCAATGAAAGTTACTACAAAATACTTTTTTGGCATTCGTTTTTACGTGAAAACATGCTTTCAAGAATGTCAATGTCACCATCGGAAAGAAAAAAAAGATTGAGCCGCCATATCGGCACCCCAAGCCTGGGAGTTTCGGTAGTCTAGTAACATTTAGTGACTTTAGCTGTATCCATATAAGGCAACTTTCATGTTTCAACTTTTCGCTAATGGGTGGCGCTGTTATCGTATTTAGCTCGATCTCGGTGGACGCCAGCGGCCCAGATTTGGACTGCGAGTTTCCAAACTGAGTGTTCTAGAACGCGGATTCCTCTTAGACTTCCTTTCTTTTTCTTTGCTCTAGTGTATTTTCTTGGATTCAGACAATTCCATTCCACAAACAGAGGGGCGTCGCTCGGCGTCCGAAACAAGGCGTGTTTCTTTTTGCCTGTGTTGTAACCCACGTTGCACCTCGACCCAAACATCAGCACACCGTCCTTCTTTTCGCCATATTTGACATCGTTGTGAGTCACTTGACACTTCAACACAGCTAGCAGCCACACAATATTGTATCGTTCCACACACAACGCAAAACGCGAGCAAATTTTCGCACCAGCATGCCTTGAGCCAGCCCCACTAAACGTTGCCTGAGAAGCCTGCTGGCCCCTCTATGACTGGCAGCGTCACCCCAGGCCCCTGCGACAGAATTGGGAGGGGTGGAGGGTATGGAGGAGGGGGTAGGGGAGAGTACGGACGAGGAAGAGAGTGTACGCAGGAGGAGGAGGGTACGAAGAAGGAAGAAAACACAGAAGAGAAAGAGAGAGCTGAAACAGTATGTGAGGAGACTAATCTATATTTGGACATATATATATTTCTAAAATTGTTAGAACAGTAAATGGCAAAGTCAGAATACCTCAAGAGCTGCCCTCTAATTTCGCATTACCGAGATTTGTAAACGTCTTTCATTTTCGCATCCTTGTCTTTCCTGCAATATTGGTGCTATTATGCCGAATATTTTAAGAAAAAAAAAAAAAAAAACTTATCTTTCCGGAATTTTCGTTGAATCGCAAAAACAAATTAATTAAGTAAAAATTGTAGTTTATTTGTGTTTTTTGCGCAATTTCTACTGCCTTTGAAGCAGAAATCGTCCACAACCAAAACAGCAGTGTAGGGAAAGACGACTGTCGTGTTACCGAGTGCTATGTAAAGAAGAGCCAAGACAAGAGGAACTAGAACACCGTCGGATTTATCCCTCGCTCCTGCACCCAACTTGTCTTCTTCTTTTTCTCCCAACACGCATCCGAGACCGCGAGGCGCTCTATATGACAAAGACGAGGACAAGTTCTTAGTACGTTGGAGGTCCCTCTCTGCCACCAATCGCACACTAAGGTATGGTCTTATCTATCTCGCATCTCGATGAACCTTACGAGTACGATTCTATAGGACTGACAAAAACATTTAGCTTAATCAACGTCTCCAACAGAAGAAAATCTATAATATTCTTTAACCAGATTCAAATATTTGCGTTGACTGCTATTAGAGAGAACGAATGCGCAGCCATGGAAGGGCAATTTTGAAGCATATTGGGAAAATGCTAGTAAAGCGAGTATCTGCAGGCGAAATTCGGCTCTCTGTTTAGCGCGTTTTTATGGCTGTCACGTGCCCTGGTTTTCAAGGGTGATAAAGTATTGCAGGCCGAGGTCTAAGTAAACACCTGTCAGAGATTAACGTGTTAGCCTTGAGGTGGCTCCAAGCTTTTTTACCAGATAAGCATAATCAAACCTAAGAGCCAGCTAAAGGCTAAAACGTGAATCACCGAAGCGTGTTTATGTTAGCCCAAGTTCTTCCCTGCTTTTTTTCCGCCCTCTAGCCCGGGAATGTAACATCCATTAAAAACGCTCCAACGAGAGTGCCGAAAATAGCCTGTTGTCTTACTTCACAAGGGTTTCCGAATGTTGTCCCGAGAAAAATGTTAGTCGCACACAACGTAACAAGCAGTGCAAAAGGTAGCTTGAAGAAGCAATCACGGTCTGCGAAAAAGTAAATGTACTAGTCGTTTTATGTTCCAGTGAACCAGACGCAACTAACGTACATATATAATTTTCGAAAGTGTGTTCTTTTTGGAAGCTATGGATTCCCTCGACAATGACGGACGTAGAACACACCGCCATTGTTGGAATCCTGACATCTCTACTAATGACAATTCATTTCTAGCTTGTGTAGTTTAGAATCTCGCGTTTGGTGGTTTTTTTTGTTCCGCCATTGTGCAATTCTTTGAACCTCTTAAAAATGAGCACGTGATATTAGAAAGGGGTTTATGTGTAAACCACCCTTCCGTCCACCTACATAGCGCGTCTTCACAAGGACAAAAGCTTCAGTGTTGGTTTTCTTCATAAAAAAAACAACAGAACTCATTACCGTATACTCTAGTAGTTCTACAGGTCAGGACCAAATGCCACAGTTTGAGAGGTTTACTCGACGTTATTCAATTGACGTCTCATCAGCGGTCATTGTGAAGGACTTCTGCATGCCCCGCGCATACCTTCTGCAACTTGTATTTAACACTGCCGGATAAATTCTAACGTCAAGACCAAGGAGTACGATTATTGGTAGCGTAATGATGCCACGAGCAATATATTTATAAGAGATTTTCTTAACATTAATGGGAAAATGATGCATATTTTGATCATAATCCTCACGCGTTTCTTTGCTTTGCTGGCCACCATTTTCCCATTAAGAAATTCCTAAAAATCGCTTAAAACTTTTGAAACAGATAACGGTAAGCTTCAAAATTGCCCTTGGTCTGGATTGCCATCTCTACAGACTGAGCGTACTTCGATGCATAGTTTATTTTTGCGGTAAAAGATACTGTAGTTCATTTTTCATACACACTCTAAAAAACAAAACAAGTGCACTTAAAAAATGAAAGCCGTTTACAACTCCCTGTAACGCCGTATTAGAGCGCAGCTATTGAGGAGGAGGAGGGAAGGGTACGGAGGGTCCCGTGTTCTCGAAGGGGGGGGGGGGGGTCACGAGACCTGGCGGAGTGGTCACATGACCTGGGGGAGGGTCACGTGCCCCCCCCCCCGAAGTCACGTGAACCCCCTCTCCGAGGTCACGTGGGGGGGGGGGGGGTCACGTGACCTGGGGGGTGTCACGTGACCTGGGGGGGGGGGGCACGTGACCCCAGAGGAATTTTTCCGCTAGATTTAGCGGGGAAATTTTTCCGCTAGATTTAGCGGGGAAATTTTTCCCGCTAAATCTAGTGGGGAAATTTTTTCGCTAGATTTAGCAAAACAATTTTCCGCTTGATTTAACGGGGAAATTTTTCCGCTAGATTTAGCTGGAAAATTTTGCCGCTATTCTTAGCGGGGAAAATTTTTCGCTAGATTTAGCGGGGAAATTTTTTCCGCCAGATTTAGCGCGGAAATTTTTCTGCTAAATCTCGCGGGGAAATTTTTCCGGTAGATTTAGCGGGGAAATTTACTCGCAATGCCCCGCGGTTACGCCGACGGCGACGCCGCTCAAGTCGGAAACGGGCGCCTAAGAGCTGCCCTCTAAAAAACTCAATATTTAATTCCTCTGCGTCTTATGTCTTAACAACAAAAAAGAACATCGTTCTTAGACAAGTGCTGGTGATAAATATTGATAAGGTCGACGAAGTGTTTTGACGGCGTAATGTTTCGGTTCACTGCTAAACGAAGCGGGTGGAAGTATACCGACTTCCTGGGCTATATTCGCAACTTTCTGCGATGTTGATACCTCGGTGTAAGAATCGCGCTCCTCTCTTCCTGAATAGTTTACTGGACAATGAACGTGCTTGCTCGCAACTTTCTAATATCGCTGTTAAGGCTTCAAGACTGGTCGTATGTAACGACATTGTATCTATTTGCGCGTCACACAGTTCAACTGGTACTGCTGTTCTTTGTTGATCATCCGCGCGAAAACCATTCTGAAAGGCGCCAGTCTCCCCTCCCCCTTTTTAAACCATTAAAACAAAATGTTTTACAGGCCTTATTTTAAAGTTTGTGTGCTATAGACCAACTCAGCTATTTCACATCACACCTCTGCGGTTTCGCTGCGGTCTGGTGTGTGTAAACTCTGCCTTGATTTTAAAACAGTATGACGGTGTATAAATATTTCCATCGCTTATCACCCGGGTAAAAATGCTGAGTCACTGAGCTGTGGACGAATGCGCAGCGTCCGATGTAACGCCCAGCATGTCAACAGCGCATGCTCAGAACGCGTTCCACAGCCCAGCAGACAAAGATGGAAGCGCGCAGAAGGCGATTTTTGCAAAGTTTTATATTCATTGACAGGCAAAGAAATCCAGGGCGTGGATCATTGTGCTCTCGCTTCTAGAACTTCTTACCGTATAATGTCACACCGTCATTGGCTGCAGAACTATAGCAATATGCTCGGAATTCGCCAGGCCCCACGCTGCTTAAGCTCTCAGTTACTAAACCGCCCTCAAGTTCGTCTGCTCTCGTGCGTTTGTTTATCCTCTACGTCAACAAATGGCTGCACGCTCTTGGCTGCCTCGTCATTGCGCCTTCCTGGCAAGTTCGCTACCTTTCCCTTTGATTTCCGTGCGCCTCCTTGTTTTCCTACGCACAAAACACGCATTTTGGAATACTTGGTCGCCGCATAGCTTCCCGAAGCCGCTAGCACGCCCTTGCCGGGATTTGGACATTTCGGACTTGGCTGTGAGTAATGACACATTCTGCTCGTGTATTTACTACAATCCAAAGCCACTGCATGTCCGTGCGTTTCGCGCAGCGATTGCGAGCTCGCGTTTCTACGACACCAAGAAACGTGTTTCCTAACCGCGACAAAGCCACCAGCGGAATTTGCCATAAGTAAACATTAAAATGGTGTGCAGAGACGCACATCTGAACTCTTGGCGGAAATTTCGGTGAGAAATCCAGCCCCTGTGATTGGCCCTTGCAAAAATCAAGTGCGCGGTTGGCCATTCACGCGTCCGGCAGATTTCTCGACGACTTTTTCGCCCAATGTCATGATTAGGGCCCTAGGTGTTGAAGGTGGCGAATAAGGCGTCCAATTTCGCCTGCTTCTTCCTTAGCTCGTTCAGTTTTACCTCAAAAAGTGTCCATGCGATTTTTGTCCCTATTAGCTCCGAGATGTTTCGGTGGCGCCCTCTTAAGGTTTCCTACCGTGACGTGCCGACTGGCATTTGCTTCGCCGTGACGTCACCAGTTGTTATTCTTGCTACTTACCATCGGGTGTAACGACAAGTTCGATGGTGTGTTTAAAAAACACAGTAGGAGCTAGGAGCCATCGCAATCCAAAACTAGCACCGTCAAAGTTGACAATCTGACAGTGCTCATATGCCCATCGTTTGGCCAATCGTGGAAAGCTGACCACAGCGACGCTTTTGGCCGCGCACATCGCTAACTGTCGACGTGCGCGATAAAGCGTCGCTGTGGTCGGCCTTCCACGATTGGCCGAATTATGACGTCAGCATAGGATTTATCATCGACGGAAGAAAGAGGATTGTAAGAGCTTTAATTTGGACGGTGTTGGCAGTGTTACTCTGAGAGCGCAATGATTCCAAGCTTCCACCATGCTATTTACGAACACCATCTAACTTCAAGTTCGCAAGGTAATGACGTCACGGAACCGTAGGAGGGCACCACCAAAACATCTCGCCGCTAATAGCCGACATGAACCAATCACAGCGAGCGCTTTGGCGCTTCGTTCTCACGCGTTTCCTGCTCGTCCTCCATGTCGCTCTTTGATTGACGTTCTCCACCTTGCATTCCGATGCGCTCAGAAGGCATTTTGGAACACTCGCTAGCCGTATTGGCTTGCGCAACACTATATTTTAAATCCAGCCTCCTGCACAATAGGCGTGAACGTTATTCTCAGTCAGCCTAAATATTTAAAATCATCTTCCAGAAAAAAAAAAAGACTTGTTGCTGATGGTTAGAAACGCGCGCATCTCGTGTAAGGCTTGTCAACATATTAGGCACTGGAGAAAATGAGCCATCTGCGTAAAGTCCTTATTTTAAACACCCCTCGCTAACGTTCCACCGTTTAAAAGTGCGGCCAAAGAGCCCACGCACGCACCATATCTTGACACATCACCACCTCTTTTCGGAAGATAAACTGTTTCTGCTATAGCCACTGTCAACTGGGAAACGAAACGAAGATTCTGAAGGATAAATAAACTCCAAAACGTAGCGTCTGAGAGAAGCAACAGCAGACACCATTTATCGAAAGCTTTTAACTGAGGTGAACGCTGCTACCCTTGACAAATTAAGAACGCGCCATATCGAGGGCGGTAATGACGGTCGGCGAAGTCAAATACGAAAGAGCAGTAAGCCAACGGCGTCCAGGCGGGTCGAGAATCGAATGCATTCCTGATTGACCGTAATGATGATATTTATTTATACCCAAAGTGATAAATAAGCCAGCGTCATGATAATATTTTATTCAGAAAGAAGATGCAAGAGACGATATTACGCCTGCCAGGAGCACATATCTTTGCGAGCCAAAGACTCCACAGGCCGTCGGCGCACAGGTCATATTCTCTATATGAGAGCAACCGGAGGACGGTCATTGCGCACGAATCAGCCGCAGCCATTAAGGCCGTTAGGTCCGTTCTTCTCTGCGGCGTAGGGAGCTTTTCTACCTGAATTGAAACTTTACGACTGGTGACTGCGGTAACAAAGTACTACAATCCGTCAGTATTTCCTCGCACATTCTCTCTTCTCCCGAAGAACTTTGCGTGGTGATCAAGAAAATGGTACCTATCGCGCCCTGTAGGAGAGTGCTTGGCATGCTCCCAAATACTAACCGCGGCGTTTGTGTGCGCACCAGTCTACGGGTCAGCAAATCGAAGACCGTGGATTACGGTGCGGCGCCGTAAATATGTATTAGCTACTAGCCCGCGATAGCGAGCCCATCAATCAGGGATGGGCATTATTTTAGGAGGGACACATTTCGCTATGCGCTTCGTTCGGATTTTTAGTGTCAAGTCCAAGCAGCACGCAATTCGGTCAAGCATTGCTCAATGGCTGGCGGTTGTCTTCTGGACAATGGACAAAAAGTGACCATTCATCGGCCAATGCTTGGGCGATGGCTGATGGCCGATGGCTGATGGCCTGTGGCCATTAGCAAATGGTCAGAAAAAGGCCAGTGATCCGCCAATGGCTGGCCACTGTCTGGCCACAGGCCAAAGGACCATTTCCAGTCATTGGCCAAGGATTAGCCAAATCCGTGCTGCTTGCCCTTAGCAAAAAGAGGCCGTACTTCAAACGAAGTTGAAATATATTTAGTACGAATATTCATTTTGTATTTATTCTGTATTATTTTGGCCGCATTCGAAATACGCGCGTAAGGTATTCAAAATACATTATAAATATAAATCAAAAAATATTTTAGATATACCAAAAATATTATTCCTTCACACTCAAGATGCCATTTGTGCATTAAAAACCGGTTACACAATTTTTTTTTTTATTTTCGATTTCGTCAGCAAATGGTGTCCCTGTGGTATTTGAAGGCACTACTAAATACATCTCACAAAGCTACATTAGAAACGAACACAAACACAAACACCATGACGCTCTGAACAGCTCATTCACAGCCCCGTTGACTGCTCTAGAGCCTTATATAGCCTACATATTGAAGGTAATCATTTTTTCGGTGACCACCTCTGCGCTTATTAAGGTTCCAAGTATTCGATCTTCTCCTCGGGAGTCTGTCAAAGGGGAAACAGTGTTTTGAAGTTCGTGGACGATATCTCTTACTAAAAGGCATTGGTACAACTAATAACAATTCGGCACAGTCCCTAAAACAATATCCACACAAACGGCTCATAAAATACATGTTATTGCTTCTCTGCGTAGCACCACTCAGGACGAAGCGGATCAAGGCAGTTTCTTCACTTTAAAAGACTGTAAACGACTTTATTTTCGTGAGGACCTAATTCTCGCTAAGTTGGCGAATCGCCTACAATCCCGAAAAATAGGTCCCGTGAACAATTCCGGCAAAATGTAAAAGCATTAAAATCTATATTGCGATCCCAGCGCGTCGCGAAAATTAGAATTCGCGAATTATTCCAAAACTCCAACTTTGACCTAAATCGCGAAATATTGAGCCCGCGAAAAATAAATATTTTACAGTAGTTATTTTGCCTTTCCTTTTTAGTAGTTTACTATTTAATATGGTAGTTAATGTCACTGTATTTAAGTCACTATTCACGTCACGTACAGTGGTGAGTATACACGTTCAGTGGACTAACATTGTGCTAACAAAACCACGCCGAACGCATCTGTTCACAGCACCCGTTGAAGCTTTCCAGCATCAGCAAATGTTGTGGTTGTAGTTCCCGAACCCCGTTTGTGATTGGTGTGCAAGGAACTGATCAGGTGTGTTCTTGATAGAAAAAAGGAAACAATAACATAAACTGGGCTGATTTATCGGTGCGATGCTGCGCAATTCAATTGACAAACTAATCAAATGTTGTGTTTAGGCGCTTCAGTGTACTCCATATCTGCTTGAAGTGAACTTCAGAAGGGGAGCTTTTCAATATTTTGGTAGTTTAAGTCATACTACCAAAGTATTGCAATCAAAATGTACTTAGAGTATAACACAACAGTATTTACGATTTTCAGGTATTTTAAGAGTATTCTGCACGTATTTTTGATGGCTCCATTTTTTTAGGGTTGGAGTATATTTTGCATGAATTAAATAAATATTTCAAGAAATGTATGTGAAAGGTATTTTGTGCCTATTAATTTAGTATTTACATATTTCAAAACGCATGAAGGGAACTTCAAATGTAGTTTAAGTAAAGGTATTTTAAAATGATTTTTAGAAGTATATTTCAGTACTAAGTAAAAAAAAAAAGAAGTTTATATTTTCGGTATATTTTTCGTGTACTTACAATTATGAACTGTATTTCAAATACACTCAAATTAGAATGTGGTATATTTCAAACGTATTAGTTTTCGCTAAGGGTGGGGAGGAATTAACAGGCACGATGATGCTGCGTACGTTGTCACGCTCCACAGCGCCGGAAAACCATTGACCAGGCCTTAAAGGGCAACTCCGGCCAAAACTCGAAATGAAATAAATTACAGGTATCGTTGTAGTGACTCAAAATACGACCCCAGTCAAAATATTACGTCCGTAGGACGCCGCATTTTCAACTAATGCCGATAACAAAAATGCGACCCGCCGCGAGCCGCTGCTCCTTAGCGGGCGGCCAGCGGGTTGCCCATCGCTAAAGCAACATTGGGCCGTGACGTCCGTATCGTTCTCTTTTTTCTCCTCCGGTCCGGGCGTTGCGCGGAGTGCGCTCCTTTGAGCCGCTACCACCGCTACTTCGGCTTGTGATTGGCGTGTTTAGCCGTTGCTTTTATCTGTAGCCCGTGTAGCTTCGGTATAGCCTTTTGTTTATTTGCTTGTGAGGCCTTTAAGACTCGTTTTAGCGAGCAACTCGGTGCGCCCAAGACTGCCCAGCTGTTTCTCGAAAGATGCCGAGTGCAACTTGTAGCGCTGTGGGTTGCTCAAACAACCCGCTGTGCAACACGGAGGTGCTTTTTCACAAGTTTCCGACGGACCGAAAATTGGAGAAGGTGTGGGTGAACGCTGTTCGCGCCCGAACAAAAAAGAACAAAAGAACAGACGTGTACAACCCAGCACACGTGTGTTCGGGCGCCACGGCCCGCGCCGGAGAGCCTGAAACCTTCGTGTCTGGGACTGACCCGCAGAGCGAAAGCGAGAGGCCCCCAGTACTGTACGTCACTGGCAGCGAGGCGTAAAGCAACGCCGCTCCACCCTCAGAGCCCAGATGACAATTTAGGCCTAGCGACGAGTACGGAAGACCGCAGGCACGGCGACAGTCGCCGAGTACGGCACCGAACGAGTTCACTCGTTTGCCACTCGCTATAGCTTTTGGGTATACAAGCGACGAGTACGGCATAGCGCACGCACGGCGTCGGCCCTCCAGTACGGCATCGAACGAGTTCACGGGTTTTCCAGTCGCTAGCTTTTGGGTATACGCACTAACTCTTGCTACATATGCTGGAGAACTACCACGTATACAGAATTAAAACAAAATCAGCTTAGCTCCTATCTTTAGACGGCTAGCGCAACAGAGGTATAGATGCCGCTCGGCCTGCGTACTCGTTGAACGAGAACGATCTTGACGTCACGTTCACATAGCGGCTGATTTCCAGTGTTGCCGGGGCCTCGAGCGGCTCGTTTCGGTTTTGTTGGCCGCGCCCCAAACAAAACTTTAAGCCGTCAATATTTTAAACTACGCACAATAACGAGAAAAAAATTAGACCTTGCAATTCAGGGACGCTGACTGCACTAAAAACAGTCATAATCCCAAAATCGAAAGTATGGACCGGAGTTGCCCTTTAAACCACCGCGGTTGTACTTTTATATCCGAAACGTTTTATTATCCAAGGTTTGCAACCACGTCATTGCCAACAACCTTCTCGTGGTGCACAAGAACAGCATTTACCACGACCTCCCGGCAATTGCTTCTTCAGTCAGTTACACTCCTATTTTCGACGCCCGTATACTGCTGAGTGATTGTGCAAGGCAGGTGCTGGCATTAGAGGTGGGCAACCATAGAGATTTGAGGTAGCTGGAGGTACGATCCGTCGAAGAAAGAACCGGTTCTTGCCGAGACTTTGCCTTGGCACAGAATCTTCGGCTGCTTACAAGTTGGCAGGCAGATTTCAGCCACGCAGAAAGGACAGATAACGTATTCCGGGAACAGCCGAATACCCTAAAGCGGACGAATACTTTAGGAGACTCCATCATGGCGAGCCGCTTGCTTCTTGGAGAATAAGGCAAGAACGCACTAGACAATCAAATCGAGATGCGCATTTCGTCATTCCCATTTCTTCGTTACAAATGTGTAACATTTCTTGATTTTTTCGTACTTTTTTTTACTTATTCGAATAATGTTATGAGGGCCGCAATCCATGCTTCGCCAAATGTTGACCCGCTTAATTTCTCAAACCAGTATTGCGCGCAAAAAATATTAGGCGAGTAGTTTCCTCATGAGGTTAGTTCCAAGTTTGCATGTAGATTTGTCGCCAAAATACGTTCCCTTGTTTTCCATGAAGGTTTCTGATACAGGCGACCAATGATTTTATGGCAAAAAAAACAAAACAAAAAAACTTATGTATTACGAAAAGAACCGCGGACACGAAATGCTACAAAAGGAAGCCAAAAAAAAAAAAAAAACTATAGATAGCCATAGCCGAGCGCAGTGCCGTACCAGCCGAGCAGTGCAAACACACAAAAGGAATCAGCATGTTTATTACTTTTTTAACTAATACTTTAGTTTTATTTCTCTTCATTGCATTTCTTTTTTTTACAAGGATTTTTTAGCCTCGCTTATAGCGTGCGGCCATTACACGACTTGGCGTTGGTGGTGTTACCAATCAAACAATGAGTTTGTTAAGAACGTGTCACAAGGCGCATGATGAGGAACCAAGTAAAAATGGGAAAATTCACAACGCGCTTTGATATCTTTACCGTTTCCAACTTGTCATTTGCTTGGCTAGTCACTGGGCAACATGGCGCTCAACCTGTGTCGTCTCAACGACCCCATGATGTACTACTCTCTGAAAGCGATTCGCCTGCTTCACGCATGGGGCTGCTCGCGGCATCCTGTCCCTTCCTTTCCTGCTTGGCTGCGATGTGCGTCCGCAGCTCTAAAACTCCGTTTGAGAGCTGCGGACTGCTTTGCGCAGCGGTGAGGTGTGTGGGTGACTCGTGAGCTGCCCAAAGAGAAGACTTCAAGGATTCAGTGGCAAGGTGAAGACTTGGTACGAAGTGGTCCTTTCTTCAAAGGCTTCGACCTTCACTCATCCCCGATAACCATAGACAGATACCTCTCGCCGCAGAAACTGGCGTGCATCATCTTTCAGCGGGAGATGAATATCGGAATTCAGACAGTTGTTCACTGGAGAAGTATTTCTCGGGTGGTCGTGGTAAATTCTCTCTCTTTGCATTATCCTGCATGAGTTGGTTATTGTGAACACGTCATTGTAATATAGATGAGACTAGGCTCAGCTTGGAAGGTACTAGGATGGATAGGTTTAAGTTCTTGCCAGTAGCTGTTCAGCAGTACTTGTGTTTCTTGAGGCATGTGGTTCGTAAACAATTGTGAAATACGGAGCCTACTTTTGCACACTTTAGCTAACCTTTGGGCGCAGGTAACACTATTTAACATCGTACCTGTTGGTTACTTGCTTCAAATTGTGAGACAGTTTACGAATGAACAGAAATATTTCCGGGCGAATTTTTTTGTTTTATCTGGTACTGCTATTGTCTTTAACTTTCTTCAGCTAGGAACGGAAAACCTCTATGAGAATTGCCTGAGAAGAATCCGATGCCTCAAGGTGTTCAGGTTGAGATTTATAACTTTTTTTTTTAACCGATTAGTAACACAACTTTGCCAGAGTCAAGCCTACCGCAAAGATGGCTATGCTCCTTTTGACAAGCTTAAAATGAGAGTATATATGACTGTGTGCCTTTCTTGGACCGGGTGAAAGGAACAGCATAGGTGATTGGCGTGGGCTGATGACAATATATTCCAAAACGTGCAGGGTCCCATCCATGGGCTGCTCATACGTAAACTTTATACCAAAACCGCACCTATCTAATGTTTCCAAAACTTGGTTCACAACATTTTTCACTGCACCTTTATTGTACACAATAAAAAAGTCCTTAACATAGCGGAACCCTTTATGTACTGTTTCATGCATGTTTTAAGTTCGGAATTTGAACTTGTTTTTTTTCTTCTCCCTTTAACGGCCACTTTGGCTGAACCATAGGCAACGCGCTGGTTACAAAGAAGCCCACACTAGGTTTGAGATGTTTTCATTAAAACGTGTATTTCACGGCGTCAAAATTGTCGGTCTTAGCACACCATCAATATGAACTCGCTGTGAGCATGCGCTCAAAATAGCTCACACCAATATGGCACCCTCTGGATACACCCTAGAAGCAATATTCACTGGACGCCAGGGGATCGGTGGCCGAGTGGGCTAGCGCACACTAAAGTCACTGGACCCTGGGAAAGTAACGCCAAGCTCCGCGTGGGGTCGCCATCTTGGTCTATGAAATGAGCAATTTCTCCTTGACCCCTCCGTTCTTGGTGAGCCTATCTAGATTCGCTCGTGACGGGTAGCTTTATCGAGCCGTTTTTTGTATACCGAGATTTTGCTAACCACACACCGGCGAAACAGGCCTACACGTTCGTACCACCACCAGATGCTGTGTCGGTGCTTGGAGGCACTGAAAAATAAGTTTAGTGTCTTGAAATGCGCAAGAAGAACAATATAATTGTAAGAGATCCATGAAGGTGGGCCTGATTAATAAGTTGATAGCATACGAAGTGCCAGCGACTCTTATATTGAAGAGGAACGCTTCCAGTACGATGATGCTCCATGGTGATCTCGGCGCGACCGGTTTAGAACGACCCCCTGAAAGCTTCGAAGATTTAAATGGACCAAGATGGCGATTTCCATGGCTGCGTAGGCCGATTAGCCAATCGCCTTGCGAGGTTTCGGTCGTCTGTATGTTAGTATCCGTTTGTGTCCTGCTAGCAGGTAGAGAAGGCAATGGCGCTACTTTCCCAGGATCCAGTGACTTTAGCGCACACCAGCTCAGAGTACATGGAGCGATAGCTCGCGCTGCAGAACCCAGGACACTAGAGCCAATCTATATGGCAGCGTAGCTGCCAGAGTAGCTTCACGACACAAAATTATTTAGATGCACGACGTCAGAAGCGCCGATTGCAATCTCCATTTTCGGGCGTGGGAGGTTGCCATGGTAACCGTGCTGTTAGCGACGCCGGGCGGCAATTTTTTGCTAGTTGATATCTCCATTCGTCCATGGAAAAGTCCTAAAAACGCTTGGCATGGCGGTACGGCACGGGCCTCTGGAGGAACGGTGACTGTTTCATCTGTGAAGTGAGAAGATTTGCAGCCCGGGGACTGTCGGGCGACAACAGCTGTTAAGTGTCGTAGGTGCACGGACAAGGCGAGTGGTTTTCCGTGCCGCCAGGATGGCGGCCGCTTCGTGGGACGTACGCACCGTCCTTGTACGGTGCGTACGTCCCACGACGTACGCACCGTACTTGGGACGTACGCACCGTCCGGACTTCGCTCGTATGAACGAAAATCCGGTCACGCCGGCCACAACAAGACGATTGCCTCGGGACATGACTGTTGCTGACTAGTACGAAATGTAAATATCGCAGGAGTTTCCTCGCTAAATGTTTCTGTGATTATGCGGTTACCTGGGGCTGAAACAACTTCCCCAAGGCCCAACTTACGACTCATACAGTTCGCACCGGTTTTTAGACATTCCAACATTGAAACAAAGTCAAGAGTATGCGAAAATTGCATGCTAAGAGTCTTATCAATCCTCGAACACATCCGGGAGTCCGCGCATCACTACAGCGAGATGACTGATTCGATCTTGCACAGAAAAGGTATAAAGTCTCAATCTTTCAGATCTTTACGTTATACATGCATCAGAGAGAACGAAGAAGTCCGAAATCGTCGGCAAGCAGCTGCACATCACGACTCCGCACACCGAAAAAACTCGCATCCACCAGCTCTGGGCGCTGCCATCTTACCGGTGACATCACGGCTCTTGTGAGGTCACGTGACGAGTAGTCACTCGGTTGCTAAGGGCACGGTGCCAGCTCGGCTCGTTGCTATGGTACCGCGTGTGACCAATCGCGGTGAGAGGCGGCACAGGGAAAGGCGTGGCGCTACTCTGGCAGCTACGCTGCCACGTAGAGTGCCTCTACAGGACAGTGGGTACAATCCCCGCAGCTGCCCATTTCGATCTGGATGATAATCGTACCGGCGTGCACTCGTGTATCACTACTGCGTAGTGCACGTTAAAGACACCAGGCTAGCGGTTGTACTCCACTGGCTAAATTGCCCACCTAAAGCGAGTGACTCGTCGCAACTTTGAAATGGATGACCAACTGCCATAAATATCCACACAACCCAAATTATTATTCACTGGGCTCCACATTTGTGGGTGCTGCATAGAGTAATATACACAAGGGAAAGAGCGGAAAGTCCGGCCGGTTCGCGGTCCAGATACGCATTCAATTCCGTCCGCCAAGCGGCGCTACAAGTATATTGAGACTAAAAGATTACTGTTTAAAAATACTTCTGCTAAAATATGTGGTACATTGATATTATTTCAAAGATCTCAAACTGTCATAGATGTCGACTTGGTTCCCAGTTAGGCAGCTTTGCACGTAATGCGTGCCACGTCAGAGAAGACGACGACTGACTGTCACGTCAGATGGAACGCTACCGTGTAGGCCACCGGGCAGACGTTCCACTTGTAAATAGACTTGTAACCCTTCCACTAATGAATATATAAAATTGGCGACGAAGTAAAGAAATAAGTGAGTATGGCAACGGAGGAACGAAGGTGACACGCTCAGCCAGCAAGGTATGATGTCGGCAGACACTATATTGGGCACTTTCAGCGAGTTCGTGCCCGGTACCGACGGGACATGGCCTCTGTACCTGGAGCAGTCTTAGAGTCTTACTTCATCGCGAACGACCGGCAGGCTGCCGGTAAGAAGCGCGCTGTGTTATGCACGGTCAGCGGGGCGTCGACGTACGCCATCATTCGTTTTCTCTGTTCCCTGGCTCTCCGTCCGAGACAGGTTACGCGTATATCACCTCGAAGCTGACAGCTCACTTCAGCCTTAGGCAGTCCGCTATCGTGCAGCAGTGTAGTTTGGGAAACACGAGCAGCGACCGGGTGAGAGCATCGCTGACTACATCGCCGAGCTTCGACGGCTTCGGGTCGACTGTGAACGATATGCTCCGACACAGGTTGGTCTGTGGTGTCCGGGAAACATCTCTTCAACGGATTCCACGTGATTCACGCTTACTGTCTAACTAACTGTCGAAACTGTTTCTGTTCATTTGGCAACGTTGTTCTTCTCAGAGGAGAAAGGAGAAAAACTATGTCAGTATGCTGCGCAGCGCAGGGGGCACGCAGAGCGAAATGGGGTGATGTTTCACGCCGAACACCAAACAAGATTAAGAGTTCGAACTCTGCCGTTGTCTGTTTCAATTTGGAGAGACCTGTTGGTAGGTGTTGCTGTCTGGGGGAGAGGCTGTGAGGTACAGCGCGTTTCCAGAGATGCTAAAATGAAGGGCAGTTACAGGGTCCACCAAACGCAACCATGTAAAGCACGCCTGAGAAGAAAAAAAAAGACAAAAAAGGTGTGTTTTATCATTCAGGAGGAAGGGTCCTTCACAAGCGTCAGTTCCTTCAGGCTAGCCAAACATTTAAAGGACCTAAAGAAAGATATGAGTTTAACAAATAAAATGTACACCTTGCGTCTTTAGCATTCTGTCCGAAAGCTAAAGGGACTTGCCATTCACTTTTGTTTTCTGATTTTCTTTCAGAAACCAGACCGCGAAGTAAATGCATTTATTTTTATTTCATAGGAGAGCTATTCAAAACATGAGTACTACAGGCCAATGAGCGTATTATGGGCAAAGATTTCTGTAATCAGTTCTGCGTGACGTCGATTATTGGACTAAGGCTCGCAGCCGTACAGCGCTAACTAAATTGCCTCATTTGTTCGGTTGACTGACTTCACACACCAAAAGTATGTGAAATCCACTAATCTCAAATCACTAGCGCTACGTTAACCGGTACTGTAGCAGGTGATGTACAAAAATATTGAAAGAAATACAATATGCTTTTTAGGTTGAACACGAAATCAAGTGTAATTGACGACTCCTGCGTTTTATATTTCGCAGGCTTTTTATCAAACATTTCTCGAGGAAGTGATTCACAACGATGTCTTTGATAATTTGCTGAGGGACAAGAATGAGAAGGTGACAGCGCCTCACCAGTATTTTTTCATGTTGAAAGCGTATAATGTGCCTGCTAAATTGCTTGGGAATCTAGTTGTACCCTCAGAGGCTGCTCTTGGTTTCATCACGCAGCTAGATTCTCACTTCCTTACCATTGTGAAGAGTTTAGCACATGTTCCAAATATGTGTGCTGTTTAGTTTGAAACACTGCCGGGTTCCGGGTTTTTGGGTCTCTGTTCAGAGGAGTGTCATAAAATGTTTTTAAAGATGTTTTGCTCAGTGCATCTCTATTGGTATGTCTGTTTCGTTAAAAGAACCTAGAAAAAGTACGTTTGCACTCTGGTGTTTCTGGGAGGCAATTAGACAAATGCAAAAGGTAATGATTTCTTTTTCATGTAAAGTCATGTATACATAACTATGATTATTTTATTTAACAGTGTAGTTTTGATTTCTATATACCTTCCTGTACCTGGTTTAATCTTCAGTGTATGGTTCGGTGTTTTCTGTTTTAACCAAAAACAAAATGTTAAACTATGCCGAGTTCATGTATCGAAACGGATGTGAAAACTGTGTCTTATGGCGCTATGGTACACACCTCAAGCTGGTGGCTTTTGAGAGGTTTTGAGGGAAGATTTTTTTATCCTGTGACCTGTGACTTTGCATAGCACTTTCTGATCAAGGTGTGCAATGCTTGAGCTTCGTAAATTATCGTGCCACATGTTTTTCGTTGGCGAATAATCATGACGCATGTTTTATTGGATATCGTTGTCTCATTCGTTATGTTGTAAATGATTAATTATTTTAATAATAATTTCCTCTTGTAAATATTAATTCCTGTCTTAGGAAACATGTTGCGCCAGAGCTGATTCCTCATTACATAATGGAGCTAAAAATAAATTATGTTTAAATCACTTCCTGTTTGACATATAATATTTCATAAGCTAAGATTCCTCTTGGATAATTTTAACAAGTATTTTACCGCAGCAAATTATACTTTTGGGTTTGTGATTTTGGCTCATTTTTACTTCTCAGATTATGCGATTTAAAGTTTGGAACTGCACTTAAAGGTAGTAAATACATGTAACCACAGTAAATATTCCAGCCAAAATCTCGACTAAAATATCAAGAGGCCGTGTTTGCCTGCCCGTGAAACCGCTGAATTCGAAAGTAAAACTACACATACCGGAACCGGAAATCTGTCATTTGAACTTTTAATCCCGCGCACTAGATGCGCTGCGTGCTATCCGTGCTGCTGCGGTCCATAGCAGTTTTCGCTCTTTACCTTGTGTATATTACTGCATGGGCGCTGTTTAAAGCGCATGCTCAACACAAGTTCACATTAATAGGTTGCTAGGGCCGGAAATATTTATGGTGTAGAATACACGTTGCAAAAGAACGGTGAAAGCTCGCCATCAGCACGCACTCACGAGTCGCGCACACAGCTATGGACGTCAGGGGATACCCCCTATTGGCGACGAGCGCGATCGAAAGCGTCGCCATGATCGGCCATCCACGATTTGCCCAGTGCTGACTATGAGGTCAGAAAAAAAAAATCTTCGGTGGTAATAAGAGGAGGGGAAGAACTCCAATTTTGGCGGTGATGGCAGCGTTGGTCTTAGAGCGCAATGATTTCAAACTTCCATCATGCTTATTACAAACACCATCCAACTCGTTCTACGCAAGGTAATGACGTCACGAGAAGGAAGCATAGGAGGGTGCCACCAAGATATCTCGCAGCTAAGAGATGTGCTCATCATATATTACGATACCCATTAAACTCCGAATATATAGGTCGTACAGACGCCACAGCGGCTGCCACTGGGAACCTTGCAGCGCCGTGCTAACCTTGTTCGGTATATATGTCTCACCAACATATTTGATTATCTTAACAAAAATAAGTAGACATGTTCATTGTAGCTAGGGCATGTGCAAAGAATATTATAAACGGGTCTCGATAATCCCAGAGCCGTGTATAGAGAGAGTTTGGTTAATGGGAAGCGCGGGCAGAGCCAGGGAGTGCACCAGACGCCGAAAGTGGGCTTGGCATGCTCTCTTGGCCAACTAGAAACCAAAGAAAATCCCCTAGTGGTGGTAGCGAGAAACAGATTTGGTCGTTTTAATAAGGGTGTAAGAGCTGAACGTAGTAACCCTTTATGGTTGAAAATAGGGCGCACGTGATTTTTCCATCATGATCATACAGAAGGATGCAAGAAACGAATGCGCCGCTCAACTATGTTTTGCTCGCACCGAGTGTGACCGCTCGGAAGGCAGATTCTGGCCCTCGGCGCTTGGGGTACGGATTATGTCGATCGTACCGCTAGTCGCACACTTCCACCATGATTTTGGATGACCGTGATTAAAACAACAGGTGCACCGTATATCCAGTCACCGAGAGTTACTCCGATGCACTCATCAGGTTTGTTTCTCGCGACGCGACAATTACCGGGGTATAATTTCCCGCTTCTGGTTGGCCACATTCGAATTTCTGAAGACGCCATGGAACATGCCCAGCCCGGTTTCGGCCAATGATGCCTCCCCATTTGTCTCCCATACTTCCCAGTGAATGGCCAAACTCTCTACATATACGGCTTTGGATAAGCCGAAGAGACCTCGCGGCCATCACGCCTGTTTCACTTTGCAGCGGAGGAAATTAAGGGGCTATTTCGATGTACTTTCGAAGCATTAGAGCCATTATTTTCTATATTACTCACTTCAGAACGCAGAGAACAACATACACATATAAAAGTCATCTTGTAGTCGTTTTTGGGTGAATTCCCTCTGCCTTCTTTATGTTCTAGATTTTCACAATATTAGACCAACGTGCACTTTGTCTTTTATTCCTGAGTAATCACACGTTGCGTCTACCAGATCGTCATAATTAACCAAGCCGAAGGTTTGGCGCCATATATTTAAGGAATCGCTAAATTGTGGACAACCACTTATGGCAATGCAGTCAAAGCCTTAGGTACCCATGCACTCGCGCATCTGAGGCTGCATAAAAGGTGTGAAAGCGGGGTTTTCACTCCTTTTTTTTCGTCACAAAATGCTGCTTTCGAGTATAACTTAAATACAATCTATTTTACAATCTACTTTGATATTCGTGTCACACAATTTATGAATATTTGTAGGGGCTACATTGCACTATCTGCACAAATCGCAGTCCTTAAACAAATTATGTGTTCAGATTTTTGAAGGACATTCGGTAGTACGCACAGGATGGGGGCCAGGACGAAAAACCAACATATGTTTACTTAACCACGATCACCTTTTTTTTTTTTTTTTGGGAGAGCCACAAAGACAATACAAATAGAGTAAATCCGATCAAACTTTATTCGTATAAACAAAGAAGTTCAATGCTAACAAATGTAAAAATAGAAGACTCATATTATTGCAACAGAAACACATCTAGTATTTGTCATGAAATGGCGTAAACGCAACGTGAATAGAACATGGTGTTTTAGCAAATTCAGCAGTGCGATTGGTTTATTTATCAAATTATTTAACATAGATGAAAGGTTATACCTTAAAATGTTGGTTTCGTAGAACATTCTGAAGAATGGCAGCATATGCCATACTTCTCTAAAACGAAGAATGTAAAAGTTTGAATTACGTGTGAAATAAGCTATCTGGTCAATCGGATGGGTATTAAGTTGGTTGCTTCATATGCATCTTAGAATTGAAGAATCTTAGAATTTAATAATATGATTGAGGGACATTTTATTCAAGAAATCTTTGAATAGAAAAGTAAATTCACGTGTCACATGAAACACACATCTCGAAAGCCGAGTCATCGCATCAAACGCTTATATGAGCGTCTTCAACTTGTTCTTTCATCAGTAAACAGAAGGCCACCATTACTCCAGCCTAAATTCAATTCATCATATTATGGCGGTATTAAAATTGGCCAGACTGAAATAAAAAAAATATATATATACTAAAATTTAACTTTTTATTTCTGAATTTTAACTTTGCAGGTTTTCTCCATGTGGAAACAAACTCTTGTTGCCTGCCTCCTGTCTATTGCAAATGCACTACAGCCGGCAACACGGGACCTGAACAAAGTGCATTGCGACACTCTGGGCTTTGTTCAAGGTGGCGGTGGTGTAAACGACCCAGCTGTGTCGTCCAACAACGCTGAGCTTAAAGTAGTATTCAACAAAGATACAAAGCATGCCGAAGGTAAGCCACGCCGCTCATAATTGTTTTTTGTTTTTTATTTTTAAAGAGGGGGAAGGGAGTGGGATGCGCTACATATACCCCGAAGAATCGAGATCTGAAAAATTAAACAGTTGCATTTAAACTAAAATTCCGGGTGCAGGGAATTCACCTAAAAAAAATATAATACATAAAACTACTATTTTTCATTTTTTTAACCCATTAGAGGACAGTATGGCCAATATGTTGCGGTAAAGAATGTTCAGCAACATATGAAATCATATTTCTGTATCGTGCTGACTATTTTTTACCGAAATAAATACCACGCACAACCACGATACTATTTTTTGGGATGAAAATATTAAGACCTTTGTTGACGTTAGCTCGAAGTGGATTGTTTTTTTTTATCTTTCGATTCAAGTAACGTCACCATGATTTCAAATTTCCATATTCTACGACTACTTCCAACATCTTAATTTGACATAGTTCTAGCATTCTGCGATAGGTGGTTTTTACCTGTGCTCATAAAACACGGGGTTTGTTATTTCTCAAAACTTCGTGCTACTGTGTGCACAAAGGCTGATGTTCCAGCGTGTCAAATACCTCCAGGGAGCGAATGTGGAACGATCAAGGGATTAATTTCGCCCGCTGGCGATCGGTCAGCACACGACATGTGAAGAGTGGCTTTTGAGTCCTTGTGTCGACGTGCAGAAAGTGTGACACACACTTGAGAAAAAATCGCGCCGCTCAGCGGCGTAACCATGACAGCGCGGTGGTGCGATTCGACGCGATTTTCGCTTGAATGTGTTTCACGCTTTTGGTGAACTACAGACGGGCTCACGCTGCTCATGCGCCATAAAAAGTCAGCCTGAAAACAGATTCAAACGCGGGTCACGGCGAGATCCGTTCTTTGAACGTGGCATGCAATGGGTTCAAGGAGAAACATGGGAACGCGGCATTCGAACCACGCATATTACGGCGACAAGTGTTTGCAGACTGTCTTCTTCTGTAGGATGTATGAGTAGTATTACGCCGGATGAATGGGGTACGGAACCCAAATGACGAGACTGCGAGTTTTGTGCCTCTTGCTTCAAATTTGTGGTCGGCGGGAAGCGCAATACATATCACGCTCGCGACTTCAAGAGCTACTGCACGGCCAAGGGTACTGTTGTTCCGAGCGCTGCCGATTGGCGGCGTAAACTCGCGATAATCTAGAGTAGTAGTAACGTCCGAGGTCTGTACGCATATACGTAGCTTGCCCCCTAACGTCATTCGCGGCCATGTCGGTATTTCATATGCCAGGAGCGCCGGTTTCATCGTGTTAGTAAAGTGTTAGTTTCACACCGCAAAGGTATAGTAACTCGAGGGAACCAGACGTAGTAAGAACCGCCAGTACCCAGTGAGCGCGTTATTCAGGTCGCATCCGGTGGAAGGGTGGTGGTATGGTCGGCTTTGGCAGATGTCCCCGCATCCTCAGGTAAAGCTCTTCCCTAGCGTCTGCAAAGAACGGCGATCTTAATGACGGGGAATGCACGTTGCGGAAGCACATTCAGGACTAAGTAACTCCACGAGCGAGTCATAGTACCGAAGACTGGCACTCTTTCTTGGACGCCAATTGTGGGGCGGCATTCCAACGAAAGCTCAAAGACCACCACCAGGCGCAATTTTTAAATTTGTTAATTCGATCTAAAATTAGTTTTCCTGATTTTTCCTCCGGCAGCCCAGAAACGGTAGTCACGATTAGTATTTCTAAGCTGCCCGCACTATATACACAACATCTAACAAAGGAAATTAGTGGGGGAAGCTCTTCTCCGTATCACCTTAAATAAAGAATGCAATATGATCCTTTTTTTTTGTTTTTTTAGGGGACACGTAATTAAAAAAAAGTGTGCCACAAAAAGTTTTTTTTTTTTTTCCGAGCTCTATTTGCGTGGTTGGTCGCAATTTAGGTGCAGAAGGTGGAGGTTGCAGCCCGCTAAGCCCCTCCCCGTGATTACGAGGTGCTTACATCTCTCATTGGCAGGAGAAATGATTGACGTGTGAAAGGTTGGTTGTAAATGTGTACAGTCACCCAATTTTTTAATAA
The DNA here is from genome assembly GCF_016920785.2 of Ixodes scapularis. Taxonomy (NCBI): domain Eukaryota; kingdom Metazoa; phylum Arthropoda; class Arachnida; order Ixodida; family Ixodidae; genus Ixodes; species Ixodes scapularis. Next base: position 74,872,653 of record NW_024609882.1, read on the forward strand.
TATCACGCGAGCGTCGACAGGCCGGGACGGCCAGTGCCGTGCCGCAGAAAACTGCGGCGTGACGGAAGAGATTAAAGGGCCCATCAAAACGAATTTTGGGCTTGAATGAATCAATTTATATTGGGAATTATACTAACAGCACATCTTTCAGTGGGCCAAAATAAAAAAAAGATAGAAGGTCAAATCCTGACTTTCGGTACGAAAACTTCATCATCATCATCATCATTTATTATCCTTGAAGGCCCTTACGGGCATTACACAAGGGAGTGGTACATTTGTTATTATTTTCCTTAATCGAACACTTCCGCACACAATTTTAACACAATAGAAGAGGGAACTAGTCGGATAATGAAGATATGAAAGTGGTTACAGAGGCGGCAAATTTATGTGTGTCAGTTATGGTAACAATGTCATTTGGTAGTATGTTCCAATCGTTTATTGCCAAAGGTAAAGTTGAATTACTGTATAAAGTAGTTGACGAAAAAATGTTCCGCAACTTCCAGGAGTGGTCGTGAAAACACTGTGGACTACTTTCGTACCCTCTTCCCTTCATAAGCTCTCTGCCTTTTCACTGGGATACATCCGCGGACCGCGCAGCGCGTCATCGGCTCCAAACGCACGTCACACGACACCAGACCTCACTTATTCCCTTCACCCCTAAGCTGACATTGTGGTGGAAGCTACGCGCTTGCCGTACCAATCAGCCACCCCCCTTTCATCAGCTGACTTCATTCTCTGCGCCTGGGTATGCGCGAGAGAGCGAGATCACGGGACAAAAGTGTGTCTGACCCAAAGAGCACGTAGCTTCCACAGCACTGTCAGCATCGGGTTGAACGGGGTGGGGAAAGCAACTTTCGACTGAATTTGGAGCAACGGGCTGATCTTCTAGGAGGAGAAAGGATGCGCCCGGGGATTACACAAACCAGAGTCCGAGCAAGAGGGGACTTCTCCTTTCCGTCTTCTTGAACTGTCTGGTAAAATGCGCGATTTATGAGTTGAGGAGGTAAGTTAAACAGGAAAAAGTTGGAAAAGCGTTTCATGACTCCTTTAAAGAGATACTGAAGCGAAACTTGAAATACACCTATTATGTTCAGAAATAGGTTTAATATGATGAATGATATCCGTAAATCATAATCGCGCGTTTGTATTTTGAACGGATGGCTATATTTTTCACCCTGGGGGGCTTGATTGGGCGCGCTCAAATATCAGCCATCGGAGAGCGCGATGCGTCTTGGGATATCGGGCGCATTCGTGACGTCAGTTGTGCCAGACGGAAAAGGCTACGGCGTGGATGTTGTGGTTCCGAGCATTGCCACTTGGTGGCGCGTCGACGATTTACAACCTGTGACAACGTGGCCGTTTGAGATGTGCAAAGGCTGCAAGCACGCTGCGCCACGGCAAGTCGGCAACCACGGCATCACTGACAAAACCAGCTCGGAGGCCGGATTCTCAAAGCGAACTTACGACGAAAAAAGTGCGTACGACAAATTTGAGAGAAAACCCGTATTCTCGAAACGAAATTGTCGTAACTTTTGCGGAGGTTACCGCAGAATCCTACGACAGCTCCGGAGCTGTCTTACGCACTTTTTACGATCAAATCAACATGGCCGACAGCGTTGCTCAGTTACTTGGTAGCGACGACGAACGGACATTATTTTTCTACCTGCACTTCTCGTGCGTCCCGACTTCAACAAGCGAAAAAAAAGGAAGGAGTACTTGAAACAGATCACGACGATCAAGAACGCAGGATCCACAAACATCCGAGAAGAGCTACAACGTCCACGATTCTACCAACCAAGCGAGCTCGGGAGAATATGCGAAGCCTAGCAGCAACACCGACTCGGCGCACCGTTGCTTGGGCGGTCCTTGGCCAAGACCGTCTGCCCATGAACGACTGGCCTGCTGAATGGAATATGCCCGCATGACCCTTGTGGATCCTTCCCGGATGGATAGTTTGATCCCTGAACTAAATTTCAGAGGTCGATTTTTTCCCTTGTCATCTCGATCTCCTTGTTTTTCGAGACAGCGGTGACGAACGCTGTCGTCGAAAAGAGATACTCATTGATTCTATCTCCTTGTTTTCTGTGATATAGAGCTCAAATAAACGCCATACGGATTACCTTCGCAACACGGTATGTACACTTTGTTATCATATTCCATTTTTATTCTGACACGACTCTACGTCACTGTCGAGCAATAGCAGTTCGTGGGAGCTACGCGATGTCGGTGCAACCTTTCTTTGCAGAGTGTCATGTCAGTATTGTGTTGCAAACGTAAAAAAACGGTCCAGAAGCGCTTACCGAAACGCAGTCTAACAAAGCGAATCCAGCACTTCGATCAAACGCGCGTGTCCGCTCCGAGTGTGAACAGGTATTTGCGTGACTCTTGCTGACACTCTCGCAGTTCAAGCATATTTTTTTAACCCCGGCTCGCAGCTCGCGACTCTCAGCAACTAATGCCGGCCGTGCCACAAGCATGGTCGGGTCGTGTCGCGCAAAGAGCCGCAACGAGAACGAGCTCACTGTGGCCAACTACGCTTCGGCTTTCTCCGCCAAGGCTTTGCAAACGGGTTCAGGCCTAGGCTAATTCTGCCGGCACGCCGTATTGCCGCAGAACGGCGCTGCTCCTATGTTACAAGTGATGTCACGAGAACTTTCCCACCATCCACCAAATGTGAATTTGAAATCGTTTAATTAGGTTTAAAATTAGTTCTCCTGTGTTTTACAGCGCGATATTGATATTTCCGAAGTGGCGTCTGTCCCTAGCCCATATTTATGCAGAAAGGTCGGTGCTAAAATTTCGTTTCCGAACCTCTTTAAGCGTGTGCGCACAAAGCAACGAGGTAGAGGGGCTTAGAGCGATAAACCGGGGTTCCGGTGTGCACTGAAAAGTGACCCCCATAAGGCGGCTGCCATTGTACGCAAATTTGATCACTCGTCACATGACCAAACCAAAGACGTGACGTCACAGGAAAGATGGCAGCGCCCATGCAGCGGCTGGCCCCAGCTGGGCCGGAGCATTGGCCGGAGCTTGTCGGATGCTTTGTTCGTTGTCGTTCGTCTCGACGAGTTGATTTTAGACGCGGAAGCCGTCATATGAGGTTGTATGAGGATGGTCGAAAGCGGCTTCAGAGTTTAGCGTGGTGTCTGACGTAGGTATAACGTGAAAATACGGAGGAATGGTGAGCATTTCGCTAGTGACCTACGAGGGAGACAATCGGCCCTACGTTGCTCGGACCTCGGATTGACTCGGACACCGTTAGGATAAATTTTAAGGCGACGTTTTTTCGCTCTCGTTGACCATCGGAACCTTCGAGATCTGCAGTAAAGCGTGTGCAATATATTTGGAAACACAGTTTAGCGACGGAAATTGCGTGAGTCGTGCTTGGCAGTGTGCAATCGTGGTGCCACTTCGTTCAAATGCCCGAAGGCTCACTTTGGTTGTGCTGTGCACCGGAGAGCTGCCTTGCCACTTGTAGTTCCAGTGCCGTGCTAAATGATACTGTGCTGCTCCCAAATTGTTCCGGCGTAGACGTGCACCTTCACGGAGCACAGGTGTTGCAGTTAGTACTGATTCCGCTGGTCTGTCGCACGTTTCGTCGACACCAAAGTCTCATCAACACTCGTTACGCGAATTGCAAGCTGTATGGACATTTCATCGCACGTGTTACCTACCCAGTCCACCAATTCACGCCGCTTTGCGACGGCAGTTTGCAGCGGCTCATTACCAGAAAAGTGGTCTCACATCGATTTCAGTTTAGCTCGTCCATGGCAGTTGCCAGACCGCGAAGGAGAGGATTTAATCGGACAGAATGCCACTAAAGCAGTGCAGCTTCTTTAGTGGTCAGGATAGACTCTTTTCTGTCTGTTTTATTATATTGTCACGGATGCTTGCTCCAGTCCTATTTTCTATCAATATTTACTATTCTGGAAAGTTTCAGGCCATGCTCAGCTGTCATTGTATGTTCTGGTAGAGGTGCTGGGCACTTTACCCATAGCCCTTCACTCTGTGTGTACCCTGGCGGCTCCTCAGCCGAGTTGCCCGATAACAAGACACGGGTAGCACATTATTCCGAGTCTTAAACCCCCGGCGAGCCGTGAACCAAGTCCTATCCCGAGCCCGGCAGAAAAACCGCAAGACGAGCGAGTACCACAAGGACAAAACTCAGAAATACATCACGAAGAACTTGAAATCCAAGCCAGTCACTGCTACCAGCAAAAACCACCGGAATTAGGTCTTTTGCCAGAAAAAAAAACGAAGCTGACTAAGCCAACACTGACAAACCTGTAGAAGAAAACCACGTCCACTCCCACCATCGTTTGCATGCCCGTCACACCTCGCACTCTGATGCCCTTTCACGCAGGGTGCATAAGACGTCGAGGGCTGGATTGAACAATATGACCGTGTCGCCCGACACAGCGCGTAGATGGACAACCAGCTCCTGCAGAACCTATACTTCTCGTGGAAGAAACTGCAGGGCACTAATTTGAGAACCACGAATCGTCCTTAACGTCGTGGGAAGTTTGCAAGATCGAGCTGAAGTGCATGTTTATCAGTCAACATTGACGAGAGAGAGCCGAATTTCTGATTCTGTCCAGGACACGGCCCCAACGAAAGCGTCACCACCTTCGTGGAGGATATTTTGCTTCTGATAGAGCACCCACGCCAATCCTGATGCTACAGAAGACAAGAAGCTAAGAATCCCACGTTCCTTGTGTGAGAGACAACAGCTTCAGCAGCCTTGTCCGCAACCCCACGACAACAGTCGAAGGGTTCATATCAATGAAGCTTCCAACATTGAATGCACACTGCAGGCCCGAGCATGTCACTATCAACAACTCCCCAGCGTTGCGACACTCGAGTCGTCCAGCTGCAACTTCGACGCCAGCCCCCCAGGCATCCGTGACATCATTCACAATGGTGTCCGGGAGGAGATAAGGAAGCTAGTTTCTGCCATCAGTTGTCCGGCTTTTATTTTGATCGCCGAGATTGTTTCAGAAGTTAGACAGGCATTTCAACTGGAGACCTCTTCGAGTGAAACGGCATCTGACGAAACGAGGGCGACTTATGCCACAAAGTCACAACGACCACCATCGGCTACCTGTTACTATTCAATGTCAATTCAACGAGACACCCCAACGCCAAAGCATCCCGACATTGGGAAGAACCAGTGTAGGTCCGCGCTGAACAAAGTACACCGAGGAAAACGGAAGTACTGTGAATGGCCGACCGAAAACCACTTTTCGGTCGGCACACAATTCATGAATAGCGAGTGGAAATATTTGCGTAGATCAATCCTTCGCAAATAACTGCCGACGCTGGTGTATTTGATCCCAGCATGGCAGGGCTGACGTGTTTTATCGCGAAAACGCGAGAAAAAATAATGCGGCGAGGAACATTTGCAGTTCAGGATTCGAGACTCTGACCACCTACGCTATGAAGACTAAATTACACAACACCGAACGACACCTTTTCAGGAAGCTAGTTTCATTTGATGCACTATACTTAAAGGGCCCCTGAAAAGAAGAAAAAAGTTTTTCAAAAACAGTCTGGTTGAGACACGCGTGTCGAAAAATGAATTTTACGCGAAAAAAAAAATTTTTTAGAGCAATATTGACTGCGCCAGACGCAATTTAGTCGGCAGTCACCTCCTTTCCACTTTTCTCTCTCTCGGCATCTCGGGCGCGTGGAGGAGAGGTAGTCCCCGCCTCTTCGTAGTGGATCGGCTTGGCTGCTTTCCTGGCTTGGCTGCGCCCCGCACGAGAGCCATTGCTACTTCCTGGCCGTGTTCCAAAATTGACTCGATCTTACCCCAGGGTGAGGGTTTTGTACTCTTGGCGTTCTAAAACCTACCCGCGTACAGCGTTTTTCAATCTGTGCTGTCACGTGATACGATCCGCCGGAGAAACTCGGATCCATTTGGAGATTTGGAACACAGCCCCTCGCCGGCTGTCTGCCGGTCGAACGACATACCGCGTCGTATCGTGCACGTACCGTGGTCACCGTGGTCGTACACACAGTACATAGTCGTCGCGGTGGACCCCGACCTGAAGCGTCGGTTGCTTCAACGCTGCCAGCAGCTGGGCCTTCGTCCGTACGAGGACACGCCTCGCCAGCCGGAAGGCGTCCGCTCCGATCGCCGCGAGGCACCCGCTTCGCCGCGGCGAAGCGGGTGCCTCGAAGAGTTCGTTCGAGCCGCACGATCCTTCAAGCCGCCGCAAGAACACGCAGTGGTAACTGATTTTTTTTTTTTTTTTTTTTATTAAACGTTGAGTGCGGTGCCGCGTGCCTCACTAAACTCTTTACGGGAACCACGGGAACCGACATCTAAACAAACATTGGCACTGGCGCGCGCCAGAAAACAAACAAAAGATGAGGTAAACGGGACACACGAATCGCGCAAAGAAGAGCAGAAAAACAGAAACCTGTCACCCCGCGCCACTTCCTAAGTACTTACTATGACTGACTAACTAGCACAAGCAACAAGCCCTCTTCAGAACGCGAAACGCGAAGACGGCGACCACGACAGAAAACAAAATGGCGAAGCTTTTGTTTGTTGTTTTGTTGTGGTATCCGAACGGAAGTTACGATTTTGTAAAACGTTTGTAAACAATTGCGACATTCATTCGATGGATTGTTTCTTAAACCTAAAAATATGTAATTCAAAAGGCGATTTAAAAAAATCACGAAGATTTTAAAACCAACATCTAAGCTGTCACTCATTCTATTGGCCAATGAGAAGCTGAGTTGAATGACCATCGCTACCAATGAGAAGCCGAGCTGAATGACCATGGAATTTGCGCGCAAAACTTCAAATAAATCTCTCGCCGTCAATATTGCTCTAAAAAATTTTTTTTTTCGCGTAAAATTCATTTTTTGCCACGCGTGTTTCAACCAGACTGTTTAAAAAAAACTTTTTTTTTCTTTTCAGGGGCCCTTTAAGGTCGGTGGTATACGCGCGTGTTTGGCACTGATAAGAAAAATAAAATAAAAACGGTATAGCGGAGAATCCGAGTGGAGAACAACAACCACAATTAACTAACACGTGGCATGATTGAGCACGCGCTTTGAGTTACAAAAACAATAATTTGCATTACATTGCAGAATCTGGACAAGAAAGAGATGTGTGTTTTGCTTATGACGCTGCGAGATGTACACAACTTTCCTGAGATCATGTTATTGGTGATTTTAATTGAGTGTGAAAATATGCTATTTCAGGCAAGAATCGACTATTTTCTGTGGTAGCTACGACCATCTAACAGAAATATTTCAAATGTTCACATAGCCAGATGATCTGTCCCCGATAGCTTATGTTATACGACATACCGCACCAAAAAAAAGTAAATATAATTTTTTTTTTTTTTTTGACACGATAAAACGGGAAACACAAAGGCGTTGTGGGTGTTTACACTGCCGGGTTTGTGAATGTGACCCCTTGGCGCTACAAAACATAAATGTTATCACACCGAACGATACCGTTTCTGAAAGCTAGTTTATTTATCCGCACTGTTCTTCGATCTCAGGAATAAAAACATTATAGGCCTAATAAAAAAGTAAAATTGCGGAGCACAACCTCAATAAGTAAAACCAGGGGGCAGGCGATGGATATCACTGATGTGCCAGAACAAAATTAAGTACTACTTTCCGGAAGTCAGAAAAATAAGAGATGTGCTCAATACGTAGCGCGCTATGAGCTCAGGTAAATAACTGTCTTAAAATAGCGGTATTTTTGTTTTAATAGTGGCTAAAGGTGACCGCCTTCAGACAAACTTCGGCTGCATCACTGTGGCAGTTTGACCATTTACATACACATTTTCCCATTTTTCTCTCAATATTCCCATTATTATTAGCTTCTTTACTTCGTTGAAAGCACTTGCGCTGTTTGCGTACTACACCAACCAACCTATTAGCACGGAGGGAGCGATTTATCCCGGCAAACAGGAGGGCCACGGTTTGTGCATTGCATCAACTCAAATTTCAGCTCGCACTTTCTATTTTCACATTCTGCGTGACTTTTACCCTAAAGTAGGGGGCCGGCGACTGCAAAAAACACAGCAAATATTTAAAATAATAAAAACAAGAAAAAAACGCAATAAAAAAAAATATAAAACTTTCTCTCTAGTGGGATTCGAACCACCGACCACTACGTTAGCAGCAGGACGCGTTAACAACCGAAGCCAAACCGACATGCGGAACATCCGATGTTTTAAAAGATTATACGTCTGCTGAAGTCGGTTGGATACATTGTGGGGTTAGTTTCGTATTTAATTTTTTGCTACGTGTTCAGGACGCATTTATATTATTGTGGCAATGTTTACATGCTCAATAAGTTATTATTACTGTGTATACTAATGTTTTTTTTTATTTGCATTGCTGGTCGTTTTATTGCAAGCATTGCAAGCGTGTTGAAGATAGTTTCCGTAAAGTCGCTAGATATCCATTAGAGCCAACCAATGCAATCCAATCCAATCCACAGCCCTTTTTTGCACGTTTGGCCGGGCGTGTGGGTTCTCATATCTCTGTCTTCAGGTCAATTCACCGATTAGTCGTGATGCGTGGAGTTTATCTTAGTTTCAAATTTGTCTAAACAAGAAGTAAGCGACTGTGAGCCGCGGAACTACGTCAAATCTGCTCAACAGCCAAGATCATGGTACGGTCGTTCCGAAGTAAGTTCCTTTCTTTGTCTGTTAGGGCTAGATTATTCTTTCCTCCGTTCAAAATCCTTGTTATTGTCTAGATCGCTTGCTTTTACCAGTATTACTAATTGTGCGCGAATGGGGTAATGCGAGGCTGTTTTTCTTCGCTCACAAACAGGCTGCATACTCGCTCGAGGTCCATCAGTAGCGGCGGAACGTTTGGGGAGATGGAGAAGAGGGGGGGGGGGGGGGGGGCGGGGGGAAACCGCGGCAGCGCTTGGGCAGCGGCGGGCGCGCGCGGGGGGGGGGGGGGGGGGGAATTGCGGCAGCGGCGGGCGCGCGGGGGTGCCGGCCCGCCGGCGGGTGGAGGCGGAAAGGGGAAGGGGGGTTGTTTGATTGCCTCCCTCCACCGTATTGTTCACTGGTAAACTAGAATGTCTGGAAGAGCGCGGTGCCCTCCGCCTCTATTATTTGTCGCGGGCGTTGGCCGTTGCAGTAGGACAGCATCGGCGACATGGAACTTTGTGGTGGCGTCGGACGAAAATCGGTGTTTGTCGCTCTAGTGGGACGAGGCTTTTCGAGAAAACGTGAATAATTAGCAGATACTGGCAAAACCATACGAGGGGATTATTTTAGGCCTTTATTATTCTTAGTATGGGCGACCAATGTGTCCGCACATCCGTCCGTTACCTGAGCTGCCAAGAAAATTGTGTTTACAGTCTTATGCATATGGGTGGGAGTTAGCACATTCCACTTGGACCTGTTCGAACTTTTGCTAAAGCTTCTTTCGCATTCTTTATTTTTTTTTCTCCAATTTGTGAGTTGGGAGTCTACACTCGTATGTAGTGTATTTATTCCTTGTTTTTTGTTTGTTACTTTTCAGGATGTTCAATCAGAATGAACTCGCCACCTTATTACATGGAAAGGCTGTTGTTATTTCCAAAGTGTCTGTAAAACAGTCTACCTGACATCTTTTGCTCACGCCCTGGTTTCTGAAGCTCGCATTCTCCGAACACAGCCTTTCTGATTTCTCTGATCCTTTTTCTTTTATGTTCAATAGATCAAGTTGTGAGTGTGCACCAGTCTGCGTCCTATGTGTTCCTGTCCTTTTGTCCTTGTCTTTTTGTGCACTTTTTTCACGTTGGTCTATGATATTTTTTATCGTATATTCTAATCTGTGTTTTCATGTTTATACTTACTGCAGTCCTTACCGAGTAGAAGTTGGCATTCACTTTCGCCATCCTGATGTGAGTGTCCTGAGATGACACAGAATGACAGCTTCCTCTGCTGAAGGCCAGGCTTCATGGAAGACTGCCAAGGCTGTTCATGGTAAGGTTCTTTATATATTGAGCAATATAATAGAAACTTATTGCTGATAGGATTGTTTTTAACGCAGACTGTGTTTATGGACTGGCCTTTAGCGATTCCGATGCCATTCACGTGGAATGAAATCCTGTAGGGAAATTGCGCATCTCATTCGTAAGCGGAATGCTGAGTTTACAACAGAAGTGCGTCTCGGCTTGCTGCCAGTATTGCTGTGTGTGTTCTGTTTGCATTTTTATTTGTTTATTTAGTGTTCCCAATAATGGCTGAAGCCTTCCCATTGGAAGTGGCAACACACAAACACAAATGAACGGCAAGAGAGGTGAACAGCGCCACTCGCGCCGTTCGCCACCGCACCCATTGGTTTTCGATGAGGTTTGCAGTATTGGTCTCTATGGTATTTGGTCATATATCGCACATGAACACAACCAGGGCACTGTGCCTACAATTCAGCACTCACAAGATTTGCATTAATACACCCTGCAGCTGGTCGCACTTTAAGAGTCATTTTAATGTTGCAAAAATGAATAATGACATTGGCATATTTCTCGTGCCAAATCCTTCATGCCTGTTCCGAACTCTGATCCCCACGAGATCACAGTAGAGTCGTTTCTGTTGTACAAAAAAACCTCGTTAATTCAACCCCCGCTAATTTGGAAATTTGGATAATTTGAACTGCCGATTCGGTCCTGTCAAACGTATGTATTAGTCAATGGCAGCAAACGCTCATTAATTCAGAGGGAACGCGGCGCACTATCGTAAATTCGGACGAATTCGGCAGGTGGCGCTATCTACCGTCTGTTTCAAAAGGTATAACCGATATCCATCCGAAGTGCGCACGTGATTTTTCCGGTTTTCCCATGGTTTTTCGGTTCTCTGTGTTTCGCACCAGTTTTGCTCTGGATCGCCGTGCTTCAGCGCGTTACTCTCCTGGCAAGGAAGCGGCAGAAGCATTGCTGCAACGGAAAAAGGGTAGCACAAGTGACCGACGACCGGAATGGCAAAATCGCGACACGTGGGGCTATTGTTCCCGAGCGTGCCAATAGCGAGAGTGACAGTCACGTTTTATGCCTCAACGCGGGGATCCTAAAGCCCGCCATTTTAACAACTATCCTATCCCTCAATTTTTCGTCGGCCACCCCCGCATTGTAAATTGCAACGTGACTGGCACTCTCGCTATCGGCGCTCGGGAAAAATGGCGCCGGCTGTCGCGATTTCGCCGCCCCGATTACTGGTCAGTTGTGCTACTCGTTTTCCGTTGCAGCTGTACTAGGCTAAGAATTTAGCGACGAAAGTGGAAATACTGAGGGCCTTAAAGGGCGGCGTCTTTCGACAACTTATGGAAAGTTACGACGTCAAGAGAAGCACTTTGGCCACGTACGTAAAAATTTTGGCCGATATCCTATGGGCTTTTGAGAGCGAGAAGTTCAACGCGAAAAGAAAGCGGCCTTGGAAGATGGTGCACCCGAAACTAGAAGAGGCCTTGCTGTGCTACATTGTCAGCGCACGGGATGCGTAGCTCCGACAGTGCGAGTGTGGTGGAGCACTCGACCGCGCTAAGGAAAGTTGCCGTCTTCGCCCAAGTGTCGTCCAGAAAGCAGGCGGTAATAACAGATTTTTTCTCAAACAAAAGGTTTGTCACAGGGCAACGTTTTCGCGCAGCTTTCTTTGTCCTTTCGATATTTCTACTTTCGGTTAATTCGGACATTTTTGCCGGTCCCATGAGATCCGAATTAACAAGGTTTTACTGTAGTGGCACGGCAGATTCTATACTTGTTTTGCCTCTATCTTTGTAAGGGGGCGCTGTAATCCAATTCTACTCATCTCTGATGTACTAGATAGCACCATATTTGTAGAGATAGTCTTCAGATTTTGTAGTTCCAGCAAAATATATTTCAGCTTATAATATATTTGTTATTTGGCTTGTAAATTTTCAAGCAGATCTAGATTGAAGGCAGCAAATATCTTACCTGCAGTCATGGTATGTGTCCGAAGTATATTGCATTAAAATAATTGACCCAACCTCTTATTTTTGTTTTCAGTGCCTCTAGCAAATTGTGGATGCTAGGATTGCTTTTGTTTGTTTCACATAATCTACAACACTTTTTTCATCTTTATACTCAGTGCAGCCCTTGCCGAACGGAAGCTAGCATCGACTAGGCCAATTCGTTCCTGCATCATCAGCCAAGCCGAGGATCAGGTCCATGGCAGTCTGCGAAGGTTGTTGATGGTAAGCTGCCTTAGATATACAGCTGTGTAATAGCAGCTTGTCCTGGATGACAATTTGAAATGCGTGTTTATGTTTTAGAAAGTGAAATTTGCATGGGCATACGTGCAACGTGAAACCTCACCATGCCTGTTCTGATCTTTCATCCTTTTGAGATTTCAGTACAGCCGTTTCTGCTGCACACATACTGCCTACTTTGGCCAAGTAGAGACTTGATCCATATGAAGGTAAGCAGGTGATTATCAACTGCTCAGTGCTGTCCGTGGTGACATTCTCTCCTTATCAGATGACTTACCATGCTTGGTTCGCAAGGCATTTTAAAAGGAGAGCAAGTCCGCTGGTGCATGATGCTCCCAGTACTGAACAGTCGACGATCGCTTGTTCACACTCGTAAAGATCACGACTGTACTTCAAGCTCGGCAAGTGTGACACTTATGTGATTCAGCCAGTGGCTGTGCAGTATAAAACGCGCCCAATTGGCAACTTTAATGCAGTCTCGTGTAGTCCCATTGATGTTTTCTTTTGGCATGCATGATATGTGTTCACACTTTTTTTTCCCTCGCTTACCGATAGTCCTAGCTGTCTGCAGAGAGTGAGTGTGAAACATGCCAACAAGCCTCTAAAGCAGTATGCAGTCCAATTTTTGTCTATTGTGCAAGCGAGGAAGAAGACTGCTCGTTTGGCTGTTGAGGCTGTGACATAGACATTAGATAGTTTTATCTGAGCATTGTTAGACCCGCTCCACTCAAAAGGAAAGCACCTGCATGCACACAACGCTCAGTCAGCAACGACCAACCGGAGCGCAGATGCCGATGGAGAAGACAATTCCTGCACCCCTATGGCCACTGCCGACTGAGCGTTACGTGCATGCCTGGTTAATTTTCTCGCTCAGTGGCTGAGCTGAGCGGGCCGTAAAAAGCGCTCAGCTAAAACTTTTTCTGATAGGGGGTGGCTGACGCATAGATATTTCAGACAGAGGGATGGCCGACACTGCTCACATCAATTCTCAGTGTGAGCAGCTCTCATCGCAATACGGAAATTATGATTAAAACTTCCTCTACCCGTTTCTGAAGGTTTTGGGACATGTGCTCCTGGCAGTATTGTCGGGCTAGACATCATTACACCCAGATCCACTCTAATAAATTCTAAGAGGATGAAGTCAGTTGCCACAAAACTTGTGCAAAACTAAATCTGGAACTCACTCCTCCTTCCTGTTTTCCACTGTATTGAGAACCTTGTCCCAGTATGTGATGGGTATGTGAAGAAAATTGACCAGATAAACAATATCACTTAGAAAATAGATGTCCCATACATATTAACCTGCATCTACCAGCCACTGTACACTACCTCACTACTGATTTGGTATCTTTCAATTGATATTCCTGAACTGTTCGCACCTGTAGACATCTTAATGATGATAACGAGGGAATGTTTCATCTCATGGGATGTCATATGCTTAAAGTAAGTGAGGCTTGCAGGCATTTTAAAGGGCTAGGGCATGCCGATGGAAAACACTCAATGTGAGTTTGATGGTGGACGCTGATAATATATACTAGTTTTTGTGTAAGTCGCTATTTTTTATTTCATGAAGTCTGCAGATGACTTTTAGTCGTCAAGTTGCCATTATGTGGGAACCGGGGTGTCATACTCTGCAATGCATTACATGTTTACCTGTGTCTACCCAATCTCGTTAGTATGTGTACAACGGTGAGCTGTATATGTCAAGGATATGATTTGTCATTGTCTCAGTAATGCTAATGAATCGCTATGTTTACCTAAAAATGCTGAATGTGGATATCGGGGACTGCACACCTATCGTAACAAACGTCAGTGTTAAACAACATGCCAACTACTCTGCCAAGCTCGCCCGTCTCTCGACATGCCCTTTTGAATTAAAATAGATGATTTCCACAAGCCTTTCTCTGAAGTGGGCCTTTTTCATACAAATAGCTGACCTTGATTATGAGATAACTGGACCATTTTCGCCCCTTGGTCATCCAGTGTGTTGTTACAGGTGTGTCCCTTAGGGATTCTTGTTTTGATATAGTTTCCAGATTGAAAATAAAATAAAGACAATTGGTGCATTAGCTACAAAAAAATTTCCTTTTACATGGGCTGCTTGTCTCATGCCCCTCACCCTAGTTTGGAATTTCTGGATTGTCACGTCCAGCTGGTATTGATTTACCCTGTCATTCTACTGTGGTGTCGATTCTCTTTACAGGTGCTGTAATGAAGGACTTGCCTTCTCGGGTGCATGGTCGACTTGCATCACAAGCTGCATGAGAAGTGTGAAGAAAATTTCCTAGGCCCGTGACATGCAGCCTCCTTCATTCAGCGCACTCCTCTGGCGACAAGCGCATGATTACCAGCCGACTGTAGCTTCACTGCAACTGACAATAAACAATGACGGTAACAATTTTGTATGTTTCATTTATTGTTTACACACATTACGTGTTAAAATAACCCTTGTTATGAACTACATCATTTCTATCCAGGTGTGAATTGCACACAAAACCAAATGTTAGCATGGAAAACAGGACCGTGAACTGCATGGTTTTAGCCCGCTAGCCTGGGGTCTTGCTGGTATCTTGCGGTACTGCTGGTACTATGCCGGGGATTTGTGCTGGCAGCAGCCCGGGAACACGCTGGGAAAAAAGACCGGGAACTGTATGGCTTGAGCCCGCTAGCCTGGGGTCTTGCAGGTATCTTCCCGTATTACTGGTACTGCGCTGGGGGTTTGTGCTGGCAGCATCCCGGGAACTCACTGGGACGCCCAGTGCCGGGCGTCCCAGTCAGTCCCAGTCGCTGGCCAGTGACTGGCAATCTCACTGGCCCGTTGTCGCCCCACGGGGCGTTTCCAGCGTCGGGCCAGTAGGATCTTGCCGGCAGACCGGTACCGCCCCATTCCCAAACCAGCGAGTTGTGCTACTTGGGTGGTTATTCTCGATGTGGGCGGAGACATGCTTCAGAACAATGGGTTCGAGCAATTTACAGCAAGTTTAGGTAAGGGACATGGGCCTGTAGTTTGCGAATTCGTTTTTGTTTCCAGATTAATGAAAGGGAATGGACTTTCGCTAACTTCCAGTGTTTTGGAAGTTGCCCTTTGTTAAGTCACTGTGTAAATATTGTGGCGTGGGAAGCACAATCGTCAGTGCGCGGGACTGCGCGCCGCTGGGGCTGGGACACGAGACTCGGGTAGCGCGTGCTGATATAGATCTCGACCAGGAAACAACCGGCATTTGTCTTCTTATTGAAGCAACCAAAAATACCCTCACAATCTGGTGGAGGTGCGGGGTATTCCTTTCCATACTCCAGAGGAAAGTACGATCGGCTGAATTCCGCTCCCATTTGACCAACCTGGAGCTACGAACTCGAACACTACCCCCAGCACAAGGTATGTCGACAACATCTCCTGTCATGACGTCCACTTCTTCATCACTGCTCACGGTACCAACCACCTCCCCGCCTACCCTCACCCCGGCAATACAAACCCCACTCACATCGACCATCGGGGCAACGGGAACTCTCGGATCAACTCCTCCTCATCTGATGGGCATTCCACCGCAGCCACCGCTGCTCTACATGTCCTCTCGCCAACGAGACCCCCGTGTGTTTTCTGGCATCTGCGACGAAGATGTCGAAGAATAGGTGAATTTCTACTCAAGAGTAAGCCTCCACAACAAGTGGGACGACCACACTAAATTGGCGAACGTTGTTTTCTATCTCAGCGACGTCGCCAAGACATGGTTCCTTAATCATGAATCCGATATCACATCATGGGAGGTATTTTCATCTCGTGTTCACGAGGTCTTCGGACGCCCTGAGGACCGTAAGGCCGCTGCGCGCAGGCGCTTGACTGTCCGAGCCCAGCTTCCGACTGAAGGATACACTTCCTATATTGAAGATATTCTAACCCTGTGCCGCAAAGTCGACCCTGCTATGCCTGAGGTAGACCGTATGCGCCATGTTTTAAAAGGTATTGCAGAAGAAGCAGTTCACCTTTTTGTACTGCAGCCTCCCACTGACGTCAATTCCATCCGATCTCTCTGCCAATCATTAGAGGCAGCACGACGGCAAAGGATCTCCACCACCGATACGTTGCCGGCATCCAAGGCAGCTATTTCTCCCTTGCCTCAAGGCGATCTGCTCCACAACTCATCCCCTTCTTTCGGAAAAACCAATCTCGTAGAACACCGCATTGAAACCGGAGACTCCGCAACTATCCGACACCGACCATACCGCGTTTCTCTCAGCGAGCGTAAAATAATTCAAGAACACGTTGACGAGATGCTTCAAAAAGGTGTTGTACGACATTCGTCAAGTCTATGGTCATCACCTGTAGTTTTAGTCCGAAAAAAAGACGGGTCGGTACGTTTTTGCATTGACTACCGCCGTCTAAACAAAGTTACCCGCCGAGACGTTTATCCGCTTCCACGTATTGATGACGCCCTGGAGTCCTTACAAGGTTCCTTATACTTCTCTTCACTTGACTTACGATCGGGATATTGGCAAATCCCAATGGCCGAGAAAGACAAAGAGAAAACTGCCTTCACGACGCCAGATGGACTTTACGAATTTAATGTAATGCCTTTCGGACTTTCTAACGCACCCGCCACATTTGAAAGAATGATAGATGCAGTTCTTCGCGGCATGAAATGGAAGACCTGTTTGTGCTATTTAGACGACATTATTGTGTTTTCTGCTACGTTCCACGATCACTTGCTTCGACTATCCCAAGTTTTGTCGTGCCTTACTAGTGCGGGTCTTCAGCTCAACACCAAGAAATGTAACTTTGGTGCCAAAAAAGTGAAAGTTCTCGGCCACATCGTCAGCGAGGCAGGTGTTAGCCCGGACCCTGAAAAAATTCGTGCGGTTACCCATTTCCCTTGCCCCACAAACGTGAGGGAACTGAGAAGCTTCCTAGGCCTCGCTTCCTATTTCCGTCGTTTCGTCCGAGCATTTGCAACAATCGCAGCTCCGTTGCATCGGCTGCTTCAAACAGACGTGCCATTTGTATGGACTGAACCTTGCTCAACTGCGTTTACTTCTCTTCAAGCCATACTCACATCACCGCCTGTTTTGTGCTTTTTCGATCCCACGGCCGCTACAGCCCTCCACACAGACGCAAGTGGACACGGATTAGGAGCTGTGCTGGTGCAGCAGCAAAATAACTCATCTCTAGAACAGGTCATTGCATATGCCAGTCGAACCCTAACGAAACCAGAAACCAATTACTCAACTACTGAACGAGAATGTCTTGCCGTAGTGTGGGCAATAAACAAATTTAGACCTCACCTATATGGCCGCCATTTCAAGGTAGTAACCGATCACCACGCTCTCTGCTGGCTTTCGTCCATCAAGAACGTCTCCGGCCGTCTTGGACGCTGGGTACTTCGTCTTCAGGAATATGACTTCGCAGTAATACATAAATCAGGGCGTAAACACAATGATGCTGATGCACTTTCACGCTGCCCTGTTCCACCGAGCACTATGCACGACGCACAAGTGTCGACCACCGTCCCACCTTCGATTCTCGCCACCATTTCATCTCACAACTTTCTCTCCGCCCAACACTCTGACCCCTGGATACGACCAATACTTCAACACCTCAATGGAACCTTCCCCTCTACTAAACAGAGATTTATTAAGAAGACTCAAAACTTCTGTCTAATTGACGGTCATTTCTATCGCCGGAATTACCGGCGATGGTTACTGGCTGTTCCATCCGAATTCCGTAGCGAAATCCTTCATCATTTTTATGACGACCTCACTGCAGGACATCTTGGTCTTTTCAAGACCTACGCTCGCATCCGCAACCGTTTCTTCTGGCCCGGTATGTACCGCACCATTTGCAAATACGTCCGTTCCTGCCCACAGTGTCAACGCTACAAGCGTTCATCATCGGCACCCACTGGTCTCCTGCAACCGCTAACTCCACCGCCCAAACCTTTCGACGAACTGGGCGTGGACCTCCTTGGCCCTCTTCCCCAGTCCACCACAGGGAACCGTTGGATCCTCGTAGCCATCGATCACACCACTCGATTCGTGGAAACGGCAGCCCTTCCCGATGCAACTGCCGAGTGCGTTGCACGATTCCTTCTGCACCACATCATCCTACGACATGGCGCCCCCCAGGTCCTAATCACAGACCGGGGACACTCCTTTCTGGCACAAACAGTCGAAGCTCTCCTCCAAGCATGCAAGGTGGACCATCGCACGACATCGCCTTACGATCCACAAACAAACGGCCTCACCGAGCGCTTTAATCACACCCTAACAAAAATGATTTCAATGTATATCAATTCGGACCATTCCAACTGGGACACTATTCTTCCCTTTGTTACGTTCGCCTACAACACGGCAGTTCAGTCAACGACTGGATTTTCCTCATTTTATTTGCTTTACGGCCGTGACCCATCCTCAACCCTCGACACATAGTCCCACCTTATCCTAACGGACATCCCGACAACGACCTCATGACCCAATTCACGTCCAGTTCCGAAGCTTCTCGTCAGCTTGCACGATCTCGCACACTGCAACACCAAGACGCATCAAAACGTCGTTACGACGCCCAACACCGTGACGTACACTATCTTCCAGGTGACCTCGTTTTAATCTTCTTCCCGTTCCGTCAAACTGGTCGCTGCGAAAAATTTCTCCCAAAGTTCAAGGGCCCATACAAAGTCATTCGTCAGACCTCCCCGGTCAACTACCTAGTTGAGCCTGTCAACCCACCATCTGATCGTCGAACCACCGGTCGACACATCGTACATGTTGGCCGCCTCAAGATGTTTTATCAGCGTCTCCCTCCCTCCTGATCTCTTAAGGCCAGGATGGCCTTTTCTTCGAAGGGGGCATTTGTGGCGTGGGAAGCACAATCGTCAGTGCGCGGGACTGCGCGCCGCTGGGGCTGGGACACGATACTCGGGTAGCGCGTGCTGATATAGATCTCGACCAGGAAACAACCGGCATTTGTCTTCTTCTTGAAGCAACCAAAAACACCCTCACCATGTTATAACAAGATATTTTGTTACCCATTCGGCGTATCTTTTTAGAAATTCATTTGGTATATCGTCCGGCCCAGCACTTTTTATAGTGTTCAGGTTGAGTAGAAGAGATAAAACACCCTGTTCGGTAACTACAACGTCATTCACAGCCAAGACTGAGGAATTGGACGCGAATGAGGGTGCATTACCATTATCTGTTGTAACGACCAAAAGAAAATAATCATTGAAGGCTTTGCAAGATTTGCTTTGTCACCAAAGAGCATTTCCAGACTTGATTTGTTTTTTGGGTTGGCATAGTTCCAGAATTTGACGGGTGAAGATTGAATAAACGATTGAAGAGTGATATTGAAAAATTTGTATTTAGCCGACTTGATTTTTTGTCCAAGATCGCGGTTGAGTAATGCCATTTTGTTCTTATTTAGAAGAGTTCTGGTTTTCTTTGCCGTCTTACGAAGTTTTTTTTATTTTGCGCTTCACGTGGATGATTTCTCGCCTTATCCAAGAGATGTTTTAATTCGTTTAGTTCGTTGAGAAATGAAACATGAAACACACGTGTTAACTGCCGTTTTGAATTCGTTCCAAAGCATATCTACAATGGTACGGTCGCTCTTGGACAGTAGAAGGAAGTTATCGAAGTGTGTATCAAAGAAGTCGAGTACGCCAACGCCGACTGCTCTGTCTAAGTTCAGAACCTCACAAATCTGGGGATTGCCAGAAGTTGGGATGTTCGTTTGAAGCAGCATAAAACCATCTCATGATCAGATATGTCATTTAAAACTTGTACGCTGTGTTCATCTTTCAGGAAATGATCGGCGACAAAGACGAGATCGAGCATTGAGTGCGACGTTCCTTGAATACAGGTATTTTCAGTAACCATTTGGGTGAAGTTATAATGAAAACATACATCTGTTTGGATATCTGCGCCAAGAGATGATTTTGTACATTTCGGCAGAAAGGACCATTCTAAAGAAGGTAGATTGAAGTCACCTGCAATTATAATCTTATGGCTCACATTAATATTATCATTGATATAACTATACATACTTCTCAAAAACCCTGAAGTGGAAGTGGGAGGTCTATAGACAACAAGTATATAGCAGCACGTGTTTTTATAAGAAATTTTACAACACAGGCAGCCAATTTCTGGGCAATCGGGTAAGGGGGTATATACAATGCCATTTTTTACAAGAATCGCTACTCCACCACCGCGAGAACCTCTATCCTTGCGCAGAATCGTATAGTTGGGGGGCGTGATTTCACAGTCTAGCATGCTGTCTGATGGCCAAGTTTCTGTCATTGCTATAATATCAATTTGAGCATCCAAAACAGCAGCTTCACGTTTATCAGTTTTATTTACGATGCTTTGCGCGTTTAGGTTTAGTAATCGAAATTCATACACACGGTTGACTTGAGTAGCGCTTGGTCACGTACTTGGGTTCCTGGTTTCCTCAGATATGGGAACCTTATCGTTTATGGCCTCATTCCAAATGTATACTGTTTCATTTACCTTAATCTTGTCATAGATAAGCGTGACCTTATCGCCAGCAAGTTTATTTGATTTCGAGCTATCATAAATGGAATGGTCCCGTCCTTTCGCTTCGAAAGGCATGTAGCTCTCAAGATTTGCAGTGCACCTGGCCTTACAAAGCGAGTATTCCTACGTTGCGTTTTAATCCTGCACCATGACATTCAATCACCTTGCTCGCGGATGGAACGAGAAAAAAAAATAAAACTAAACAGTAATGCTCGAAGAACTGGATATTTTCTGTTCTTGGTAGATTATTACCGCACATCAACAGACGCTGGCAGACACACGTATTGGATCGCAGCTCGTGCATGATGGAACGCTAGAACATCATTTTCATGGTTCCGTCTTCTGAGCGTTGTAAAATGGCTTTAGACGAAGTCGAAATACCGTACGGACGAAGTCGGAACCGGACGCCGACCCGCAGCTTTCGTGTCCGCGTCTCACGGGCATTAAAGACGACGATAGAGGGCGGTGAAATAGTAGACGATGCCGGAAGCTGCAGCGAGTGTGCTGCAGGCGGCGTCAGACGGCAGACTAGACGCACCGAATTTTGCGAAAGGGAGATATAGTATCTCCCTTTCGTCTGTTAGGGTGTTCAGTCGAGCACCGAAGCCAGTCCAGTAATAATAGGTATTGCCTCTCAGTTGATGGTCGGGGCTTAGAGCGGGCCATGTGCTCCGGCTAAATGGCGTGTAAAAACAAAACAGGATATTGCGCGATTTGTTTTTCGTGGCAACCTTATTTTAAGGAAAATAAGGACAAAATAGGCTTTTTTCATTGCAGTGTCCCTTTATGGGTTTATTATTTTATGCATACTACCGAATGCGATATAGATTCGGCAATGCTGAAAACTACCGTACCCTACCAATATTCGTTTCGCCGTCCGGCGATGTATTCTCTACAAAGAGAACTTCGAGGGCAGCAAGGCTCCTGGTAATTCCTACAAGTCGTCGAAAAGAGAACTTCGAAGCCTCCCACGACGACTGGACATCAGGTCACCTTATCTAAAACAGAACTCTCGTAAGGGTCCGGGAGAAGTACTACTGCCCCAGGCTCCCTAAAAATGTCCGCCTCTACACACGTTCGTGCCACGATTGTCATCGACGGAAGAAACCCCCGATCGCGCCCCCTGCTTCACCATTCCAGCAGACTGTAATGGATCTAATTGTACCTTTGCCACCATCGACGGAAGAACACCGTTGGATAATGTTGGCAACTGATTATCTCGCCCGGTATGCCGAGATGAAGGCACTCCCGTCGGGAACCGCAGTGGAAGTAGCCAAGTCCTTCGTTGAGTCTATCGTCCTCCGACACGGCGCACCCCAAATCTTGATTGCGCACCTAGGCTCCTCGTTCATGGCGCAGCTGACACAAGAGATACTCCGCCTGAGCCACACCGATTACCGTCGAACTACAGTATAACACCGGCAGACTGAGGAGCTGGCGGAGCGACTAAACAAAACCATTGCCGACATTATCTCGATGTACGTTGACATGGAACACAAAACGTGCACTCTAAGAAAAAATGGTGGAAAAAGGTAGCAACGGCGCGTCTTCCTCCCTTCTGCTGAAGCGCCCCCAAGCGAACACGAGGAACAGGGAGGAACGAAACGTTTTCCTCTTTCTCCAGGCAGAGGGGAGAAAGCTTTCGCCCTCCCGACTCATCTTCTTTTGGTTTCGTTCTTCGAGCAAGTCCCACACGTTGTTTTCTAAATGTTGTTGAGTTGATTTAGCTTCAGCGGCAGCGAAGGCAGCCTGTGATTCCGTCTTCTAGTCCAAACGTGCAGAATATTTTCGTTGCACTGACGTTTCTATCACTAATTTTATCAAACGTGCAAATGAAGCCGCTAGAAACAGCGAAGTTCCGGAGCAGTGCCAGCAGCGCTACGTACAATGGATAAGATGGCCGTCTCCGGGTTGCGGGACCCACGCCGAACTACAGTAGCGGAACCACGCGGAACTGCGTCGACGTTTTCGACGTTATGGAAATCGCAGGAACTGCGTCCAAGACAGGCAGGTTTTGCTGCCTGCTGCCTGGGTGCCTTCCCTGCTGAGTTCGGTTCTGTTTTCCGATGCCGAGTGCCAACCGGCGTTCAACATGGTTCTGTATTTCTGCGTGTCAGCAACATAGCAGAAACATTGTGATGGCAGTGTTGTGGGTTGCGAACAGACGACTAGAATTATCGCCGCTGTGACCGTGTGTTCGCGTATCAGTGGTGTAACAACAAGATAAGATGACGTAAACTGTCGGGCATTGATGCCGCTGGTCGGGCCGTGATCGGAGGGAGCGGGGTGTCGCAGGTCGACATTCCGCTTTACATCAAAAGGTTTTAAGACCACTTCAGGGATTAGGCACGTCCAATCCATCGACTTGCTGATAGTCATGTTGGAACGTTGGTCTCAACAGTAAGCTCCTATCGTACAGTGGCCAATGTGACTGTCAGTTGTCTCCTCGCCGAGAGCGATTGCGCTCTGGGGAAAAGACTGAACAGTACAAAATTATGAGGGAAAGTACGTATATTTACAGTGTGGAATTTTAGCATTAAAAATGAATAGTAGGTAAAATCGAAAAAAAGCTACCATTTATTTTGCTGTTAAAATATACTACTGATCCCCAAGAAACGGCCCTTTAAGTGGCGCGATGGGATGCCTCTAGTGACCCTCCAGCGTCACTAGAGGCATCTTCATTCGTGCCACGACTCCACGTTCATGCCATCTACCAACCCAACGGGTTGGTAGATGGCATGAACCCTTCATACGTCATCAGAAATTTCGCTTGGCATTCATCTCAATGTAGCTGGAGTTGAACCTTGACCTTGTGCGGGTTTAAAACTAAGCAGTGCCCACCCTTGAGTAAAAGTACCTTGACTTCTAGCAGCTTGTGCTTCGCAGCTCGCGAGTATAATGTAAGCTCCCAGAAATGAATGGATTATCTGGTACGGCTAGCATGTTTTCAGCTTCTGCAGCACGCCCGCTGTCTCCAGCCTTGATTCGGAGTATGCGGTTCCGTACGTCTGTCTGGCGATATAACAGGGAAGAAACACGGTGTTCGAAAAAGCAGAGCCCCTTGGAATGGCAGGCTAGCTGTGATAATCGTAGGACACGTTAGCAGCTGCGAAACCGCGGACTGCTAGTGCCGCTGTTACAAATCGATCGGAACGGTTCATTCTTGCGTCGGCATTAAGCGAGTGTTGGGAAAGGAAAGCTCTACCCAATACGCCACCGGAACTGCTTGTTTCGGTGTTGCCACAACTGGTATGTAATCGAGATGTCAATAAACTTTACTCAAGCCTGATAACGCCTGGAAAAGTGTGTTAAGCGCAAACCACATCCGTTGTTTTGTGGTGTATGAATGAGATTGATGTTAGGGTTTTTTGGCCTAGCGCAAACCACGCACACCATATGTGGATTACGGTCTGTGCTGACCATTATTTGTTGTAAATAGCTTGACTCAAATGCAAAGTCTCAACAGCTGGATATGTATTCATTGACCTGCAGGAACGCTGACGCTGAATCAAGCATATAGTCCCGCTGTTTTTATCATAACCGCCGTGAATCCAGCAGATAATAAACTGGTCAACGGTACATTCAATACCAGCGTGGCGGACGTTGCGGGTACGGCGTGTAATAACCCAGCTGATCCCAAGAACAAGGCAAGAGCCCTTCACACTTTATAAAAATAGCGTTGAAGTAGCTGAAGTAGAAAACATACACCAACACATTAGCATTACAATTTTTGACTATAAGCGCTAATTTATGTATGGGTAATTTTATTTCAAATATTGAAAAATTATGTATCAATGTACAGATTTTGTAAAAAAAAAAAAAATTCCTGGTGTTTCTCGAAACCTGGGCCAAATCATCACATTAAAACTGGGCATCGCAGGGGAAAAAAAAAGGTTAATGTCACGTTGGTTTTAAGCGGAGGTCCCATTAGGCAAGAATATAACGTCCGGTGTAATTCGTTAATATTAATTTTGAGTAACCACATTTATATTTACTAAGCTTAAATTTATGGGTTTAATGGCAAACTTGTTGGGCATCGTCAAATAACTCTAATTTGCCTTATATAAAGAATATATGGGACACGCACAACATTTTACGGCATTTTGAATAAACTCTTAATATTGACGCGTTTCTAGGTTTCAGTTTTCGATCGGGCGCATCTTTGCGCCAGCGGTCCTGCTCCCCAGAGTCGGATACGCACAGCTACTGTCCCTTGTTCCCCCTGCGGGAAGGAAGGAAGTGTAGTGCAGGTGCTCTGAAGGCCTTGCACATCGGGGGCAGGAACACTATCCGAAATATGCGCTACGATAGGTAACCTAAGCCTAGCATTACGTCGAAATTGGAAATTTTTGTTTTCGAAACCTTGAGAACGTTATGTGTACCTTATTCCTTCCTAACGTGAGTTTACTCAGTGGTTCTCGATAATGGACATCAGTGCTTGAGGTAACTTTATAAATGGAACAAACGTTACAGGTAAAACATTAGGTTTTCATTTATGACTAACGTAATCTTTAAATTACTAGATAACTAACGAGGAGAGTAATTTTGTTACAATTTTGCGGCATTGCTTGTCATCCCTTTGGCCCCTTCGAAAGTCAAATGCACCATCGCGAATTCGGTGCACACTACAAATTGGATAAACAAAGAACTACAATATAAAATATTTTCGCATACTATTAATTTCTCTTGAAGTATGTAACTGCAGCTTTTCGAAGCTAAATACTGAAGCCTAAATGAGCACAAAACTAATGTTTTTTTTTTATTTTTTTACAAGTAGCTGTAGCGGTAATAAGTTACATTTAGGGGACATTGATGAATTTACGTGACTTTTCAAGTACTGACATACTGACGAGTAATCCTATTTTGATTTTTTTCGGTAACGGAAAACCGTCAAGTTTGTAATTGAAATCAAACCTTTCAATTTATCCTTTAAAAAATCACTTACTGGGGATTACAAAATTAACTAATTACATCAAACATTATTCATATTTCTATGGGCAGTTTGGCAAAAACCAACACAATATTATAATTTTTTCTTCATCGCGTGATTTGTACTTTTGTTGCAGGAACAATTTGGCAGGCGTTTGGAGGGGCACATTGCGTATACAGGGATAATTCTTCACTCTGACAATATTGAAAACCCGTTTGCGCGTATCATTTGTTTTCAAGTTTTTTACTTCAAAAGAATATAAGAATTTTAAAATATGGCTATCTGTCTGTCAACGGTCACATTCTACGTGATTTGTCACGCTCAGACACATTTACACAACGCAAACATATTGTAAATTTTTTTTAACCTACAATAGAAGAGGCCAGAATTACCCTATATATGTTTTTTTAGGTACTTTTCTGTCAGAATCGATAACTTAGCCCCTTTGCTGCTAATGCACTTGGTTTAAATGACTACTTTTTCTTCCATTCAACGCTATGGCTTTAAAATGAAGGGTAATTTTTTTAAGACAGCAAATAATTGAAACGTGGAGTTGAAATTCAAGAAATGATTCCTTCGGGATTACGCTACCCATTGCAGCGGGCATCTATAGTGTATAGTTAGAAGTAATAAATATCAAACAAATTACCCAAAACCACTACTTATCGTTTTTTTTCTGTTTATATTTGCTTCAGCTGGCATATTTCACTTATCAACAAGTTGCCCGTCGTCAAACCATGTCATAACAGCTGTTTGAATGCCGTCTTCAAAATTCTGCTCCGCGCTATTTCATGGCACATTCAATTCGCGGGCAAACGAGATACCGAAACAAGGTCCCAAAACAGCGGCGGAAGTCCATCCCTTAAGCGATGTCGGTCTCCGCAATGAACGCGGGTAGCAGCGAGTCCGCGCGGTCCGATTGACAACGAGATGCTTGGGTGGCGCCACCCCGCGGGCGCTCTTTTTGTGACGGAGGAGTAGGACACGCGAGGAAGACACGCCACGCAGACGCAATTGTAAAGGTAGGGACTGACGGAAGTCAGTCCCCTCCTTCACCAGCCAGTTGTTTTTGAGGAAATATTTCCGCCTCTTATCTAGCCCCAGCCTTGTACCTGCAAATCCCACATTTTTAAAAACATGCATTCTTTTACAAGCACCTTAAGGAGAAACACTACTCCGGAAGGCTAACTTTTGAACCGTTTGTCTTATTTGCATGAAATCTTCAGGGTGTACTCATAGCACTGGAAAAGGATGCTGTGGAAATTTTCAACCCTATAGATGTATCCCACGATGAGTTACATAAAAGTTCATAATAAAAAAGTGTATCTGCTGAGGAAAGCTATAGTTTAGAAAGGGTAATGAAAATGGCCAGTTTTTCTACTGGAACATACAGCAGAATACTTGCTTCAAACGACTATGAAAAGAAATTTCAAAAATTGTGAAATTTATTCAGTAAAAATAGGGAAAAAAGTTTTTTTTGTGTACATTCGATTTAAAACAAATATAAACTTTTCATAACAAAAGAGCATAAAAATGCAGAAAGTAAGTTCATAGTCGTGTTTTCAAGAAAATTTCAATATAGAAAAAAAAATATCTGCACGCATAATTTGATTATGAAATGATAGCTTCCCTGAGCTGATATTTGACACTAAAAAGTGAAGCTGAGATAAATGCACTTGAAGTTTCATGATGACGTCTTAAAAATTTATTTTTGCGTCTTAAATGTCAGAAATTTTTTCCACCAGTGTAGATGATGTCTTCCTCAGACTTCTTCCGATATAATGACATTGCTTTCAGCTATTTTCACTTCTGGATGACGAGTGCTACGCATTGCAGCACACCTTACCGACATATGAAGAATACTTATTTTTGACATTGTCAGTGCACATTGACAAGACTTCGTTGGAGTGTTCTTTGTTATCCATACATGCCAAAACTTGGCAGTTCTGCATATGCATTTTTTTGAAAAAGGTGCAATTCAAGGTAGTGTCCGCCCTTAAGCAGGTGAATGATTTCGTAAAACGCTGAATTCCCTTGAGTATAATTCCTTCCTTTTTTTCCATTCAAGCGTTTTATTGCAGTAGCATCCCTAGGCCTCACGGACCATCAAAGTAGAAAAAACTTTCGAGAGAGAACTAATGAACTGCAGAAAGCTGGTTCCAAAACTCACTTAACAACGTACAAACTTTCAGCTGGAGTAGACTCCCGCACACGCGAAACTAGACGACAACAAAATAACAAACGCTGCAGATCGCGCGCTTGCAGATAATGGGAGCACGACAAGCTCTACACTTTTGTCATCGCAGCGATAATTGCAAAATTCAGTACAATGAAGACGGTGACCTCAATAACAAGGGCGACGTTACAGGGCTAAATTAAATATTGACCGCAATCTACTGAAAGAGTTTTACACCTCTCTGACCTTCTTCCCCAATTATTTGACACGAGAACGAAAGTCATTCCTTTCACCAGAACAAAACACAACCTGCACGACTAAAAGGTGTTCAACGTAAGATGAAGCTCTGGCACCCCTCCCTTCCCCCCCCCCCCCCCCAATCTGCTTGTTCTTTTTCGGCTAATTCGAAATGACGATAAAGTAGTAGACCTCCAACTTGTCATTTGGGATGCCAAGGCATTGAATGTTCAAGATACTGCATGAAAACGACGTAACTACACTGCACTAATTGCGGTTCTCCTCCGGCCCGCCTGAAAAACGAGCAAAGATATTTTGCAAGGTTCCAGGCTATTTCTACGAGGCAGGCTTAGAGGTATAAATTTTGTCCCTATTTCTTAAAGGACACTGAAGTGGTTTGTTAGATTGTTGATTCTAATAAAAAGAACCATGAATAGACATAAATGTACAATATTTATTTTAATAAAAGGGGTATGAAACACCGCGACACGCCTTTTTTGGGGTTCTGGCTAAGAAATTAGAGGACACTGACGGACGCGCCAGAGCCAATCGCAAATCATCGCTTCCCGTGCCGCCAAAGGTTCGACCAAAGCTGTATATGTAGAGTTTGGCCATTTAATGAGAAGTATAGGAGACAAATAAGGAGGCGCCATTGCCCGAAAGTGGGCTAGGCGTGTTCCAGGGTGTCTTCACAATTTCGAATGTGGCCAGCCAGAAGCCGCCAATAACACTCTAGCGGTGGTCGCGAGAAACAAACTTAATAAGTGCACCGGAGTAACTCTCGGTGGCTAAAAATATCGTGCAAGTGGTGTTTCATCCCGGTCCTCCAAAATCATGGTGGAAGAGTGCGACTAGCGGAGCGATCGAGATAATCCGTACGCCAAGCGCCAAGGGCCCGAAATATGCCGTCTGAGCGCTCACACTCCGTCCGAGCGAAGGGCAGTTGAGCGGCACATTTGTTACTAACATTTTTCTGCATGATCATGATAGAAACATCAAGAGCACCATAATTTAAACCATGAAGGGTTACTACATTTCACCCTTGGGCGCTTATTAAAACCATATACCAACATATACCTACGATTCAAACTATTTCTTGCTAACACCGCTAGGGGATTCTTTTCGGCTTTTTTGGGCTAAGAGATCATGTCAGGCACTCTTTCTGCGTCTGGTGCACGCCCTGGCTCTGCCAGCGCCTCCCATTGACCCAAACTCTCTCTATACTCTCTCTATAAATGGTTCTGTGTTCCACTAACGGCAGACGGAATTTAAGATAATGAGTGCGATTTGCGCGCGGGAAGCAGTTGCTGGCGGTTGACTATCGCGCATTCAAAGACGCCCTATGATTTTTGCGCCGAATCGCAGAAAAACAGGATGTCGCGAGTTTTTATTCAGTTTAGAATAAGAAAATTTGGCGCTTATAGAGATGTAGTCTTTGGTTTTTTAGCATGCTTAAAGTGCATGCTTAATTTATGATTAAGCATGCTTAATTTATGATTAAGCATGCTTAATCATAAATTAACAATATCTGAAGGTCCCTTTTATACAGGTTGCCCAGGCTGCAAAGTCGCTCCCATGCACGCTTTTCACGCATTCCAAATTACGCTGTTTCAAATGAACGTGCTAGTCAGACTAAAAAATACACTCCTGGTGGAGAGGACGCGTAGGCTTTAAACGTTTGTGTCTCTAATTATAGCTTGGTGGGCGTGCTACTTTATGTACTGCATTCCCCCAACCATACATATGTGTGTTGTTTACTGACGTTCAATATCAAGTTTGCATCTTTCAATATTTGTGTTTTTTATGCTTTCATTATGTGTCATCGTTTCTTGCTCTCTAGCAAGCCCTCACGTCGAACATTATTTTTAGGGATATTTTTTGTTCTTTGTTGCCATAATGTCGGTACCTTATATATTTAACGTCCATTTTTTGGTGTGTTCAAATAACACCGACATTCGATTGTTGTGCACAGGATGTCATGACGTTACAAGGCATAAAGGCCGCCCCTGGCGATTTCCAAGGAAACGTGTCGTTCATGTGGACAGCCGAAACAACGCCGGCAGCGACTGAAAACATTGTGTTTAAGTGAGTTAATTTGGGAGCCCCAGAGGCGGTGATATGCCTTCATATTGTACTTCGCTTGTCGACACGCAGTAAGATCGTTGTATTGAAGTGTGATTCATTGCAGTAGGCACTGAAATATTTTAGCAGAACGCGAGTGCGTGGCGAGTGTCATTTTTGTAGCAAGAAGTGGGGTGAGGGGGAAAAAGGAATCTGAAGTTAGCAGCGGTTAACAAACTGTGCTTTCAAAACACCTCTTCTCCCCTTGTGGCTCCCACCGGCCTTCTTGACTGCGCTTCAACGCAGGAAGCAGTCACGCATTCATTCACTCTTCAACCGTCTCTCATACCCTTCACTTAGGTAAAACTGACTTCAGTTCGATCGACCGGCATTAAGTGATTGGCTAATTACCACAGGATTCCGACCGTTATTTTAGCACCACCCTGCACCAGCAGTGACACGCGCTAATTGGTGGATCACAAAAATCAGAAGATGGAACTAACATTATATTTGACCGTGTTGCACGAGTAAAACAAGCTAAACCGGCAAGAAATATTTATGGAAACGGTAGCTTTTCTAATGGTTGAAAGGATAAGAGTTCCAGTGAAACTCCTCCCACCTCTTTCCACTTTAGCGGAGGGGACGCGAGATAGGAAACTAACTTTTCTCTGTCGTCCGGTTTGCTAAAGAAGAGGTGGGAGGTGTTTCCACTAAACTTTTAATCTGTCACATTTTATAGCGAAAACAAGAACAAAAATCTATTTTTCACGATACTGTCTGCTAATGTACACCCGCAGTTTTAAAATATGGCAGCGACCCGACTACGGTCGCGCTCGGCGTATTCCCGATAACGCTGCCCGGCGTGCGGCGATTTCACGGTTGCGGCCGTAGATGAAATGTGCTAATCATTTCAGTGCCAACTTTGCTTTCTGCCAGGGCTGCTTGATCACCGCCACTTCGCCACGACTCTGAGCATAAATCTGGGAGTCGTCTTCAATCATTTAAGAAACCAATGTCAGCCGAACAGTGCCTCTTCGGTCGTGATCAATTCGTAGCCCCTTATTTGCACCGAGGCCTTCTAGTATATACTCGTCACATGAATAAAGAATTGTTGTTTTCATTCTTTATTTGCGGGGCGTAGTAATGGTCACAACATTTGGTTGTATGGGGAAGGAACATTGTTTTTGTGTTTTGAAACGAAGACGTCTTGATAAAACAACATATAGCTGATTTAACGTGTAAAAAGAATAATAATAATACTCCTCGAGGAGCAAGACAGTTTTTAATAATGATTTTTCTGTGTGAATACGAAAATAGGAGTCGCTAACTATACCGGCTTGTGGCGGTATAAACGAGGACTTGAGAATAAAGGAGAGTCACATACAGCTTCTTTGACAAGTTTTCTACTTAAATTTAATTTGTATCTTCAGAATAATAAATAGCGGATTTTAAAATATAAAAATTGGAAACTGGCGGCTACGATCTGCTTTGTGCTAGTCTCAGCTCCAGTGCGGCTCTCAATATAGCTCCTCAAATAAGATAAGTGTGGTTACGTTATTGCTATTAAATATGTTGCTTGGCCGATGCTTCGTAATGTACACATGGTGTGAATTATAATTTTGTAGTGTGCACAGTTGAGCTTTGCGGCAAGGGTGAAATCGTGTAAAGACATTATCTTCGTGATAAGTCTGTTCAGTGATTAGTGAAGATAGGCGTGCCCTTTCAATCAAAAACTTTCTCAGCCTCATCAAAAATCACTAACATATAGACGGTGACAGGTCAAGAATGAAGTGGAAGCTCCTCGTACCTCTTTCCAATTTAGTACAGCAAACGCTGGAGTAGCCTACCTCCTCTCCACCGTTCGCTTCGCTGAAGTGAAAAGGCGTGAGAGGAGATTCTACTTTGTTCTTGACCTGTGACCGACTATGGTCATTCTTCGAAGAATTTAGAACCAGTGGGAAGCGCAGTAATGCACCGAAATTACCCTCGTGCAGCAAGCGTGTTTTCGCCCGAAAGCTTTCCGCCGGTTCCACTAATGGTACCCCCGAGGAAAACATGGGGCGAAAGAGCCGATTTGGTCTTTTTCTTTATCTGCTGAACCCACAAGCTCTTGACGGCCAAAAAAGGCCCTGGGCAGTAGCATTGACTCGATCAAAGAATGACTGGTGCAGCGTATTACAGAAAATAATGAGATGCTCATATTTAATGCAACAAAAGTTGAAGCAGTTAAACTAAAGGTGAAGGCATTTAAACGAATTTTAAAGCAATCTCGGAGTGTATTTCCAATCTGAAAGCGTGCGGGAAGCTCGTTCAGCGCCTCCGGTAACCATGTCTCAACATGAAGTGGAAGCTCGAATGAATTGCTTTGAGAACAATAACAGGCAAAATAACCTAATATTTTACGGACTGGATGAGGCCATGTCTGAAACACCTAATCTACGAAAGCAAATTGTAATAGAGGGTATTTTTGAGAAAAAAACTTGGTAAGAAGGTTTTATCTACAAAAATATATCCACGGTTTGATAAATAAGAGAAAAAAATTCAGCTAGTAATAATTAGAATTTATAATCACTATGAAAAAGCTGTAGACGTGAAAAAGGCACACAAGCTCAAGAGTTTTGTTTTGTCCTTATTTGATGACTACCCGCTGAAAGTGAGGTAACACCGTCGTCATATTTGGACATAAGCGAAGAAAAAAATTAAGATCGAACAATTAAGGTCCCATTAACCTATTATAAACATTTAATTTACAGTGGAGTGTTCACCTGTCTCACTGTTAGAAAATTCTATCAATCTACGTGGAAAAACCGAATAGAACATGTCCGGTTTTCTGGAAATGCATACAATGTGCTGTTTTCTTTTCCAAAACGGGAACTGTACCATATGCAATGAAATGTGCTATTTAGGCAATAAGTATGAGCTTATCCGTATAAATAAAAAAAGCCTTACAAGACTACAGTTTATAGTCGGTTCAACGGGTATAAGCGAATTGAACGCGCCCAAAAGTGCCGGATATCCAGCAATTTTTATGGAACTCTATCAGACCGCGGAAGTACAGCACCCGTGAACCGAGTTACGCCGCGCGCAAGAAGACATCTCTCACCCGCGCATGCGCAAGCCGCTGCCGGCCGGCGTGGGCCCGCGAGCTGCGGAGTACTGCAGCCCGTTCGGAAGGCGAGTTCGACGTTGTTATCGCGTCGTCAGAGGCGTTCAGCGGTGCGTAGACGGCTTTGTTTTCCAAGGTACGTATACGTTAAGTTGTTCCTAACGCAGTGTTATTTTACTATCTCTAAGGGTGTCGTATATTCCAAGTTCGGGATGCCCAGCGTGTAGCGTCTCGTCTTCCCAGCTGCATAAAGCTAGGCCTTTTATAGTTCCTGATTCGGGGCGGCATACTGCCCGACCCTACTTAGTATTGATGGTATGCCGCGCTGCCTAGTTACGCGGAAAAAAACTGGAGACATGAAGTTAATGCAGAAGGACAGACAAAAACATGCATGAATTGGCGCAGACTAACAACTGTTTAATTTCTTTCTCTTTTTTCTCCCCCGACCCGTAGTTCCAAAACTGCGGCTAATGAGTGAGAAAACGTATTTATTAAAGGAATGGGATACATCACGATTTCTTGATAAAGTCATCCAATCGTGACGAGGGAAGGGGATTATGGGAAGGGTAGGGGGAGGAGGCTAAATGTAACAGGCGGTCCCCGATGAGCGGACAAAACTAATCAGGGAATCGAGAATGTGTTTGCGGTGCGGGTGCTCGAGCCTGGGGCGGGTCCAGTCCTCGTACGTAGCTGGTCTTGCCTTTTCAGGGAGCTAAGAAAACGAATGGTTGATGTCTTGAATTTGTTGGCTTCTGAACTTGATGGTGTTTGCTGTAGCTGCCTCTTTGATATACGAACTGGATGGTGTGTTTTTGTAGCGTTTACATGGGGCCTGATGTTTGCTCCGACAAGTTTGGTATCTTATTGAGTAGATCTATTTCTTCTTGTCGCAAAGCTAGTGGTGGCTCACTGACGCACGCTCCGTGTCTACCCGAGGCCATGTGAAAAGCCTCGATTATTTCACGCTTTGTTCTGTCCTTTGATCTGGCCAAGATGGAAGTAGTGTCAAGGAGAGCTTTGCAGTTGCATTTTGAACAATGCGCTGCAAGGTTGCCAGGTGCTTGCAGTTGTCCGCATGCATGGTTGTGCTCCCTTAGTCTCTCGTTAAGGCATCTCCCAGTCTGCCCGACGTAGGATCTTCCACACGACAGTGGTATTTTGTATACCACACATTCGACACATTCAACAAATTTGCTCCTGTGTTTCAGTTGATACAGTGCCTTGCTGTTAGTCTCGTCCACTTCACTGTTGACCTTCCTGCATAATCCTTTGAGCCTGAAAGGGGCAGATAGTGACACTCTGACTTCGTACCTTGCGGCGATGTTTTTTATCCTGTGTGAAAAATTGTGTATATATGGCAGTACCACCTGTACATGGCCCTGTACATGGCAAAAGGAAATAGAGAACTACAGGGTTTTTTCCAGAAAAATGGAGTCAGCAAGTGCTTTAGATATGTAGACGATTTTTTGGTGGGTTTTCTAATACACAAACTAACAGACAAGGTACGTTCAAAGATCATGAAGAAGTTTCGAGAAGCGCACAGAGGACTGGATTTTACTTTTGAGTTACCTGAGAACAGCAGCCTTCAGTTCTTGGACATCCACATGACTTTTGATTACAGACACACATGCTGGATGTACAAAACTAGAGGAAAAAAACGAATTCTGCCGTATGACTCTGGACACACAAAGTTAGTAAAGAGGAGTGTTGCCTCAGGATGCATGTGGCGAGCAATTCAAAAATCGTGTCACCACAAAGTCTCAGAAAGTTTACAGAGGCAAACAAGCAGACTACACGCAAGCGATTATCCTGAACCCATACTGGTAGCTGTCGCAGAAAAATATATTTCCACACTCACAGGAAAGTGCAAAGCCAAGGAGAAGATCTTGGACAAAAGACCAATGATGGTACTGCCATAGATACACAATTTTTCACACAGGGTAAAAAACATCGCCGCAAGGTACGAAGTCACCGTGTCACTATCTGCCCTTTTCTGGCTCAAAGGATTATGCAGGAAGGTCAACAATGAAGTTGACGAAACTAACAGCAAGGAACTGTGTCAAGTGAAACACAGGAGCAAATTTGTTGAATGTGTCGAAGGTGTGGTATACAAAATACCACTGTCGTGTGGAAGATCCTACGTCGGGCAGACTGGAAGATGCCTTAACGAGAGACTAAGGGAGCACAACCATGCATGCGGACAACTGCAAGCACCTGGCAACCTTGCAGCGCATTGTTCAAAATGCAACTGCAAAGCTCTCCTTGACACTACTTCCATCTTGGCCAGATCAAAGGGCAGAACAAAGCGTGAAATAATCGAGGCTTTTCACATGGCCTCGGGTAGACACGGAGCGTGCGTCAGTGAGCCATCACTAGCTTTGCGACAAGAAATAGATCTACTCAATAAGATACCTAACTTGTCAGAGCAAGCATCAGGCCCCAGGTAAACGCTACAAAAAACACACCATCCAGTTCGTATATCAAACATCAGGCCCCAGGCAAACACCATCAAGTTCAGAAGCCAACAAATTCAAGACATCAACCATTCGTTTTCTTAGCCGCAATTTTGTAAATGGGGGTCGGGGGAGAAAAAAGAGAAAGAAATTAAACAGTTGTTAGTCTGCGCCAATTCATGCATGTTTTTGTCTGTCCTTCTGCATTAACTTCATTTCTCCAGTTTTTTTCCGCGTAACTACGCAGCGCAGCATACCATCAATGTCAAACCAACTAGCCCAACTCCAAGCATTCATTATTCCTACTTAGTAGTTGGGCACTAGGAGGGCACAGTTTTCGCAGTACTCCCGCATTATTATGCCAGGCCGCTGTCAACATGCGTGCTTCAGCGCGTCGAATTAAACTTGTTTCGCCGCCAAGTTCAACCTCACATGGTTCAAAGTTTAGCGCTTGATCGGGGAGGAGGATGGGGCAATTGGAGGATGAGGGAAGATTGGATTAGAAGGCGTGAACATTAATCAGTTATAAGGAACGAAGTATTTTTATAAGGTCGAAAGCGTAATATATTCTCAATACAGCGTTTGAGAAACGGAGCTTGTTTTTAACTTTCTTTTTTTAAATGCGTCTGAAAGCATAATGGAGCACTGCGTTCCTCTGCTACTCGACCGTGTGAGCGATCTTGGCAGCTTGCTAAATATGCGGTGAAATAAGGGTGGCACCTGCTTGATGCAAAGAAGTAGCGCAGGCTTTTGCATCTTAGGAATAAAAAAAAAATTGGGTTGTGTGTGTGTTTATACAGCCTAGAACTTGGTCTGTCTCACAGGGGCGACGAGTCTCCCAGCCGTAGATGAGAAATTTAGCCAGTGCGGTCAACCGCTAGCCTGGCGTCTTTAACGTGCATCACGCAGTAGTGATACACGACCGCACGCCGGTACGATGCTCATCCAGATCGAAACGGGCAGGGGTGGGGCTCGAACCCAGGATCTCTGGGTTCTGCAGCGCGAGCTTTCGCTCCACGTGCTCCGAGCTGGTGTGCGCTAGACCACTCGGCCACCGATCCCCCCCCCCCCCCCCCCCCCCCCCCCCCATCTTAGGAATAGTAACGCATTATCGTGCGATATTTTGAGTCGCCCAGTAAACTTATCCGCGCTGAGCCAGTAATCAATCATCGTCGTGGTAATACTCGTGTGCGTGCCGCGGATGCTCCGGGCGTTTTGCGTACTAAATTAATGCCATTCTTTCAGGATTGATATTTCCTGAATAACTTGAGCTTCTGATAAACAAATTTACTTCGAAATTACCCCGGTCGAGTTGAAACCTTTATTGTAATAGGTGGTATTCACTGGACGCCACATCGGAGCTCTCTGAACGCTGCGCATGCTCAGAGTGAACTCCCGCTTATGGCCTGAGGACACCCTTTTTATGTAGAGTAATGCTACATGCACGATGTCGTGCAGCTCAACCGGAAGTGGCTGTGCGCACGACGCGCGTTGATGTTTTTTGATTGGACGACCCGAATCCTGGCCATAGTGGCAGAGCTTCGCTCTGCCAATAAAAATTACTGCAGAGCCCCTCAAAAAATATTTTCGCCCCATCATGACCTAACCAACCTCGCAATTCACGAGCTTGCTCGTGAATATGCGACCAGAGTCGCCCATTATGCATGCAGCCTCACACATTCAGGAGCATGCTCGTGAATTGTAATTGGGTTTTGAATGTCAAGTTCACTTTTTCTTTTTTTTTTTGAGGATGGGATTTGACTTGTTTTTATCGCTTATCAAGTTCATTCACCTCAACGGAGTGCGATTTCTCCTTGTGAATTAAAGGAAAATACTGTATATATCACCGGAATAAAGCGATAAAACTCATGGATATACGTATATGTTAATCGGAAGAAACTGAGAATCTCCTCCCCAGATAAAAACTGAAAAGGTGTGCCATGTTTGAAAACAATATAACTCCCGAAGTCCTAGGTATTAATGCTCTCAAACACACTTAAATTAATCATAAACGTTCGGTTCAGCGTTCCTTTATGACTAAAAAAATCGACTTTTTTTCAGGCAGAAGCATCTTTGACCGCCACTGGATGGCACCAGGTGCTTCCATGGAGTCAGCTTCCTCTCTGCCATGGAGCTGATGTACGCCACATACCTAAAGTAACCTGCTGAGCTGCTAGCAGCGTTGTAGTTCGTTTAGAGGTAACTATAGATGTGCCTTTCAGTTATGAAAATGTGCGCTGTGAATTTGCTTTGGAAAAATGTATCGTATGGACAGTTCTAATTCCTTCAGGTGGTAGAATTGTCTAGTGGATATTGCATTTCATGAAGAAATAAATAGGCGATTTTTTTGTCTGGGAAGCAGCAATAACTGCAAAATACTTTTTGACAGCGTTAATGACATAATAGGTCGTTAGCAATAAATTACGTAGCTAATTTGTTATCGTGTCCTTGCCAACATCCTAAGCAGTTTGGCATACTTTTGAATGATGGTGTGCTCTTCAACGTATTTCCGGCAAAGCCATTTTGGCTCAAAATTAGAAATTTCGAAGACTGTAATCGACTTATTTTTCGCAAGAACCCAATATTCGCAAATCGCCTACAATTTGAAAAAAAAAAAGTTCCCGCGAACAATTCTGGTAAAATGTAAACATATTGAGATCCCACCGCATCGTGGTAGATCCATCAATATAGATCCCACCGCATCGATCGCGGCGGGATCTATATTGAGACACCGCGATCGATGCGGTGGGATC
Organism: Ixodes scapularis; assembly: GCF_016920785.2. Lineage (NCBI taxonomy): Eukaryota > Metazoa > Arthropoda > Arachnida > Ixodida > Ixodidae > Ixodes > Ixodes scapularis. The sequence goes on from NW_024609882.1 coordinate 74,911,096, forward strand.
TCAATATGTTTACATTTTACCAGAATTGTTCGCGGGACCTTTTTTTTTTTTTTCGTGAAAATTAGAACCCGCAAATTATTCCGAAACTTCAACTTTGACCTCAATCGGGAAATATAGAGCCCTCGAAACATAATTCGTTTACATTATATAATATGGTACAAGTCAAAAAAGTTCAAATTCTGTTTTCATTTGGCAATGTGCAATGTTTCCGAAACTTATAGGAACACATCAACTGTTCATTACCTCTTAAAAGTGCTAACTTGTCGGTGGCCGAACGACAACTATAACATGTTGCTTAATGCAACAATCTTGTGCGCTACGTCATGGATTGATGTAATCTCCAGAGGTAATACAGTAGCGTGTTCCTTTGGTGAGTACTGTACATATACAGGGCGTTTTTTTTTTTTTTATTCTTACAGATTTGTTTAAAGAAAGCCATGAAAGCTACACTTATTCGGTTTCTGCGAGTGAGTTATACGCCAATGGGGACATTATGTGGGTGGCTAATCTTTGCGATTAGTCGGCTAATTAATTAAAATTTGTTAAATAACTTTTTAATTAGTGAAAATAGACATATGGTTCCAATTAGAAACTTGCTGAGCGTTATCGAAAACCACTAAATCAGTCATTTTTAGAAAGACTTTGAGCGCGTAGGGAGCGTAGTAGTGCATTTAAGTTACAACTCGTGGAGCACATACAAAGCTAGCTGTCGCGGTAAGGCGCCTGTGCGATTTTTCTGTCTCTTATTTAGCCCCAGCCTTGTACCTGCTGCACGAGTAGTAACTTCAGCGCACTGTTGCTCTTTTCACGCGCTCAAAGTCTTTCTAAAAATTACTGATTTAGGGGCGACGCTCAGCAAATTTCTAATTGGAACCATATGACTATTTTCAGTAATGAAAAAGTTAATTAACGAATTTTAATTAATTAGCCGACTTATCGCGAAGATTAACCACCCCCAAATGCCCCCTGGGCATATAACTCACTCGCACAAATCGGATAAGTGTAGCTTTCATGGCTTTTTTTTTTTAAACAAAACTGTAAGAAAAAAAAAACGCTCGGTGTAGCAGACGCATAAGTAAGTAAGTAAGTAAGTAAGTAATATTTATTTTCAGCAATATTGTGCTGAGGGCACCAGACAAAAAGCTTCCATGAGGTAGCTTGACTGGGCCTGGTGCCCCTGCACTTACAGGGCATTATAAAAAAAACAAGTACTACAGAATACACTTTGACTAAACAAAACAAACACGTACATCTTTTTTTGTTAAACAGTGAATATCATTGTGGTCTATAAGGAACTTGTTAAGTAATGAAGGCAGGTTATGCGCAATAGATTGGAGTGCATAATTTGTACGAAAATGAGGCACGTTCCAGAACTCTCTGCGTCTGACAAGGATGAAGGATTCACGTTTTGTCAGATGGGATACATTAGACAAAAAAGAAGCAAACTCAGCGGTCGAAAATAAATAAGAACATAGCAAACGGTACTCGTATACACTGGCAATCCTCATGATGTTGAATTTAAGAAATAATGGCTCAGTATGAGTGTCGTAAGGCACGTTTGCAATAAAACGCAGCATTTTCTTTTGTAGGATCGTGAGTTTGTTAATATTAGATTTGGTTGTTGTGCCCCAAACCAAATGACAATAGTTAATTTGTGAGCTAAACAGAGCATGAGAAATTTGCATTTTAATATTTACAGGCAACAAGGAGCGACAGTGGCATATTATTCCAACAACTTTTGACAGTTTCGTAACTAAGTATTCGATGTGATTATCCCATTGCATATGTTCTGAAAAAATGACACCTAGCGTTTTGTGCTGTTTAACTATTTCAATCTGGTCAGTTCCAATCTCTAGAGTATAATTACTAATAACGTGCTTATTTACAGGTCTAAACAAAATTGCTTTGGACTTTACAGTGTTTATTTTAAGACCATTTATTTTTGACCACGAAAGAAACTTTTCCAAAACTAAGTTTCCCATGGGTATAAGTTCGTCCATATTCGATGCAGACAGAAATATACTCGTGTCGTCTGCATACATTACAAAACGTGCTTGATGGCAAATATTGACTAGATCATTTATATATACATTGAACAGCAGAGGGCCGAGTATGCTGCCTTGGGGCACACCAAACTTCAAGATTTGCAAAGAGGAAACATGATCACTCACGGAGACACATTGCTTACGGTGTTCTAAATATGAATGAATAAGTATCAAAGGCGTGCCACGTATGCCATAACATGAAAGTTCATCAAGGAGCGTCGAATGGTTAAGACAGTCAAACGCTTTGCTAAGGTCAATAAATATTCCCAGTGTCAGCAGTTTGCATTCTATATTGTGTAATATTATTTCTTTCTGTGATATCAGAGCGCTTTCCGTGGATTTTCCCTTGCGAAATCCGAACTGGGAGTCAGTTAGCACTGAGGTCTTCGTAAAAAAATTGTCTAAACGATATAATATAATTTTTTCCAATATCTACATGGGAATACTGCAATACGATTCCTCAAACGTATTGCAGTATTCCCATGTAGATATTAAGGGTTTCATTCAGCTTGGTCACACTTTCGCTGAGGCATTGTCAATTACATTAAACAAAGTGTCTAACTTTCGGCAGCAATTCGGAAAGAAATATGTTTTGTAGAGCAGCATATTAGCGTTAGCATTTGTGTTTGTTTGGCACGTTCAACAGCAACCTGGAACATGTTGTACCATGTTTTTGTTGAAACTTCGAACTAAGAAAGGCAAAGGCCTGATGTTAACGTGCTGCTTTCTAGACACCCTTATTCACAATTCGCTTGAAAATATTCGTTGCTCACATTAATTGGATGTGCTGCAGTAACTGCGTGACCTGCTTGGGAGGACCGTTTCTCTGTAATTCATATTATTCTGTTGCAATATAATGAAAGATTCAGTATGAATCTGGTATTCAGATACATTGTCATATAGAACCAATACTAGAACTTGTGCATCCTACGGAGCATGCAACTTATATTTTAATCCGCCTTAGTATCGATCGGCTTCAAATACATGAGCCCTTGTTCTGCAGGGGCACAGGAATATACCTGTGACCGGGCTATGCTTATCAGTTAGAATAAGTAATATGAACCAAAAGACATGAATGTTCAGCATTCTTATAATGGGTGTATCTCAAAACGTCCCATTCGCATTTGAACCATGCACATTTCGCCCTATTCTCATTTGGTCCTTCTCGTTTGAACCTTCTCATAAGATCCGAATCGTGTTTTTCGCAACTGGGCCCATTCTCATTTTGCCCGTTCGCCGTACGACCGAATGGCATTACTTCGGCATGCTTCTAACGTTGTTATGCCTTCGCGGCTTTGTTGATGAGTCTTACCTTGCTTGGGCCCCCAACATACCATTAGGTATATGTTATGTGTAGAGGTGCGCACTGAGAATCGTACAATGACGCGTCCTTCCCTTTCTCTAAGCAAACGAAAAAAAAAGCGATGAACATTTAATTTGGAAACTTTGTTTGAACAGAATTAGCATACATATTAGCAGTGGTTCTCAACCATTGATGTTTCGCGGAAACCTTGTAGAAAGGCAGAGATGATGGAGGACCCCGCTCGGGGTGAGGGGAATAGAAAGGTATAGGCTATCATGATAATGATTTAATAAATGGATATAACTAATTGCTAGTGTGAAGTAGACTTATCTCATTGACACACGCACGAGAGTACTCACCCAAAATTTGGAACGTTTCTTAACGACGTGAAGAAAGAAAGCTAATATTGCCGTGCTCGACTGATGAGACATGGCTTCGCGGACCCCATTTGAGAAACACTGCAATATAAAAGTGGTGGCATTGTCCCAGGTCGAGAGACCCCAAAAAACGTGACATATCGGAATATGATCTGGCTGCGATAAATACTTGGTCTGTTTTATTGTCAGCTAGTAGCTTTTCACGACGATCTCGACGCACTGCTAAAATCCTTGGCAGAGAGAGTATGCCTGTAGCGTGGCACACACACACACGAACGCACAAAATATATCAATGTACCTATTAATATAACCCCCCCCCCCCCAAAAAAAAAAAAGAAAAAAAAACGATTTTCGTTTAGAACGAGTCAAGTGCGACGGGTCAAAGCGAGATATTTTTGAGAATGGCTGTTTTGAAAAGTGCCAGGTGAAAAGGGCGAAACGAGAACGGACTCAAATGAGGAGGGTTGAAATGCGAAGGACGAAACGGGAAAGGTGCAAATACGCCAGGTCCAAGAGAGAAGATCTTTTTGAGAATGGTTGTTTTGAGAAGGGCCAAGTGAGAAGGGCGAAACGAGAACGGGCTCAAATGATAACCTCCCTCTAATACTAACCAGAATATTCTGCTTAAGCACTTCAGGCAAGTTTTTTTTTGTAATATTGCATTTACTGGTACTGTGAATTCCTCTTTTTAACCGAAGTATCGTTGGGCACAACTTTACTAGACAGGCGAGCTGGTTAATATGACATTCTACAAACCGAGATGGAGGCTCCGAAGACATACGTTTCAATTGAGACGGATCCGTTCGTCCTTCTTTGTAGCCTCCGTCTCGGGTTGTAGAATGTTTTAGCGTTGTGTGCTGACACAAGATCCGAAATGTGTCCAGTTATTACTGAGAACTGATGCCAGTAAGCTGAATCGTTTTTTTTTTTGTGTGTGTGTGTGAACAATCACAATTCGTCTTGATGCAAGGATCAGACTTGGAGGCTCATGGTGTGTGCACGGACTGTCCAAATTAAAGGGAAGATGGGGCACTTCTACATTTGAGAAAAAACGCTTGAATTGCGTTCATTTCGCCTTTAGAATAACAGATATCACAATTATATTTCAATGCGACGCGCCGGAGAGCCATAAGAGCATTTTGAAAATAGGGCTGAAGCCCCGCCTCCCTAGCCTTGGCAAGCCAAAAGATCCGTCGATGACGTCACGGACAGCGACTATCTTTCGCGTTTTTCTCGCGTTTAAAAATACTTGCGCGGCAAATGGTTTTGGTATTCGGGTTCACGAGGTAAAAATACACTAGAATTCACTTCTAACTCATTTTTTTCAAGAAGCTCCGTAGCTTCCCTTTAAGGGCGTGTCTCGGCTTGAAAGTATACTATAGACGAGGTTTAGAATTTGTCCAGATTGGATTACTAACCGATAGACAATGCCTTAGCTTCTGTTATACTTCCTCCTCTAAGAAATCCCACCCATTATTTATGTTATCTTTTTTTTCAGGCGACTTGTGGCAATGAACCCGCAGGAGAAGTCCCGGCAGTCGTCAAGAAAAGTTGCTCTGGTGCATCTGAAGGCGCAGGGAGCCCTCCAAGAGTTCTCGAAGTTCCAAAAGAAGTGGAAAGATACTTCGGTGCTTGTTTAGATTAATCTTTCTTTTCTATTGTTAATATTACAATTTGTTGTATAGGCCAAGATGGTTCTTTTCGAGATGTAGCATGTCAGCATAATTTTTGGTCACATTTTTTTAGGAGACTGCTCACTTTGATATTTTTTTATGGCTGAGCTGCCCCCCAAAATATTTGCGGCATGAACTGTGTTTTTTTTTTATTGTGTATCTGCTCTAGTCATTTAAAAGAAAAATAAATGTAAATATTTTTGAAGCAGCAAACTGTTCAGTCTTCTTTGCAATGGGTCCGTTGCTATGGGTTGGAACTAAAAGGACCAAGCGTGAACTTAGTTTGATAACGATTTTTTTACAAATGTTTATCTGCCTTTGTCCCCGTCACTACATGTACAATGCTCTCTAAACTTGACGTAGCATGTGAACACTTTCTCATGGCATTCCTGGCTGTTCTATTGAGTATATATGTCACAGATTCATTGTTCTGTTTTCAGGATAGTGCTCGCATTAGATACGACAGTTCAAATTTTCCATGCATACAAGTTTGGGGAACATTTGCGCATTGCAGGTAATTTTATGTTGCAAAGACGTGCATCAAGTTGCGCCTGCAAACTGCCAGCACATCCCTGTTTTGCATGTCGCATATCAACTTTTTCAAGGAGGAGCTTGGCATGTGACATACAAAGCCCGGATGTACTCATGAATAGCGGCAGTTGTTGAAAATTATCGTCTATAGAAGAAGAGAAAAAGGAGATATACGACGAAAAAGAACGGACGATGACAGCTACGGCGCTCCAAAAGCAAACGGAACCATCATGTAAATATTGTATATAAATCCTTTCTTGTTCAACTAACTCGACGCAGTTGTTCCCCTAATGTAACGCAAAATAATGGTGCCGAAACCCGGGAATAGCTGAGCCAAGGTCAAACAAGAAAATACTTCGAACATCCATCGTAAGGCCTAACGATCGTCTAAGGTACTTACCGCAACGGAAATGGATCCTCTAACGCCAGCAGCCATCGATCAACTCAAAAGAAGAAGAGCAGTGGTTCGGTCATCGGCTACCAGAATTATAACCGAAACTGTGGCTCTTCTATCCATGGAACCAAAGCCCATCGGTGAGCTGGAAGAAAAACTTAACATCTTAACAATCAAAGAAGCTGCACTGAAGGAAATTAACGACCAGATTGAGAGAGCCATCACTGACAACACGCTCGAACAGGAGATGGAAACCGCTGAAGGCTACACCGAAAGAATTAGCGCAACGAAAACAAAGATCCTTCAGAGTCTCAGAGAGCAAGAGCGAATGATCAACAGAACGTCGGAGACCTCGAACAAGTTGGTAAATCGGAACAAAAGCTCTATGCAAGTCGGACACACGCAACAGCAAAGCTTCCGAAATTAGAAATCGCCAAATTTTCTGGAGATATTCGGTCATGGCAGGGCTTCTGGGACCAGTTTGACGCTACGATCCACAAAAATGTGTCTCTCTCGGCAATTGACAAGTTTAAATACTTGAAGAGCTACCTTACAAGCAAAGCTGCTGCGGCAATTGACGGTTTTCAACTAACATCTGAAAATTACGCAGTTGCACTGGACATTCTGAAAGCAAGATTCGGGAAAAAAGAACTCATCATAGAAGAACACCTTGCACGGTTGCTGGCTGTAAGAACAATAAGCAACTCTCAGGACGTCGAGAAGCTCAGGTTATTATACGACGAAGTTGAGTCTGGAGTTCGTAGTCTTGAGGCACTTGGTGTATGTTCAACCACATACGGAACAATCCTCCTAACGGTTCTGCGAAAAGCCGTGCCATCAGATCTCGAACTGGAATATCATCGAAAGACAACAGCAGTATCAACAAACGAAGGCAACGAGCTAAAACGATTCTTGGACTTCCTGAAAACGGAAATTGAAAGCCGAGAGCGGACTCAGCATAGAAATCAAAGAAAACCAACTTCCAATTTGTATAGAGCTACTCCTGGAGGAAGAGACCGACAGACACAATACCCGCCTTCGGCAGCTATGTTTGCGACAGGAACTCAGAAAGAAGAGAAACAATGCTTGTTCTGTGGATCCTATGACCACCTAACTGCCAACTGTTCTATACCAATGCCACCGGAAGAGAAAAAAAGAAATGCTGAAAAGGAACAATCGATGCTTTCGATGCACGAAGCAAAACCACCGTGCAAGGGATTGCAGAAGCGCAAGGTGGCTAAAGTGCGCACAATGTTCTAAAAGGCATGCCACGGCAATGTGCAATCCAAGCTACAACGCGTTAGGAAACAAGGGTCCGCACGAAAATTCTAGTACAAGTAAGGAGGAAGCCCCTAACGAAAGAGTGCTGCAGTCCTCTCTAAAGGCAACGAATAGCAAAAACAGAGGGCCGTGCCAAGTCCTTCTACAAACGGCAAAAGCATGGGCAGAAGGTGAACAAAACCGTGTGCTTGTCCGGCTTCTCATTGATGGCGGAAGCCAACGCACCTTTGTGAGACGGGACATCTCAGAGAAACTTCACCTGAACGTTTTAGGAGAAGAGGACCTAACGATCTTCACCTTTGGAGAAGGCGCTGCAACAGCTTCAAGAAAGTGTCGAAGAGTAGAGCTATGGCTGCGCAACCAATACAACAGAAAGGACGTTCGAATTGAAGCCCTAGAAGTCCCACAGATATGTGCTGACATCATTCACACACCACCAGACGTCACGCTGGACATACCAGAAGACATGCTGCTTGCTGATACGTCTCTCAACAACGACGAATGTGAAAACGGAATCAGCCTACTAATCGGAGCCGACCACTATTGGGACGTGGTAAGTGGAAGCGTGAGACGCCTGAAAACAGGATTGATATCCGTCGACACCATCCTCGGCTGGACTCTACAAGGGCCCATGTCCTCAAGATCATCTACTGCTATCTACTCATCAATTACTGGAGTGATGAAGGTTACGACAGCTGACGCAACTGAGATATCAACACAATTGCGATCGTTCTGGGAACTGGAGCATATCGGAATTAAGGAACAAGAAACGTCAACCAACGAAATTGCTCAATTTGAAGACTTTAAAAAGAGCGTAAAATATGAAGACGGACGATACCAAGTTTTTCTCCCTTGGAATGATAAAGTTGAGATGCTCAAAGACAACAAAGAGAACGCAGAACGAAGACTCCGATCACTGACTGGACGCCTCATGAAAAACAAAGCGTTCATGAGAGACTACGACACAGCAATGCGGGAATATTTTGGCAATGGGTTTGCAGAAAAGGTTCAAAGTAATGAAAAAAGCGGAAATCCTGTATATTACATGCCACACCAAGCGGTTGTGCGACAGGAACGACTGACAACAAAATTGCGGGTGGTATTCGACGCGTCCTCCAGCGCTGCAGGGGAACTTTCACTGAATGACACCTTATCCAGTGGAACGAACTTAAATCCTGAATTAATAGACCTGCTGATCGAGTTTCGTACTCACAATGTCGTCGTAATAGCAGACATCGAGAAGGCTTTTTTACAGGTGATGTTGGCGGAGGAAGACAGAGATGCCTTACGTTTTTTATGGTACGAAACTACTCCACAGCAAGGACATCACCTTCCGCCTATAACAACATGGAGAATGACCAGAGTTCCATTTGGGGCAACATCAAGTCCGTTTCTCCTGGCAGCAACGTTGAGACACCATTTCGACTTGATGAACGAAGAATTTCCCGATACCTCGAATACTCTAAAACAGCACATGTATGTTGACGACCTGGTAACTGGCGCCGATGATTTGGAAGGAGCCCAGGTACTGTGCAGAGAAGCAACAAAGATACTAGAAAAGGCGGGAATGCATCTTAGAAAGTGGAAATCAAATGAACCAAGGTTGTTATCAGAATTAAAGGAAGAAGGATCCGGCCAAGTACCCCTAACCGAACAAATTGGCCGAACAAAGGTTCTAGGCATTGGTTGGGAAGCACAAGCAGACATCATCAATTTCGACATAGAACCTCTAATTGACTTTCTGTGCTCACGTGAAGACAGCAAACGCTTCGTACTTCAAGCAACAGCTCGCATATTTGACCCTATGGGTTTTCTTGCTCCCACCGTGACAACCATAAAAATGCTATTTCAACGACTTTGGGAGCGAGGAGTTGAGTGGGATCAGGTGTTACCTTCAGACTTATACGAAGCATGGGACAAGTGGTGTACATACCTCACTGCCTTGAAGGACGTCGCTGTTCCAAGACTCATCGTTCGCGACTTCAACAAAGACAAAACAGAAAAGGCATTGCATGTCTTCTGCGATGCTAGCACAAAAGCGTACGGAGCTGTAGCGTACGTGGCATCGAAAGAGGAAGAGGGAAGAAAGTGTGTGACCATTGTAATGGCGAAATCGAGAGTGGCACCCCTCAAGCGGTTGACCCTTCCGCGACTAGAGCTTATGGGAGCATTAATTGGCGCTCGTTTGGCACATTATCTAACAAAGAAGTTGAAGATGGAAGGACTCCCAGTGTATCTGTGGACTGACTCCATGATCGTCTTTTATTGGATTCGTAGTTCTGCAAACCGGTGGAAGCAGTTTATTGCAAATCGCGTCTCAGAGATCCAAGGTCTGACGGAACCAATCAACTGGAGACATTGTCCTGGTTCAGAAAACCCAGCAGATCTTTTAACGCGTGGACTCATGCCAAGTGCTCTTGTTGAGAACAACACATGGTGGAATGGACCCATCTGGCTTCAATGCTCGGAATCATCCTGGCCAAGTCAAGTTGAGGAAAGACCAGAATGCGAAGAGTACAAGGCTGAAGAAAAGAAAGATACTGTTGTTCAACTCACAATACCCGACGAAATTCATCTGATGAACTTGGAGAACTACAGTTCATTTAATAAGTTGGTTCGAGTGACGGCCTGGATTAAACGCTTCGTAAACAACATAAAACAACAAGGACAACGCAGGGGAGCGCTAACAAGCGATGAAATCATAGACGCAGAAAAATACTGGATAGCGGCTACACAAATGCAGGCTTTCCCGAAGGAAATCGTACACCTGAAAGATCAGCAGCAAGTTGACAAAAAAATCAAAAATCAAGTCGTTCAACCCAATTATGGACAGTGATGATATTGTGAGAGTTGGTGGTCGTTTACAATTTAGTAACAACGAGGAAAGCGTAAAACACCCAAGAATTTTACCTGCAAATCACCGGTTCACTACCCTTCTGATTGAGAAAGAACATCGTCGACTGCTACACGCCGGAGTTCAAGACACTTTGACGCAGCTACGGGAAACTTACTGGATTATAAAGGCAAGACAAGTCATACAGAAAGTAATACGTCGCTGTTTAACTTGCCAAAGACAAAGCTGTGCACCTGCCTCAGAGCCGGTAGCTCCACTACCAGCCGACAAAGTTTCAAGATGCGAACCATTCGAAACTACTGGTGTGGATTTCGCGGGACCTTTGATATGTCGACATCACTACGGAAGTAGCAAGGTTTACATTGCACTTTTCACTTGTGCCGTAACACGTGCCGTGCACCTCGAACTTGTGAGCGACCTATCGACAACAGCATTTTTGTTGGCGTTCAAACGCTTCGTTGCACGCCGAGGCATCGCAAAAACGATTTATTCGGATAACGCCTCAACGTTCAAACGAGCCGCTAAAGATATCAGACAAATGTTTGAAGCAATACAAGGAGAGGAAGCTCAGACCTACTTTGCAAATCACAGGATTAGGTGGAAAACAATTGTAGAAAGAGCCGCATGGTGGGGCGGTTTTTGGGAGAGACTAGTGAGGTCGGTCAAAGTCTCACTACGCAAGGTTCTGGGCCGTAGTAGTTTGAATTTTGAAGAACTGGCCACGGTCCTCACTGAGGTAGAAGCTGTAGTCAACTCCCGTCCAGTGACGTACATTTATAACAACCCTAAAGAACCAGAGGCTCTATCTCCAGCACACTTTTTATTGGGACGTAAACTGACCACCCTTCCCCCACATCACTTAACAGCAAAAGATGAAGCAAGTTCTGGACACTTAGCGCGACGTTGGAAATATCGTTGCACTATCATAGAGCAATTTTGGAGAAGGTGGAGATCTGAATATTTGCTAGAACTGAGGTCAGCTCACATCATCAAACCCAACAGTTCAAGTGGGTTACAAACCGATGACATCGTCCTTCTCAAAGACGACTGACTCCCACGGCAGATGTGGAAAATCTGCAGAGTTAAAGAGACTTTCCCAGGAAAGGACGGCAAGGTTCGAGCATGCAGGATTGTGCTGCCCAATGGGGGGGAGCTCCGCCGTCCGATACAGTTATTATACCCGCTGGAATTGCAAGAATGAGCATCCGCTCATTTCGGGGGGAGTTTGTTGAAAATTATCGTCTATAGAAGAAGAGAAAAAGGAGATATACGACGAAAAAGAAGGGACGATGACAGCTACGGCGCTCCAAAAGCAAACGGAACTATTATGTAAATATTGTATATAAATCCTTTCTTGTTCAACTAACTCGACGCAGTTGTTCCCCTAATGTAACGCAAAAGCAGTAACATAAAATGGGGCGAGTACTATCACAAACAAGACTGAACTTTTTCCGTACGTACAAGAAATGTAACCTGTGTCGTTTTGGACGCATTGAAACATGTAATGTACTTCGTAAAAATGGTACATGTTCTGCCATGGCTTGCAACAGAACATGTGCTGGTGTGTGCCACGATGGTACATTTCCTGTGGCATACAGTACTTGTTCCGTGATGATGGTGTATGGAACTTGTTGTGGCTGCCCATACAGCAACAACATGTCCCGTACTAAAGAAGTATGGAACATGTTCTGTAGTCCGGTAATACAGTACATGTTGTGGCAACAAGGTTAGCATGTATGTGTCCCATATTTTGACAGGAGTTTTTCTAACAGTGCATGATTAGAAAAGGGAAGTTGTTGACGGGAAGTGCTGTTAGGAAAATTGACCGGATTAATGCTGTAGTGTTTGTAGTTAATTGCATAAGTGTGAAAAATAAAGTCAAAGATGTAATAAGGTGGTGGACTGGGCCAGTTGGTTGATGTTATACATGATGGGAAAAACAACTCAGAAAACATGGACTACGAAGAGGAACAAACACGACAGGGCAATGCTGACAAAGGATGTGTTTGGATTGATTAGCTCTGTGCAAGCAAATAAATTCGAGAGAATAGAGGCCTGGTTGAACAGCTTCATATAAGATCACGAGGTATTTTCTGGCTCATTTAACGCCTATAGCAAAGACAGGTCTTCACGGGGGAGTCCTTTTCATACTTGTTCACACTTTGTTAAAAAACCGCCCACTAAACCTACTGTTGAATCTGTGTGGTGTACTGTTGGGCTGCCAGACAACAACACATTTATTGCGGGAGTGTTCCACAGACTCCCCAACTTCATCTTGTTATCATGGAGGTCCCAAATAGCACGACGTCTGCTCCAAAAGAGAGCAGACGGGGGTGCTACGTGGGCAGCTTATGGGGTTCCACGTCGGTTTCGCAACTCGGGCTTAAGTCTGCCGAACTTGGGCTGCTCACCTAGATTCCCTCGTGAGACCAGCAGCGGGCCTACTTGGGCAGCCAACTTCGGCTTCCCATTTGGGATCTGCCGGGGACCTACTTTGGCAGCTCACAAGGGCTGCCCTTGCGGTACCCACGGTGGACCAACTTCGGCAGCCCACATGCCCCCCCCTCCCCCTCGTGGTCTCTGCAAGGGGCCAACTTGGGCAGCACAATTAGGCTTCTGTCGAGGGGCCTCTTAGTGCTCAAATAACACGACGTGTGTCTTGAAAGGAGGGTCGACGTGGATCTCACTTGGACAGCCCACGTGGGCCTCACGTCGGCTTTGCAAGTCGGGCCCAAGTGGGGCCCGCTTGGGCAGCCCACCTGGGATGCTTCGGGTTCTTACAAGCGGCCTACTTGGGCAACCCACAAGGGCCCTCCCCGTGGGGTCCAGAGGGGGGCCTAGATCGGCAGCCCACATGAACCCCTTTTTCGGCCCACAGTGTGGCCACGTGTGCAACCCCCCTGAGGTCGCACCGGGGACCTCATTTCTGAAGGGCTCATTTCATAAGTTCTTTGCGCTGTGGAGTATCACGGTGCATTACAAGTTGGGCATGTCCCACTTCCCCCGTGGGCCTTCTGAAGGTATTACCATTTTGATAAGTGAATAAAACGTGTCGAACAACGCCGTAAAAACATTGGAAATTCAAGTGTAAGAAATAGAATAATAAAACTGCACATTTCCATATAAAATCGGTTTGGACAAGTAATAGGGATGCATACCCAACTTGAACCGTCTACAGACACCGAATTTTAAAACAGTTACGTAATTCTGACGAGCGTGTTTCGAATTCAAACTTAAATTCCATACTCCACGTGAAACTTCCGCCCCACGGATTCCCTCCTTAACATACTCGCTGAATAGTGAGTTAGGAATAAAGTTCAGGAAGCCTAACATTTCTCTTTCATGCTTACAAGTATAATCCTCGGTGATACGGTATGAAATTAAGCCAATATCTTTAGGTGAATGTTCAGGACGTACAATAAATATCCTCAATATTAGAGGAAAGTGAAGATTTGAGAGTTGCACAGGTAGCCCAAGTTGGGCATGCCCAAGCTTTCTCGCCTAGGAGCCCACACCATTGCTAACCATGACCCTGTGGATGCAAGGTGGGATCCAGGGGTGTTTACATGGGCAGCCCATGTCGTGCATGCCCAAGCTTTGTCATTGTGAATCCCGCATCATTGCTAGCGTGGCCCACGCAGTGCCTAGGTAGGACCCACGGCGGTGTTACATAGGCAGCCGAAATCGGACATGCTTTGGCCCAGGTTGCCGTAAAGCCCACATCGTTGCTAACTTGGCCCCTCAGAGCCGAGGGGGCACCCTTGGGGGTTAACATGCCCACACTTTGCTACCGTTGAGCCCACGCCGTTTCGTAGCTTGACCCCCACAGAGCCGAGGTGGGACTCACAGGCGCTCTACATGGGCAGCCGACATTAAGAATTCTCACGCTTCTTAGCCGTGGAGCCCCCAATCTTTGTAAAGTTGTGCATGCCCACGCTTTGCCGCCATAGAGCCCCCAGCTCCGTCAACTTAGATCCCGCAGAAATGAGGAGGGTTCCACGGTGGTTTTATATGGAATAGTCAGGTTGGGCATGCCCACGATTTGCCGCCACGGAGCCCCATCTCCGGAAATTTGGCCCCCGCAGAGCCGAGGTGGGTCCCACAAGGGGTGTCATATGGAATGCCCAGGTTGGGTATGCCCACGCTTTGCCGCCAGGAAGCCCCCATTTTCGTAAACTTGGCCCCCCGCTTAGAAAAGGTGAGACCCACCGGGGTTTCACATAAACCGCCAAACTTTTGCATTGCCGCCGTGGAGCCCTCATCATCACAACTTTACCCCGCACGGCCGAGGTAGGACCCACAGGGTTTTCAAATATGCAGCCCAACTCTGGCGTGCCCACAATTTTCCCCTATATTAGTTAACAGTTTCCCCTATATTAGTTAACCCTATATTAGTTAAAATTTCCCCCCCCCTTACCCCCCCCCCCCCCCCCAATCGTCGAGATAGAACCCACGAAGGTATTGTATGGCTAGTCCAAGTTGGGCATGGTCATACTTTGCCCTCTTGAAGCCCGCATCTGTGCTAACTCTTCCCCCGCATAGCCGAAGTGAGACCAACGGCGGCGCGAGGGCACGCCCAAATTGGACGTGCCCTCGCGTAGCCCAGGTGGGACCCACGTGTGTATTGAAAGGGCAGCTCAAATTGGGCACGCCTACGCTGCCCAAATGTGCCGTCGCAAATCCGAAGTGGGACCCACTGCGAGACTGCTCGGACAGCCCACATTGCGCATGCCCACGCTGCGCCCACGTGGGAACAACCTCGGTTTCGTAGGGGCCGCTCAAGCACTTATTTCCCAAGTGGGCCCCACATGGGTCCCACCTCTTGTGCTATCCGGCGTACCTTATGAACTGGTGTACATGTTTGGAGTGACTTCGTCTTTGTGATTGCCTGGAGCTGAGCTGGTTGGTTTGACATGCATCTGAAGGTTTTCAGCTAAACGTACAGGGAAAAATGAAGAAGGGGAAAAAAAGAGTCGCACTGCTGGACTACCAACTATATACTGAAAATCTTTTTCATCGAAACGCATGAATCGGAACGTTGCGTTCTTAAGGGTAACTTCTTGTTCTTCTTCTATGTGACTTCTGATCAATAGCTTTCAATAGCTCCCAACTTTGTTGCTCAAATGGGGCGCTCCCTGCAGATACAGCTTTTCTTTGGGAAATAGCGTTATGGAGGAGGCACTCACGCAGTCTTCCCCATTAGCCTCTATGGCCAAAGACTCCAGGATCTCCCTTGCAAGCAGTTTTTTTGTGTCTTGCACCGATGATAACGCTTGAGAAATCAGGAGCCCATTGGCGTGTTGCTTCGAGGTCACTTTAATGAACAAGAACGTGATATAGGTGTACGAACGGTGAGCATGTGGAACCATGAGTCGGCTGAATCTTGATGTCATATACATGCTTGATAGCTTAGCACTTGAACAGCATGGCTTTGTGGCTACAGGGGACCAAAGCATGTTTCACGCGTTTCTCTGCAACTGCCTAGCAGTTGTTAAAGAAAACGTATGTCATACCCGGTATCATTGACCTCAGTAGTGTTTTCACAACACTTGACTTTTGACTTTCGCGCAAAAACGTGTGTGCGGGTAGAAAGGTCGTGTTATACAAACGAGGAGACTACAAATGTATCAGTTCTGTTGTATGAATTTAATTTCCTTTGTATGCATTGCAGAGGAGATGAAAGTTCATGGCACATACGTATTGTTCATGCAGAACCTTATCAGTTTAACAACCAAAAAACGTTCCCAGTCTAGACTCATTGAAGATTAAAAAGAGAAAACCATACTTTACCTGTTGCCTAATGCGGCTAATAAAAAAAACACAAGCGTGTTAACGCACGCTATAAACAAGGAGCTCGGAACGAAATCTAAATAAGCTAATAAAACTCGTCATTGTGGAATATAAAGACAAACAAAGCCAAAGAGGTTATCCTGCAACTGATGGAGGGCAGGATGATCCAAGACGAATAAAAAAAATTGTAGAAATATCCTATACGCTGCAGTAATGATCCCATTGGAATAGGAGATGTAATGTTTAACATAAAACAATTACCGGTCACTGGCAAGAAACCGAAGCCTTAAGTAAATATTGTCAATCTGTTTTCTTTCTTTCTGGAAACACAGATTATTTTAAAGGTCAGGCCACGTTTAGTTCAATCCCACCATCTGAACATGCTGTAGCCTGTTTGTTCAAACTTCTAAAAGGTATTGGTGTATCTAAGGCAGTAGGTCCAGACGTAATCTCACCAATAATTTTAATACGCTGTGAAGAAGCGATTCGGTCATACATTTTAGAATATATAAGAGACCGTTAAACGATTCCCTATTGCCAGATGACTGGAAAGTGGCACACATGTTCCCGGTGCACAAGTAAGGGCACCATGACAGAACAGCACACGACATAACAGCACGCGACTTGGCTACCGTTGCGCGGTAGCCAAGTCTGACGCTGCACCGGAGCCGCTTGATAGCGCCTCTCATTTTGTGTGCATAAGCTCACGCTGCACATATCCTGGCATAGCCGAGCTAAGCCACCGCAATTTTTTCGAACAATTTTGCTCATTTTGACGCGCAAGTTTTCAGGTGATATCGTCGACAATAAATAATTCAATCGCACTGCAATGTACTGTCATAAGTTGTTAAAAGAAAAACAAAACAAAAAAATAAAGCGTGTGCGGCAACGGTGTGTTCAACCCATGCTGCAGTGTAAGGCCACAGCATTGAGGCTGCGGCATGTTACTGCTTCACCGGTTTCCACTCGATCAAGGCCTTCGTCGGCAATAATCTGTGAATTTAACTCAAAAGTACTACTTCTCGCCTGCAAGCTCCAGCCGCGTGTTTCCATGAGATTTTATTCACGGCGAATGAACCCCGCAGAATCGGTGCCCATGGTACACCTTGAATACGCTCCACTTTAAAGTCATCTTATCTTACCGGTGCTATCAATTCATCTGTAATCGGCGCATCTCCCGCTTTTTTTTTTTTTTTTTGAGGGGGGGGGGGGGGGGCGTTTTACGCTTAGGTGGTAGTTACAAAACGGCGAGTACTACGGAACTTCACCGGACCGCCTCAAACCAGGCAGTTCATAACTTTAACCTATGGATATCTTTTTCCCAATAACTTTTCCTCTTTCCCTGACACTTCAAGAAAGACCAGACAATGCAGCCAACATCGACACGGAAATATCCCCTTTAACTACCCGATCTCTTCAGAGATTAGCGTAGTTAAGTAGTAGTAAATACTGCAACCTTTATTTGTTTTTAGCAATACACAACAGCAGCAGCACTCGGGACACTGACTTCAGTGCGGTCCCGTCGCCACCAGCGTACATTTTTTTTATTGGTTCTCCACTAGCTGTTACATAATGCCATGCAATGCCCAACCCTTTTGCTTTATGTTCTGTTTTGTTTTCAGAAACGCTCCCTATTGCAGGCTTTTTACATGCGTGCTGTTTTGTCGCTGTGCTGTTTTGACGCCGTGCTGTTTTGGCACGTGCTCTTCTGTCGCTGTGCCGTTTTGACGCCTTGCTGTTTTGTCGCGTGCTATTTTGAGGCGTGCTGTTTTGTCGCCGTGCTGTTTTGACGCTGTGCTGTTTTGACGCGTGCTGTTTTGACCGTGCTGTTTTGTCGCGTGCTGTTATGTCGTGTGCTGTTCTGTCGCGTTCCCCACAAGTAAGGGGTCAAAAAAGAAGTCACTAATTAGAGACCGATTTCACTAACGTCAATAGTTTGTATATTACTGGAACATGCCTTTATTGTCGCATCATAAAGCATCTAAACTATCACGATTTATTCTTTGAATCACGACGAGTGATTCTGAAAGGGTTATCATGTACTACAAAACTGATTGAGTTACATCACGATTTGGTCGCGGGTGTTTACAAAGCCAGAGAGATTGAGTGTGTTTCCTTAGAATGTAATAAACGTTCTACACCATTCTACATGCACTGTTAGTACACAAATTAGCATGCCTAAACTTTGACAGTGCTATTTTAAAGTGGAAAAAAGCTTATCTCTCCTATCGCTATCAATGTGCTTGTTTTTTCTTCTTTTTCTTGTCTTTCTTTTTTTTTAGGGGTGGGTAAAATTTTTACTTATGTTAAAGTTACATCCGGTGGGGCCCACGTGGGTTTGGTTTTGGTACATTTATCATTTTTAATTTTTGCTAATAGCATTAGAGGCGGTGTAAATTAGCGGGGAACTTTGTTTAGGGATGATTGTGTAAGTTTTAAGGGGCATAACAGATAAGCAGAGTTACATATCGCTGCTGGGTGACCTAAACCGAATATAGCGATAATGTAAAGAGTGGATGAAGTTAAACGTAAAAAGATGTGTTCATATTAGTTTTACTCTTAAAACGAGGAAGAAAGTTTAAACATGCGATCAACTGAATGAAGGAACCGTACCAATCAAGCAAAGAATGAAATAACTAGGGGCCACACTATTAGCTGACTATTGTTGACGATGCTGTAATAAGGGACGGGAACACGCTTGGAGTTTTAAATGCAACTATTAAGAAAATCAACTCAAGCTATGAAAGAGCTGGCCTATATCTCGAATGTAACCTCACTTTTAGAGCATGAATCTGGTAACGTTTAGAGCAAAACCACATTGTTGTACTAGAAAAAATTCAGACACGTGCTGCCCGTTTAGTTCTGGTGCGGTATGACCGTTTGGCGAGTGTAACCACATGATTAAAGAATGGGGATTATCTACATTAGCATTAAGACGAAAAAATTTGCGCTTGAAGTTTTTATACAATACATATCGCAATATAACGGACGTTAATCTCTCATTTCACTTATTACCTCCAAATATATCTAAAAAAAGCACATTTTTAAGATAACAGAGCACCGTACCCTATTGAAAATTCCATCAAGCTACGTAATTTGGGACACTGACTGCCAGTCAGCAGCCTTGGTGGAACGTGATGGACCATCAGACGTCATCTGATGGTCCATCAGATTGTCTGACTGACTGCCAAGGGAATTTCATCAACAAGGGCAGCATTTATATAAGAGTAAAGCTATACGCACTCATAAATATCGCCAAATGCCTCGAAAAAGCAAAATGTTCGAGAAAAAAAAAAAAGCAGCGACACCGCGCATCGAACCCGCGACCATTTGCGTACAAAGCGGACGCCATAACCGCTATGCTACGCCACCGTTAGAGAAACTCGATTTGACTATTCGTTTTATACGAATTGCTTTGGCTGCAAATGCGGTTAAGCCGTCAGCATGTTATGCAAAGCACTCGTACATCACTCGCCGTACTTCAGTTCTACTCACCTGCCATGTAGAGTACTTTCGCGTCGTAGACCGATCCTTTTGTTCGCGCGTCTCCGGCCCAGTAGACCTGGCACACTTTGTCGTCTTCAACTACACCGCTAAAGTCCCTTACATTGTCGGAACTCACAACAACCTGGGTCTTGTCGAGTAGTAATTCTACTAAAACATAAGACATTGTAGAGCACGGGCAGGATCGACAGGTTGGAGCAAGCGGGCAAACAAAACGAGTCGAGAGCGATCGTTCATGAAAGCTCGGCGAAGCCTCTATGGGCGAAGCGAAGTGCGAAGTGTCGTGTTCGGCGGTTCGGCGCTTCGGAGGGCTTCTGATCAAGGTTGTCGGTCGGTTGCGTGTCATATCTCTAACGTCAGCGGTTTTATGAGCTCACGTCCCAAAATCGTTTTCTCGTGCATAGATTACTTTTCGTATTCATAGATTTGACGAAAAAGTGGTATCCGAACGAACTTTACGTCCTATGACCGTACGTCTGTCTGCACGTCAAAGCTTTCTGACGTACAGTCAGAGACAATCGATGTACAGTCAGAATCACCACCAAGACGTCCTGATGGCATTTCACGGCGGCCGACTGCCACCAGGAAACCATCAGAAAGCCGACAAGCGAGGTCTGACTGGAGTTTGACTGTCGGTCAGAGTAACTTGTTGGCCAATCAGACATGCTTGACGTACAGTCAGGCACAGTCAGCGGTCCACTAGAAAACATTGACTGCCAAGCAGGGTTACATTGATGGATTTTTCCTTCGGGTACTACCACTAAATATGGAAAAAAACGTTTTTGTTAACCATTAAGGAGTGCAATACCTTTTTAACCAGGATTTCGCGTGTCGCAAATTTTAAAATTGTTTATTCGCCAGCTGAGTTAATGTCTGATGGTACGGCTTGACCATGATGAATAAAGAATAAATAACTATATTTATATATATTTTTCAATAGTTCTATGTACGCAAACTCAATATTATATTCCATTCTTAGTTTGAACCACGACTATCAAGTGCGTAAAATCACGCCAACAAAACAAAAGCAACTGGCTCAGATCATATTGTCGGATACGGTACCTTTATCTCACTTCCGTGCTTCCTACACCTTCAAATAATTTCTTAAAATTAGTAATTTACTATCTTTAGTGAAGCTAAGCAAGTTTCTAACTTTAACTATTCATTGATATTGAATATTTACAACGTCATTTAAAAAAAAATTGTAAGTAATTATCTTAATTATTCTGATGATAAGCCTCTATATGATGTCCCCCTGGCTGAATAACTCACGTGCAAGAAGGAATTAGTGTAGCTAACGCGGATTTTGTTTTTAAAATAGTTTGTAAACTGAGTAACAGGCTGTAGTTGAGCTTGTAGGTGCATAATGGTAGAAATAGCACTCTATATTTTACTTTCCTAAGTTCAGCTGGTCATTTCTAGTAGTTTGTAAACCATAGGAAAAAACAACCTATATACTATATATATAGAGAGAGAGAGAGAGAGAGCGGAAATGGTGGATATGTCGCAGTGAAATGAGCCGAAAAAATATGTACCTCTAATAGGAGCTCAGACATTCAGCGATGGTGCATTGAGGTGGACAGCTTTACCTTGTGAACATTCAAGGTGTCGCTGTTTTCCTGTGAAACATGAGACCGCTGGCCGTAGTCAACAGCAGTTATATAAGGGACGACCGGTTTAGCGCTGGATGTAGAGTTCTTGTATATAGCTACATACGGTAGCCGAGTCGCGCATTCAGCCTCAGCAGGTGGCCGTACCACTGGCTTTCCTGCGCGGCCCTGGATGCTTTGCTCGTCACGTGACTGAACTCGGCCAAAAGCGGCGCCGCGCGCGCCGCCGCGCATGGACAACAGAAAAGGAGGAGAAGGAAGCGAAAGCAGGGGAACATACGCCAGGACGTGTGGACCGTCGGCGGTGCGACCGTAGCGGTGGGTTTTCTGCATGGCGCTGGAAGCTTTGCTTCACAACTGATCGTTCTCGGCGAATACGTTGTGGCGGCCCGTAGAAAAAAGATGCGCAAGTCTGGTTCCTTGTCTGCTCGCCCCTCGAAGGAGCATATCGAGGAACTCTAACTGAGTGGCTGAGCGTAACTTTTGGCGCCATCTACCGAGAGCCGCGCAAGCAGCCATCAAAGGGCGTCGTATGCTCGCGGCACCTTTCTTTAGATGGCGTGTATTGCAAAGTCTCCGTCCCTCTTTGGATCTCGTCACACTGAAAATTTCCTTCGTTTTCTTCTCTTTCTCCTTCATTGATCATGCAATAACGGACGCCGTGTCTGCCAGCGTCCGAAACGAACGCCTGCAAATAATTCCAGTGCTAACAAACACCCACCAAGCTGGCGCTTGTTCGTTCCTTCGAAAATCGAGCGATCGATGCACCAAGCCATGCGTCCGAAAGCTGAAAATGGCATTGGCCTGAAGCCGTTTTCTAGAAATCACTATATAAGTTGTCTCCCCCACCAAAAACACCTTCCTTTTTTTCAGCGCATAAATATACTAGGCATCGCCACAGGCTCATTCTACGCTCAAATGTAGCGCTAGCAATCTGAAGTAGGTGCAAAAGTTTCGAGACTCGCTGTTATTGAACTAAACGTTTCAAAGTGATTTTTTTAAATATTTAGATTGAAAATTTAGCCTGTTTTCTGTAACTGACTCCATTCAGCTCCATCCATTTGACGTCTCCATCGCTCGCCTTTTTCACAACAAACATTTCAGAAAGTCACTTTATAAACTTTGAAGAGGATAACTGTTCCATTTTTTAAATTTTGGCATCCGGAATTCAGCATCTGCTTTTGCATTTGAGATATGAGGTGACTGGTCTGTTGCGCCTGGTGATCAAATACAGACCGAAGAGCGGATTTTCCGGTCTCAGCGGTCGCCGTCTCCTTGTCCCTGGCTTGTTGGGTTAGGTGTGCCCGTTGGACATTTCGTTTTGTCGATTCATCCCTCTCTTCAGAAAGAGAGCCAGGGGCGAATGTAGATGTGGTTGGCGTGTCTTGCTTGAGGGCTTAAATGGTTGCAGTGAGGGTGTGGATAGCTGCGGTCATGCTGGCCATTTCTCGACGGAGAGTCTGTATTTGAGACTTGAGCTCACTGTTTTCCTTGAGACGGTGCTCCTTTGCTGGGGGGGTTGGAGCGGGTCTTTAGTTGGGTTCAGAGGCGATCCTGGCCCTGGTGACCTGCGGTCAGTGTGTGGAGCAGCTGCGGCTCCTGCTATGACTACGGTTCCTGGGTGCAGATTTCTGTCTTCCTCTGCTGTCACTTCTTAGTCGGTTTATCGCTCCTTCCACGAGGGAGTGGATCTTGGGGTTTGGTTGGCCGGGGTCGATGCCTGTTCTGACATTCCTTGCTTTCCGTAGCATGCTCTTCCCCACATACTGCGCATCTCGATTCGCAAGATCGGTCTGGGGAGTGAAGTTGGTCACATCGAGCGCACATGGGAGTGTCGGCGATGGGGCCTACATCCGTCCTATGCGGGGTGCTTCGGCATCCGCTGCACTAAAGTGTGGATTTCATGAAAGGGTAGCAGCGGAGCTCCCCTCCGGTGGGAAAAACGTAGCGTGGTAGTCTTCGGCCTGAAAAAAGTTAGGAAGGCGGAGTTGGGTTTGTCCATTTTTCGGGCACGGATGAGTGCGGCGTCGTGGGTGCAAATCATTTTCATTAGGTAGTCGGAATCGGCTTCGGGGGAGATGCCATAAGTAACTCCACGCACCGAGTCGCGGAGTGGAGTTTGGTAAGCTCTGACCTCATACACCTTGCTGCTAAGGCGAAGCACGGTGACAGTGGCTAAATTGTTGGCTGCTACTTGGCTGGGTGTGGTTATTATTGCAATGTTTTGATCCGGGTCGATGCGAACTTTCCACGCCTTGTCGCGACCGGAGCCTTAGTGGTTAATTGAACGGCAAGAGAGAGCTGTACGGGGCTAACTTGGCAAGGTTGAGCCCTCTCGGTTTAAAAATTACTCCGTAATTGCTCAGCGGTAGGGGTTGGAGTCGTGGCTTTCTTTTGGCAGGAGATGACGGGCTTGGGGAGCCGGCGGACGTGCCACTCTACTGTTGTGGTGAGTTCTGTTGGATGTATTTACCGCCCGTAACGGTATACCAGTCAAGAGAGGGGCTGGTGGAGGTGTTTTCGGCGTCGTGATGCTCCCTGCTTACTTGCGAATTGGTTGTTTAGTGGATGGGGCCAGTTGCTTGTGAGCCGGGGGGAGGGGGGGGGGGAGGGGGGGGGGGGGAGTGGCGATGCATCGAGCGTGGGGTTATGATCGCCACTTATTCTTTGGGACTCCTCGACAGGGTTGTTGTTGCTTAATTCCCGTCCAAGTCTATCAGCTGGAACCGGTTCTGCGTGAGGGCGTTGGCCACGAACCATGTCCTCTACGGGAAGGGTGGGGACAGCTGTTCCAAATACTTTAATAATAAGGGCTGAGGTTGGAGAGGGGTTCTTCCCCATTTGTTTCCAACGTGACTGCGGCAGCGGTGGTCTCCGAACCGGCTTCTCCAGGAGGGTTCTTTTCCCCAAGATGGAGGGTGCTACCACCGCCGTTTTCCTCGCCGCGGTGCCGATACGGAAAGTGATGCTTGTCGTCCGGAGGGTGGGGGTCGCCGTGCGTGTGTTGGTGTTGCTCACCCGTACCTCCTTCTCCCCCGACGCTGCTGCTCCCTGCTGGGTTTTGCCGGGGTCGCGTTGCCGAGAGCCTTTTAGTGCTTTCTCCCCGTCCTGTCAGCAAGCATCCTCAGGTTCATGGCGGCCAAGCGCGCCAATACGCCTCGCAAGTGGGCTCATTTTCGTCTTCTGCGCATGAGAAAGGAAGTAGCGGTGACGTCAGAACGCCGAGCTCTGATTGGCTGATCGCGACCCCCTATCTCAGCGTCGTCTGCTCCTTTGCAACGTCGTCTGCTCGCAACATCGTCTGCGTCTGTCTTACGTTTCCTGCGACTTTCGGAGCGAACTCGACTTGGCCTTTAAGGGAGGGCAGACGAAATAACTCGAGCGGTACGTTGTTTTCGTCTAACAACTAGCAGACGCGCATCAAGGAGGGAAGTCAAAGGACTCACTGGCGAGGTGTTCCGGGGCGCCGAGGTTTGTTTGCTTTGTGTCCGCAAGTTCCCTCCCAAATACTTTTTACCTCCATTCGTGTGCGGCGAGACCCCTCACTCTTTAACGGCGCCGGCGGGTTGGCGCAGTTAACGTCGTCTGCTTTACGTCTGCTAGTCAAAGAGATGGCTGCTTTACCTTTCCTGCGTCTGTCGGAGATTCGCCGCTTTTTCACCGGCGAGAGTCACCGTTGCCTCGGGAAACAAGGACATAACAAGGGGAAGAAATTGACCTCTTAATCTAAAATTGAAGTCAGCGATCAAAGTATAATACGGGAAGGGTTCACAAGGGTCGTGCGGGCATATTCCATTCAGCACGTCAGCCGGTCGTGGGCAGACGGTCGCCGAGTCGCGGAGTGCCTGCTAGGCCTAACTGCCCAGCTCGTTTGGTCGCGTTCGGTGGAATCGTCGCCGTTGGAGCTTTTCCCCGGTGTCTGTGGATCCAGCGTTCTTGTTCGTCGTGCTCTGTTTCAAATAATTTTTACTTTTTTTTTGCTGCTTGAAGTCAGGACGCGTGAGAAGCTCACGTAGAAAAATAAACGTCCGTGGGTCGTCGCGACCGCGACGCTGTCGGCCATGCTGACTTGATCGTAACAAGTGCGTAACAGCTTCGGAGCTGTCGTAGGATTTCGCCGTAACCTGCGCAAAACTTACGAAAATTTCGTTTCGTGAATACGAATTTGTTCTTAAGTTTTGTCTTACGCACATTTTTGGCGTAAGATCGTTTCGTGAATCTGGCCTCTGCACTCCCGAAAGTCGCAGGAAACGTAAGACAGACGCAGACGACGTTACGAGCAGACGACGTTGCAAAGAAGCAGACGACGCTCAGATGGGGGGGGCTCTATCAGCCAATCAGGGCTCGGCGTTCTGACGTCACCGCTACCCCCTGCGCAAGGAGCAGACGAACTTGCCCTCCGCATAGGTCCATCGTTGGGGAGGCTCAGCTGGTTGCGCAGCAGGTGCGATGTTGTTGCTGCCGCTGCCGCGCGTCCCTGCTCCGCTGCCTGGTGTTTTCCGCCAGGGTCGAAGGTCCGGCGAGAGCCCTTCTCCGGGGGCGCGTGCTTCCGTCTCGGACATTTTCCTCCTCTGTCTTGGGGCCATAGCTGGATGGCCTGCTCCGCCTCCGTTGCCGGACTTGCGCTGTTACGTTGCCGGAAGCTGTCCTCGCTCCCGCGCCGGTCTCCGGCCAGCAGGGGTCCGTGGTTAGGCCGAGCCTCGCGGTTCCGCGAGACGTATCTTCCTAGTGGCCGCTTCTCCGTTTCCTCGCTTCGGGTTGTCGAGATATTGGTCCCAAAAGGGTCCCGGCAGGTTTACCGGCCTTTTATGGAGGTGTAATGGTGGCAAGATGTGAAGTTCAGGGGCAGTCCGGCAAATTTGTGGGAACTAGTGCTGCCGAGCCCGATAGTTACGAGTAAATTATAGTTCTTGAGATGTGGGGTTCCCGGTAGGCAGTAGGTGACTGAAAAACAAAACCCAGAAATTTTTTGGATAAAATTAATGTATGATGACTGGAACATCTTAATAAAAAAAGAACAAAAATAAGAATTTATTGAAATTAAACTAATCCGTTTTTTTATTTAAATCAAACACAAATCAGCTATGTATTTTATTTAAATCACTTTACCCAAAAATATAATTTGTTCCTCACAAGCTTTTTTTTTAACAAATGAAATTGACTCTTTAATGCGCCCAATCAATGAGACAGTGTAAAAAAACTCTTAATTATATCGTAAAGTGCCGTTTAATTCGAAATATATATATATATTTTTTTATTTAAACCCCATCATAGCAGAACAAAATGGAGCTCCATTTCTTTTTGTATTGAAGAGCCTGAACTTGTAATACTTCAGGAAAACAAAATAAAACTAACTCCGAAGTCCGATTTTACAACACCATCGTGCACACGGTGCAATTGCTGCCAGTGTTTCTGAGGGCGGCTCCGAAATAATAAATATCTCAACTGTACCAAAAGTGAAAAGAAAAAAAAAAATCCAAAGACGTGAATTATTGCCTTTTTTCGCTTAATCTTTTTTGTATAGTTTTTTTTTTTTTAAACAAAAATTGTTTAACGACATTGCCTTGTTTTTTTTGGTTTTAAAGTGCGCAAGGCAATGGCGTAATAGCATGAAAAAAGTGGCTAGCTCCTGCAAGAGAAAATGTATACACTCATAACGACTGCCGTAAGATCAACCCTACAGGTACTATTAAACCTGTATCTGCCTGTGTCTCTACGTCACTCCCTTAGTCGGTCTGTGCGCGTGTGCGTGTCGGCATTGACGGTTTTGTTTGTTTGATTTCTTATTCAGATATTGTTGCATAAGATATGCCACGAACGTTATGAGATTAGCCCAGTTACCGAACTTCTCATAAACGCTGCGTGAACGAGCCGTACCCCCCCCCCCCCCCCCCCCTTTTCCCCCCTCACTCGCCACGACTCGCCTCCCGTCGTTCGATGCGCCGAACGGCCACTATGGTAACTGCAGTGTCTTTTATGGAATAAGTACGTTTCAGAGCTCGAGATGGCATTCCAGCCCTGCTCCATTGACCACACAGTTATGAAACGAAAATCTAGATGGCGCTCCAAACGACAGGAGGCGGATTGAAGTGACTCAGGGGGGTACCCCCTTCCACGGGGGTTCGACAACTTAGGTATTCTAGTGACGTTGGATGCCACAAGTAATTAACGATAGAAGTGGAAGATAGAAATCAAGCTCACCTCTCCGATTAGCGCAGAACAGAACAGGGTTTTGCACATGTTCAACCTCGTATTTACCTTCATTTGCTTGATATGTTTTAAATTATGGACATAATACCTTTACTTGGGCAGGATAAAAATACTGACGGACAATAACATTAGTTTCGAATTAAGGGGTTTTTGTGAAAAGGGTCTTCATGGGGAAAATTATCATAGTGAAACTGTTATTCCGTAAACCGCGATTAAATCATCTTGATTTTTATTCTCCACCCTTAGCTCAACAGATTCATGGTAGATTAGTTTCTGGATAAAAATGCCCCGTCTATTTCGGAAAAAAAGTTGAGTGGCCGCACCTTGTAGACTATTTCTCGTTGGAAGCCAGCCTGCAATGTAATGATGTTAAATGTATTTCCTGGCACATATAAGGAGCGGAGAAGAGCTCGATTTGTTTTTTTTAGTTCTGCCCCAGCCTTTAATACAATGCCACTCACAACGTGTCGCCTTGAAGTATCCAAGTTCTGTCCGTGCGCACTTCCGCCGCTTCCGCCGCCACAGCTTGGCACGCCAAAACGCGCTGCCGTCTAGTCAATGCATCTCACTGTCGAACGCCAGCTCCTCCGCTTGTGGAGCTACTCGCCTTTTTGAAAGCGCCTCTATAGCTCTCGCGCGAAGTATATAACATGTGTTTAATCCAAGATTACAAAGAACACATATATTACGGGTACTTTTAGGATGGTCGCATGAATGGGGTATTAAATTCATGTTTTCTAATAACTAAGTATTTGTTTGTTTTCAGAGGAAGAATTTCTAGTGATGGAACATCATATAAAGACATAGTGTCTTCAACTAATCGGATCGATCTCCCGGGAGTCACAACTACCGCCACTGCAGCCACAAAACTGGGAGATCACGCTCACAAAAAAGGTTTGTTCCGGTTTTACGGCCAAGCTGTATACCTCTACCAGTCAAGGAAATTTTCCTGTCGCTGGCCGTTGTAAGCAAAATAATACCGGCGAACAATTGAAGGGAAAACAGCATCTCTCCTTGGAAATCAGGCATACAGCATACAGCTCAGTACCCGTTTCAATAAAGAAAACCACAAAACAAGCATCACCAAAACAAGCATCAAAACTACATGATGAATGATAACGCGTGTTTGAACAATAGGAACACCTTCCCACGCGTTCTTGCAGGTTTGCAGCTGCTTCGAAGGGGGTTGACGTCATTCGAAGCCCTCGTGTGAAGTGCAAACCGCATAATGGATGATAACGGCGCCTGCGAACAATGCCAAGCACGTTCCATCTCTCCGCGTGTGTTTTCGTGTCGGCGTTTTCACCGAAAAAAAGACTTCGGAAGATTGAATCGAAAAGTACGAACACCACGCATACAACATAGAGCACGACATTCGTGTTAATAAAGAATAAGCACAAAACAAGCATATTAGCCATATAATGAATGATACGGAGCTCCCGAAAACAATGCGAAGCACGCAGCGCTTACCGCATACGTTCCCGGTGAAGATTACTGTTGCCCAAGCTGCAGCGGCGACGGCAGCTTGCGACGTGGAGAGTGACGTCACTAGCTTTTCATATATAAAAGAATAACCCGCCTATACCTTGTTTCGTTTTACGTACGGACGCAGCGGATTCTACGAGCTATCTTAGCCAATCTCGTTTTGTTGGACGTGGCCCGTGATTCGCTTTCCGCGCCTCGCTGTGCCCCCTCTGTAAGATCACGTGACAACGACACGACCTCAGATTGGCTCCGATGGTTTCTAACATCCGCTCCGCTTAAACATATGATGAAACTGACTATAGCAACTGATTTCCTTGTTGCTGCAGCACCGCGATGAATAGACCACGCATAGTTAGGACTCCTGAGGAGCAGCATGAATATTAGGAGTGGCAAAGGGTAAAGAAACGGCAATACGACCAACAACGGCGTGCTGCGACCGGCGGTGGCATTTCATATCGTGTAGTAGGCAATCGTTTCAAGTGATACCGCAGATTCGCTGACCAACCACCTTCACGGCGTGGATTGGAGACCCAACTTTTTTTTGTGTTTACCGACATGACTTTACAAGGTGCGATCAAAACGTTTGATGTCTGATATTGTAGTGTAAAACCAAAATTATGCACGGTAATGCGCGAAACGCAATAAAAAGCAGGAACCTTTATGAGTCAGCACGCGAAAAGGCGTCATTCTGTGAACATTTGTTGCGACAAGACACATGTCTACGTGAACGAGTACAATGGTGACTTTAGCACGGACTGCAAATCAGAACGCGCGGTACAATTAATTCTGCGTCCAGTTTGGCAAATCTGAAGCAGCGATCTTTGAAACAATTCAGCATGTTTATGACAAAAAAGTGAAAGCCGTTTACAACCCCCTTAACGCCGAATAAGACCGCAGCTCTTGAGGAGGAGGATGGAAGGGTACCAAGGGGAGGGTATACCCCGCTTCCCTCCTCCTCACCTTGTCATCCTGCCTGCTACTCCGCCATGGGTCCACGTGGTCTCTGAGGTCACGTGTCCTCAGGGGCTTACGTGACTCGTTGGGGGGGGGGGGGGGGGAGGGGGGTCATGTGACCTCGGGGGGGGGGGGGGGGAGGGAGGGCGGTGTAGAGGTGGTCGCGTTTATTACTTTTTTTCGACCGACAGGACGGCATACCCCGGTCTGCTTTGTTTAGCCCCCTGACGGCACTTCGGTCGGGAATGGGGAGGCGCTTTGGGAGTCGAGTGTCGCGTTTCAAGGGGTCCCGTGCCGTTACAAGTTGGAATTCTGCTTCTTTATGAGCTTTTCCCGGTATCAGGGAAATGGCCGCGGGCATGTCGCCCTCTTCGTTGCATTTCATGGGGAACCCCGGTTTTCGAACGCACGTGAAAGCACTTAACTTGCCGACGAGAGCCTGCTGTCTCAGCGCTGCGTGCGTCTACCCATTGACCCTGAGACGCGCGGCCAGACGTAAAGGTTTGCCGGGGAACCCACAGCCGAGACATTAACACGTCACTGGTCGCCAGGTCGTTTGCTGGAAGACAAAGTGCTTCAGAGGTCTCGGCATCGTGTCTCTGAACTCTTCCGTGACGCCCGGGGGCCAGGCGCTCCCTATATATTCTGCATATGCCTGGCGTGTCTTTCTTTTTACTTTGTTGCCAACGGCCTTTAGCGGTGGCATTGACGTGCCCCAGCTGACATGTCTCGGTGGTTCTCGCCGTTCACGAATGTGTATCTTCTGTGGCAGACAGGAAAGCCATAAGTCGTATTTTATCCACGGCTTCTGAGAACCAAGGCTTGGCTTTTGGTTCACTCTCGGAGCAATTACCTCTCACCCGATTGGTCGAAAGTGCGTTGTGTGTAGGCGTTGTAGTTTGGTTCCTCTAGCCAACGGGACTAGGGTCGAACCCTAATTGGCCTTCGCAGATTCGAGCACGCTGTTTTAGACCCTGGCCGGACAGGGAAATCTTTGAGGTCTTTTGGATGGAAAGAAATCTTTGAGGAGTTCGGACGTGTTTATCCACTGCTCTCGAAAGACACCTCTTTTCGCCGGAATACGGGTCCATTGCGGGCGGCACCGGACCTGGCCTCGGACCACCCCTGCTCGAGTGGTGACCCACTACCGCCCAGCTGGATGCCTTCAGGGAAGAAATAACCAAGCTTCAGTCAGCAGCAGCCGCCACCCGAAGCCGGAAACAGTCGCAATGAGGGACAACTAGAAGTAACCCTTTCAACGCACTATGGAAATCCGCAGGAACTACCCCCCCAGGACATGGAACATGCGTTCAGTGTACTAGCGGCTATAATCGAGCGAAACCCGGCATTCCTCGAGGGACTAAACCAGTTATTGGCGCAGTTCATGCCACCTCCACAGGTCGACAGCAGCCCACCTGAGCAGGCGTGGCAACAAGACCCATGGCAGCAACGAAAATCGAGACGCAGGAACGCGGGATCCCGGGAGACGAAACAGTCCACATCGCACGGAACGGAGTCGCCGGCTGCGTAGCGGAGCATGGAGGAACCGCACCCCCAAGAGTGGCCGCTCCCGGGCGCCACACCAAAGAAAAGGAGACGGAGCCCACTGGCTGCAAGGGACGCGGAAGGGTCAACACCCATTTTAACCCCACCGCAAACTGTGGTGCTTCGATCCATTGGAAAGAAGGAAGTGAGGGCCTTCACTGGACAAGAAATGCGCGAAGCCGTCAAACAGGCCGTGATTGACAATATGGAGGGCTACACAATCCATCGAAATGAAAAAGCGAATGCTATCGCCATCACCACACAGGACCCGCTTATGGTGGAGAAGCTCCTCCAAGTCTGAGAATTACGAAAAGGGGAGGAAGCACTCCCACAACAGAAATACAAAGCCCTAGCCGGAAACCAGTGCCGGGGAGTTGTTTATCTCCCTGGTCAGGGAAACACGGTGACTCCTGAGTCACTGCGGGAAGGCATCGACTGCAGGAATCACAAAGTTGCAGCAGCGAGGCCCGTCGGCGCAAAAGGAAATACCATCCTCGTGACCTTCGAAGGAGAGTTCTTCCCAAGAAAGTGAGGTACATGTGTGAAGTGCTCGACGTGCGCGAATACCGCCCGCGCCCCCTGGTGTGCTTCCGGTGTCACGGAATTGGACACAATATGGGTGTGTGCCCTCGAGGCTCTGCCCGCTGTGGAACGTGCGGCTCTGAGCACGACGGTATGGAAGGATGCGCGCAGGCCCCGAAGTGCGTAAACTTCAGCGGAGCCCACCTGGCCACCAGCAATGAGTGCCCGAAAAGAGCGATTCCACCGCGGCGCAATGACAGACGGAAAACCTCAGGACCAGAGGCACATGGTAAGCCCCTACCTCCCCTGCCTGCCCTAATACTTGCGTCACCACCAGCGCTCAAAAATGGGGGGACATCGTATGCGGCTATAACCGCGGGAGTCCTCCAGCCCGTGGTATCGCCAGCGCATCAGTCCCAGCAGCCCGACATGATAATAGAAACTTTTCAAGCTCAGCAAGCAGGTTCCGTGCGAATGGAGAAACATATTTGCGCGCTCACGGCAGCCATACACAGGCTCATTAACGCACATAATTGCAAGCATTAGCGCAGAAACACAAAAATCCACAAGGCAGAATCCACGTAAGCAAAACAAACGCAGCTCCAAGCCTTCGCCGTGGATCCTTCAATGGAACTGTGGAGGGTTGCTGCAAAAGCTACCAGAACTTAAAATTCTATTGCAAAAACTCGATGACCGCCAACCTGACATTATTCTCCTCCAAGAGGCTAATGTAGGCAGAATCAAAATTAAAGGTTACAACACGTATTTACACCCGAGCATCGAAAGAAAGACAAAGAATGACGGCATTGTGGCCACACTCATCAAGAAAAAACAACCACAAATACAGCTAGATTCCAAGTTAGCCTGCTCAGACGTCCAAGAGGTCGTCTCCACGCAGGTCAAGCTCGGAGACACAGTCATCGACGTACACAACACGCACATACGGCCGTCCGTGGGAGTCAACAACGCCGATTGGATCAACCGGCTCGTGGAGCCGAAGCGCCACACCATTTTGGTAGGGGATTTCAACGCTCGACACACTGCCTGGGGATACCCGGACAAGAACGCTCGAGGCAAAAACATCAAAAAGGCGTGCGAGAATTCCAATCTTCAGCTGTGCAATAATCCGGATACCCCCACCCGGCTAGCGCAAGTTACAAATCACAACGACAATTCCCCCGACCTAACTTGGACGTCCCCGAAGGTGCGGATTAAGTGGCAAGTTTTGCATGATGCAATGGGCAGTGACCTTCTTCCTATCCGTACCGACCTCCTCATCTCGACTGTCCCAAAGCGACGAGTAGCCTTTATCAAATGGGACACCCTTCGTACTGCTATGAGCCGTCTGGAGGGGCTTCCGCTGAACGAGAGAATTCACTTGCTCTCAAGGAAGCAAGGAAAGAATACCAGGTAAAGGGGACTCACCACCACCCGACCTTCACCTAGTCAACTTGTGGGACCCACGCCTCGGAAAGCTCCAAAGCTATAGGGCCAAGCGATCACTACACAACAAGATCCGCCTGAACCACGCTACAGCCAAAGCCAAGAAGCATGCAAAGGGGCTCGTCCCAATAATCTGGTGAAGCCATTGCAACTCCTTCAACCACGAGACGGGCTACCGCAAAGTCTGGAATACGTACAAAGGTCTCATCGGAAAGACCAAAGCACACAACACGGGGAGCAGTCTAGCTCTCCGTCTCAACATTACTGAGGAACAACTGGCGGAGAAAGCGGCAACTGGCGGAGGAAGCGGGAGATCACTTCTTCCCACAGCAAGCCGAACCTCCGCCGGACAGTGTCTACGCCAAACAGCCCATTCTTCAAGAGCAACCAGGTGACGCACTATTTACCTTGGGGGAGCTCGTCGAGGCTCTTGGTGCAGCAAATACAAAGTGAGCACCTTGCCCTGACCACGTTACTATCACGGCCCTCCGAAACCTCCCCAAGAAAGCCATGGAAGAGCTTCTAAACCAATTCAACCGGATTTGGACCAGAGGGAAGATCCCTGCCCAGTGGAAGCGATCGACCGTCATCCCAATCCCGAAACCCGGCAAGACTCCGCACACCATCGCCAACCTTCGGCCCATCTCGCTGACGTTTAATCTCTGCAAGGTCCTTGAACGGATGGTCAACGCACGTCTGACAGGGATCCTCGAGACCTCAGGAGCTCTTCATCCCATGCAGACGGGCTTCAGACCCCATTTAGCAACACAAGAAAGCCTTGCAATGATCCACTACGACATGTTCTTGTGGAGACTATTCAAGACCCAGCCCCGAACAATCGTTGCCATCGACCAACGCAAGGCCTTCGACTGCATCCCTCACAAGACCATCGTTGAGGCAGCAAAGGAGCGCATGATTAGCGGCAGGCTTCAGAACTTCATGAAGACCTTCTTGCAAGACTGCACTTATCGGGTGGTTCTCATTTGAACCCGTTCGCATTTCTACCCTCTCGTTTTTACCTTCTCATTTCAACCCAGCGCAGAACAACTTTCACGTTTCTCCCTTTCTCATTCAAACCGTTCTCAAAACAAACTTTCGGGTTTTGACCCTTCTCAAAACGACTTTTCTCATTTTAACCTTTCTCATTTAAAATTTTCTCAAAACATAGTTTCTGATTTTGACCATTGTCAGAAAGACTTTTCTCATTTTAACCTCTCTCATTTCGAACTCAAATTAATCCAACATCATGATCTCGCAATCTTTTTTCGGTATTTATTGCAAATTCGGGTAATTATTTGCCTTCGAGCCCTTGCCTGTGGCACCGGCGACCAAAAACGTGCCAGCGGCGCATCACGTCTCCACCCGAATGCAAAGCACAATGAACTGGCGTTTTTATTTGACTGGGTGGCGAGTGAGCTCAGTTAACTTCTTCTTCGATCATTCTATGATACCATGAGCACGCTGCATACGTCAACAACATAAATTACGACACTTTGAGATGTGTGTAAACAGAAGCGGCTTCACAAAACTTTTCAAAATATTGGCATTACCACAGTCCGTAGAGCTGACAGAATATTAAAATATAAAATCAATGAAAGGGCACATGTATAAATCAGAGTGGTGCTGCCAGCACGCGCGTCAAATTTCAGTAGACTTCGTTTGGATTTTCGATTAACTGTTGCCACGGAGGCTCGCCAGCGTCGCTTTCTATATTCTGTTTACTGTTAGTAGAGAGTTTTTGTAGATCGTTCCCATAACTCCGATAACGATACCCGATACTCCACCACCGCCTCCCTTGCGCATGCATAGTATCGTTATCGGGGCTATTGGGAGTATCGGAACGATCTACTAAAACTGTCTAGTATCTTTTTTGTAATCTTCAGTCTTCTCATTGCACCCAACCTCCTTGAAATTGTAATGCGTGTTCAAGTTTCAAACTGCATCACTATGCATACTTTTTTTTCAGCGGTATAATACCTTGTTATTACAGAGTTGTAAAATAAAGTGATGTATGATGCAGCCCGTGTCTCAGAGCAAACATACCTTGCTCAAGCTGGGTAATTTCTTCCAAAAATGTTGACTTTCTTTGAAACATAAATTATCTTTCTCTTCGTTGTTTTTGCTATCTTGTTGCAGAGCACAAAAGGGTGACTGTCTCGATGGCTTCGTTTGCCACTCGAACCCGCTATTTGCCGCCTCAGCGAGCATTGTTTCGTTTGGTTCCCTATCCCGATTCGGATGTGACGACACCGGATACAGTCTGGCAGACAAGCTTCCCGACCTCTTTGAGCTCGGGAAAACTTCTGCTGGTAAATTGCCGGTACACGCCTGAGAAGCGCAACCCGAAAAGCTTGCACCCGCCAGCCTTTTACCACGCGAACGCCCTTGCCGAAGATATGGGAAAACTTTTTTTCAGGGAAAATGACCATCCGAATTGGCCCTTACAAGCAATAACACACGACTAGCACAATGATTCATCCGCTCCAAACGACGACATCTTGACGACATACAGCGACACAGGAGAAATGAAGTACCGAATCTGCGCTAGCACTTTTGAAACCACGTCACCATGTGACCACGTAGCTACGTCAACAGACTCGGGGTGGCACGCAGGCATAAGGAAAATTGTTTCATGTGCTATGCAAGAGATGGTGCCGCTTCGCTTCATCCTCAACCTTCATCCTCAACTGTTTTTCCTTCTTTCTATACCTCGCTACGGTGTTCAAATGACAATGCGTTCGAATGAGAAAGGGTCGAAACGCGAAAGGTTAAAACGCGAAGGGTGTTTTGCGAATGGGTTCAGACGAGAAGGGTTCAAATGAGAATGGGTTCAAATGAGACGGGTATAAATAAGAAAGGGTCGAAACGCGAAAGGTTAAAAAGAGAAGGGCGTTTTGCGAATGGGTTCAACCGAGAAGGGTTCAAATAATAATGGGTTGTTTCGAGATACACCCCACTTATCAGGTTGCGATCGGCAACACCAGGAGTCAATGAAAACCCAACAACATCAGAGTCCCACAGGGAGCGGTCCTTTCGCCGGCGTTATTCAACCTGGCGATGACAGATCTTGCCCTGGCCCTGGAGGCTGTACCGGAAGTTCGGTTCACGATCTACGCAGATGACCTCACCCTGTGGACAACCACTGGCATGGCCGAGTCACAACAACGCTACATGCAACAAGCCCTGGACATCACCACAACCTTCGCCCATAAGAGCGGCCTGGAAATCTCCAAGGACAAGAAATTTTACATGGTGTTGTATAAAAAAAGGAAGAACTCACCACAAATCAAACTGAGAGCCGACGGCGCTCCCATCGATAAAACCAGCACCCTCAAAATTCTAGGTGTCCCCTTCGATAAATGTGGAGGGGCAGCCACTTGGATCAAGCAGGTTAGAAAGAAATGAAAAGACGGTATTGAACGTCTCCGAAACATCTCTGGCATAGCTTGGGGGCACAAGAAGACCTACTCAAAAACCTGGTCCGGACATTGCTTGTATCTAAAGTGATCTACGGACTCAACTACCTTACGCTAACTAAACGCCACGAGCAAGCCTTGTTGGTGATGAACAGGGCCGCCATGCGGGTCGTCACTGGCCTTCCTAAGTTCACTCCCGTGAAGCAGCTGGAGCAGGCTGCTCAGATGAACACATTACGAGAAATTGCCCAAGAAATGGTACAATGCCAAAAGAAACGACTCGGCCGTACGTACCACGGAAACGTCATCCTCACCATGTGCGGGAAGGCCCACCTGACGAAAGGACCGCTCCTCCCCACACCACCTCCACCATGGAACAACGAGCTCATCACGCCAGCTAAGCCGTTGCCCCAAAATCATGGCGGCAACAACCTCGGACGCCGAATGACGCAGGCGTCCAACCATCTGAAGGAGGTAGCAGAACATTCTGAAGACACAGAGGTGTTCTACAGGGACGCTGCCCAAGGTGGGCAGGGACGCACTGCGATTGCCTGGCATTCGCCCACTCGAGGCGAAACCGAGCAACAAACGATGCCGGGGAGCACAAACAGCTCTTGAGCGGCAGAGCTCCAGGCGATTCTGCTCGCCACTCGGGCCGCTACCGAGGGTCGGAGAGCCCACGTGACGAAGACGGTAATCTACACCGACGTGAGGGAAGCACTTCGGGAGCTGTGCCACCCAGACACACGCAACTCGACAGTTGAGAAAATCCGAACCTGTATCCGTACCACGCAAGCACACCAAAGAGTTACGATCGCGTGGATTCCCGGCCACGCCAACATCCCGGGAAACGAGCGGGCGGACGAGGCCGCAAGGGCGCAGCTACACGCCGTTAATTTACCCTCAACGGGCCTCGTCCCTCCGCCCGTCCATCAAGAACAAGAAACAGACCTTCGCGAAATTTAACGAGAGGAGCGACTCGCTCGAAAAGCCCGGCTATCCGCGCTCCTGCCTGCGCACCTTCACCCGATCCCGCGGGGGTTTTTCCCGGTGGGAGCGGGTGGCACTCAGACGGCTGCAAACCATGACCCTAATGACACCGGTTTTGCGAGCCCGCTTCTACAAGCCACCAACCCCTCGGATCCCGGCCAGGACCCAAACTGCCAGCACTGCGGGGTCCCGGCGACGTGTTCCCACTTAATATGGGACTGCCTCAGGGCCTCGCGAGAACGCGCGGAAGTGCTTGCGACATTGCCACCCGAGCTCCGGCCAGCGACGTACAGTTAATGGACAAGACCAACCACCGTAGTGCTCAGTGACGCAAAAAAACTGTATTCATTCCTCATCGCATTGCTCAGGTCCTCCGGGATTGAGAGGTTCATTTAACCGCCGTCCCCCCACCCCACTCTCCCCTTTCCCTCACCCTCCTTTAATCATCGTCACCCCCCCACCTCACTCTCCCTTTTTACCACCCTCCTCACCAAGTGAGGCCCCCAAGCCAGGCCTGTGGAACAAAATAAAATACGTTTGAAAGAAGAAATTTTTGAGTTTGGGAACAGGCTCGTGAGCGATCCCACTGATGTTTAGCACCCGCGGTGCGCCGCGTTACCTGTCGTGCGCGACAGCGTCTTCTTCTTCGCGGCTACAAAGTGGTCGCTGTCCTTACCGTGCGCGGTAGGACCATCCGACGCCGAGGCGTTTGTGCAGTCTGTAAGCCGTGCGTGGCAGTTTATTACAATTCGCACTTATCTTTTAATGTAATTGTTTGCTTCCTTTTTTTTATCGAAGTAAAGTTTCGTTCATCTCGTTACCCCTCGGAGTTGTCGATCGCCTCTGCATCACCACCGACCATCCAGCCGTCCAGCAACTAGCTTCATCCACGATCCCCCGGTCCTCGGCGGCAACTTCAAGGAGGTCCATCGAGGTCGGGAAAAACAACCTTACCTTAACAGCTACTGGCGCAGTCGACAGGATCGTGGACGTCGTCGGCACTTTCAAGCATCTTCAGGTGAAACCAAGAGGACGACGCTGGCAGTTGCTGCGAGGGAACCCATGGTGACATCCCCATCGACGGGCGGCGACAACACTCCGAGAGCGGCTACTAAGTTCAGATAGGTGGTCTCTCCTCTCTGTCAGTGTTTTGGGGGACACCGTCTGAGCAAGGCATAATGCCTGGTACGAGAAGTGGAACCTCCACTGTTCCGCTTAGTGCTGCGGACTGCAGTGATATGGAGGCGTATAGGGGAGCGGGTTCGTCGTCGAACTCCCAAGTAGAGGGGACGGACGTGAGCCTAGAACTTGAGAGGGAAAGAATTCTTCTTCGGCAGATGGAAATTCAGTTGAAGTTGGCCAAGCTCAACGCTCGCAGTGAGGCGAGGGCGGGGCGTAGCGAGCGTTGAGATCGAAAGGGGGTAGGCGCTTAAGCGCTATTCCAAAATGCTCCACGGAGCAATTCCGAAATTTCCCCACGACGCCGAAGGGCCGGTATGGTTTGAGACCGTAGAGTGCCTTTTCCAGAGGTATGCCGTGCCCGTCGAAATTCAGGCGCATCTCGTTTACCCTTCGATCGCCACTTGCCTAGCGTACCTCTGCGCGAGCATGAAGGACGGCGAATTTACGTTCGGACACCTGAGGTCTGTGGTGCTCGCCGTACTGCGACTTTCGGCGGAGGAGTATCGGAAAAGGTTTACTGCGGCGTCAAAGAGACGTGACGAGACGTCGAAACAGTTTGCCACCAGAACCGCTAGCTACCTCCAGTATTATCTGGAGGCTACGGGGTTACTGAATTTTCTCAGCTCTCGTCACTATTGGTTGCGGACCGTATGAAGGAGTCAATGTGGCAGGGCGCGCGGGAGCACGTCACTTTCCAAGAGGGCAAGGACTGGCTTAACCCGGCGGGCATGGCCGATCTTTTGGTGGTCTACGACACGGCAAAGGGCACCGCTCGAGGACCAATAGAAGTAGAAACGAGAGGGTCCGGGGGGGGGGGGGGGGGGGGAATCGCCGCCACGACGGGGGACCACCCGCAAGGCCACCCCACGCGCTCCCGCGTAATTGCCACGTGTGTGGTAGCCCCTCACACCGAGCGGCGGAATGCACACGGACACGCGAAACAAAGACGTCGACATCGCACGCGAAGGTGCGACACGTTCTTCTGGATGAGCCTGGGCCGGACCCGCTCACTATGAGAGTAGCAAGCGTATGGAGGGAGCGGCTGACGCCTTCTGCATCGACGCACGTTCAAGTGACGTGCGACAGACAGGCGATTCAGACTCTCTTGGACTCGGGTACCGAGAAAACGGTCGTTCGGGAGTCCCTTTTGCCGACCGCGCTGGTCGAGCCCAGCGGTTCGGTAACGCTCGAGTCCGCTTTCGGGGAAAAGGTGAAGGCCAAATTGGTCGCTCTTCCTGTGTCTCTTATAAAACCGGACGCTCCGCCGCTCCAGGAGGTGTGCGGGACGGTGTCGGTAATGTGTGCCCTGGCGAATGACCTCGCCCCGCACATCGACTGCTTGCTTGCCTTGGACGCATGGGAAGCGCTTTCCACCGGCGCGCCATGAACCGAATGGGATGAGAGCCGACGTCTTCGGGAGAACGCACCTTCACAAAGTGGTGTGTTCGACCCAGGTAGCGGCCGGGACGGACATTGCGTTGGACAGCGAGGAGCCTGTCCTAAATTGTTAGGACGCGAGTCAGCTGAGAACCTCTCGCGCCCTGCTGCAAAGGACCGATGACGATCCGACTCTCGGTAAAGCGAAACAGCGGTCAGGGTCGTTCGGACAGAAAGGGACGACCCGACATTCGCGACGGCAATCCGCGACACCGGTCAGGCTGGGCGCGGCACGTTCGTTCAGAACTGCGTTTCAGGGAACCCGACAGCACAGCTCGGGCGCCCGCAGGACCGTAGGCGGGACGTCTCGCCTTCAGCAGACGAGTCCCCGTGGGGTGGTAACCTGGGAACCCGGAAAGCGGTGGCGCGCATGAAACGACGATGTCCCCCATAGCGACAGAAGGGTGGGTCCACCTACGCTTACCATGAGCATGTGGACCACCTGGGGCGGCGTGCCTGAGCTGTTGTGACTTTTCCGCAAGATCACTGGACTCGTTTTTGTGTAACTGTATTCTGCCAGCAGGAGCGTAATTTACAAGAGACTGCGGGAATTTTTCGTCACAACTGCGTTATTGTGTTTATCACCGCGCGCAGTGACTGTGGTAGTACTGCCTAGTTGTTAATTTTTTTTGTCGGTGTTTTGTAGTGCACTTTGTCGATTTTTATTGTTTTGGTGAGTGTTTTGTGAACACCCGTCTAGCGTCTATATTGGCGCGTCGGTGGCACAGTTAACCTCGTTCTCTAATGGCCACACGTATTTTCTTTTCATCACTAATGGCATATTTTTTGGTAGCTTTTATACCATATTATCTTTTAGATTTTTGCCGGAAAGCCCCGTTAACTCGCTTTTCCAAGTGGGTTCTCATAAGTTGTATTTGTGCTTTGGTTTTCGCCGACCACTCTTGTTCATTTTAACTGCTGACCAGTCCAAGAAGTCCTGGCGCAGTCTTAGGAGGGACGTGTTGAGGTGGTCGCCTATATTTATTACTTTTTATTTCGACCGACAGGACGGCATACCCCGCTCTGTTTTGTTTAGCCCCCTGACGGCGCTTCGGTCGGGAATGGGGATGGCGCTTTGGGAGTCGAGTGTCGCGTTTCAAGGGGTCCCGTGCCGTTACAAGTTGGAATTCTGCTTGTTTATGAGCTTTTCCCGGTATCGGGGAAATGGCCGCGGGCATGTCGCCCTCTTCGTTACATTTCATGCGGAACCCCGGTTTTCGAACGCACGTGAAAGCACTTAACTTGCCGACGAGAGCCTGCTGTCTCACCGCCGCGTGCGTCTACCCATTGACCCTGAGACGCGGGGCCAGACGTAAAGGTTTGCTGGGGAACCCACGGCCAAGACATTAACACGTCACCGGTCGCCAGGTCGTTTGCTGGGA
Organism: Ixodes scapularis; assembly: GCF_016920785.2. Classification (NCBI taxonomy): domain Eukaryota; kingdom Metazoa; phylum Arthropoda; class Arachnida; order Ixodida; family Ixodidae; genus Ixodes; species Ixodes scapularis. The sequence continues at coordinate 74,953,024 of NW_024609882.1, forward strand.
GACAAAGTGCTTCAGATGTCTCGGAGTCGTGTCTTGGAACTCTTTCGTGACGCCCGGAGACCAGGCGCTCCCTATATATTCTGCATATGCCTGGCGTGTCTTTCTTTTTACTTTGTTGCCAACGGCCTTTAGCGGTGGCATTGACGTGCCCCAGCCGACATGTCTCGGTGGTTCTCGCCGTTCGCGAATGTGTATCTTCTGTGGCAGACAGCAAAGCCATAAGTCGTATTTTATCCTCGGCTTCTGAGAACCAATTCGTTGCTTGTGAATGGGGCCAGCTGAACATGGAAAACACACACAGAAAAAATATGACATTCGCACCGCTGGACTAGCAACATTTAATGATGCCTCTTTTTCCTTTTCTGCTAATCCTTGATTCCGGTTTCCTTTTTCTTTACACTTAGATTTTTTAATTCTTTTCACTTGATTTACGTTTTCGTTTTCTATACACTTAATTCGGAATTTCTCTTCCTTAAACACATTGTCCTTTCTGCCTTCGGAATGTTCTCATCCCTTTTCTGCTGTCTCCCTTAAATGGTCTTCCTCTTCTTCTACCTTTGCCTGGTCCTCATGTCACTCCGCAGGAAAATCTTCTCAGAGTTATGTAGTGCGACGGAAGGTGCACTAACACAGTCCTCGCCTTTTTCTTCGATGGCTAGGGCTTCCAGGAGTTCACGGGCGAGTTGATTTTTACGTCGCCCCACGATGCTTGCGTTGCACAAGGTTACCCCGCATGAACCAACATGCTCAGCTTCAGCCAATACCAAGGCTTGGCTTTTGGTTCACTCTCAGAGCAATGACCTCTCACCCGATTGGTCGAAAGTGCGTTGTGTGTAGGCGCTGTAGTTTGGTTCCTCTAGCCAATGGGACTAGGGTCGAACCCTAATTGGCCTACGCAGGTTCAAGCACGCTGTTTTAGACCCTGGCCGGAGAGGGAAATCTTTGAGTTTTTGAACGGGCTCGTGAGCGACCCCACTGACGTTCAGCTCCCGCGGTGCGCCGCGTTACCTGTCGTGCGCGACAGCGTCTTCGTCTTCGCGGCTACAAGGTGGTCGCTGTCCTTACTGTGCGCGGTAGGGACATTCGACGCCGAGGCGTCTTTCAGTTCGTAAGCCGTGCGCGGCTGTTTATTACAGTTCGCACTGATACTTATCTTTTTTGTAATTGTTTGCATCATTTTTTTTTTTATCGAAGTAAAGTTTCGTTCATCTCGTTAACCCTCCGAGTTGTCGATCGCCTCTGCATCACCACCGACGGATCCAGCCCTCCAGCAACTAGCTTCATCCACGATCCCCCGGTCCTCGACGGCAACTTCAAGGTGGTCCATCGAAATCGTGGAAAACTACCTTACCTTAACAGCTACTGGGGGGGTCACGTGACCTCAGGCGGTCACGCGACCTCGCGGGGTTCAAGTGCCCTCATGGGGAGGGGTCATGTGACCTCATGGGGGTCACGTGACTGCACGGTTACGCCGACGCCGACGGCGACGGCGACGGCGACGCCGCTCAAGCCGGAAACGAGCGCCTAACCGCTCATTCACACTGGAAGCGGATCCGCGTTTGCAAAGTGGTTGGGAACGCGGTTATATAAAGATCCAGTACAATCGCACGCGCACTTGATGTCATCGAGTGCGCGTGCAATTGTACTGGATATTTATACAACCGCGTTCGCAACCGCTTCGCGAACGCGGATCCGCTTCCAGCGTGAATGAACGGTAAGAGCTGCGCTCTAAAAAGCAGTGAGTTGTGTGATGACTTTTGACTGGCATTTGCGCTTCAAAATCACCATAATATCACCGCAACACGAAGAGGGCTCGAAAAAGGTCGCCTTTCCACTTTTCTTTGCGCAGTGACGTTTTATCATTCCTGAAGCGTAAGTGCCAATCAAAACACCTCGCACAACCCACTGCTTCCCGACTTAAGCCTGCTGAATCCTGTCAAAAACGGTTAGCTCTTTTGTGAGATATGACGAGTTCGACGCAGCATTGATATTTGTCCACACTCTGGTTTGTAGTTCATGCTGAAATCGCCCTTGTGTTCGTGCACGTCATCAGACGAACTCGTGTAGCGCAGCGCTCAATGTTCAGAAAACGACGCCCTTTGGCATAACAAGGCATGGAGGTCCCTGGCTTCGACTGCTGCGCGCGAATCACCGTGGTGCTTTTTTTTCTTAGGTTACAAAATCAGTCTTGAATCTTTCTGATCACATCTTGTATAAATGCAAAGCTGCGGCGCCCGTCTTTTAGAGAGTCAAATGTAGGTCGGTTGCACAACACAACACAAAACCAAATGAAATAGGGTTTGAAGTCGGACACAAAATTAAAATTTGTGACGGTCTCTTACATTTTCAAGTTTGCTACACGTCTATGTTGCAGTAAATGGGCTACTAGCACAATTATGAGAAACAAACCATATGTTCATTGCTAGGAAGCAAAAAAACATACGTCCATGCCAGATATTTAAACGAACGCTTGTCTGTGTTAATAACTATGATGGCCGCACAAAACGGCACTCAGAATTAATGGGCATGACTATCAAATTCCAGTCTAGAATTGTTGATGTCCAAGCCTCACCAATTGACAGAAGGAAGTAAGGTTTCCCTTTTGCAAGCCCAAGTATAAAACAATTTAAATTAGACGTATACTGGGTTGATACTCCTTTCGTTGGTTTGCAAGCAAAAAAGCTCTAGGACTGGGGAGCCACCACCGTCTCTATCCACATTGTCAAGACAGCATATGATGTCACTAATACCCTTACCACACGGGCAACTCGAATGCCATTTACAACGTATGACATTTGAGGGGACGGCCAATCAGCGCGTGACACTACGGACGTGGCGCATTCCACGCGGGACAGATTGCGAGCTGATTCGCTGATCACACAAATATCATTCGTTGTAAATGGCATTCGAGTTGCCCGTGTGGCACGGGTATAAGACCTTTTCCGGAACTGGATTGCTCTGGAAGACATTTACCTGAAACTACCGCGCTTGATGTGTTTCTTTTTATTAAAGTGATCATAAAATTAATTCCGTGTCGGAATGGGCGATTTTAGATTGGGATTTTAATATCGCATATTGTGTAGTGGGTTAAAAGAAAACTTGTATACCAGGCGGAGTAGACAGAAAAATTTAAAATTTGGGTTCTAAGGTTTCAAAAGAGCTATTTCTGGCATCCTCTTCTTCGAAAGCTGGCCTCCTTTTCAATGTCGTACATCCGCGTTACCCAAGCACGTCAGCCGAACCAAACTCCCTATTCGTACTGGTGCACTGCATCACTCGGACGTATGCACTCGTCAAAAATCAATCCGTCGAAAAATATTTGGGCTCTAGTTCGCGGCTAATAAGTTTCGTCACGGCACTTATCATTACTTACGAAGGACAAGTTCTATGGTGTGCTTAAAAGCAATGTGCAAGGTGGAGTTATCGCATTCCCAAACCAACATCGTCCAAGTTGTCAATCTAAGGTGTGATAGGCCGCATTTTCGTAGCACGCAAATGCAGAGCGCATACCTATTTCCATTAAAGTCGTCGGACGCAATTTTGAAACAATGTTCAAGGTTTTAAATCCAGTATTTACAGGATGGTCATTCCATACCCCGGTCTCGATGCTCACTTCTTCTCCGCCACTTCAAACACTAATTTCATTGTCTTCTTTCCTACCATAATGGAGATTTAAACAAGGCTTGCGTTTTTATTAAAGGAATTGCCTCGTGAAATCCGGAAGTTACTAAGATCGTGCGTTGGTTACGCAAAGTGAGCCTAATTATAGTAACTTCTTATTTTTTGTTCATTAGAGAAAGCTCCGATATTTGTGAAATCATTTATAAGCCTCAATACGAAACTGCACGCCGAGTTTCGCAAGTGTGAGTCCCTGGTCGTCAGACGGCATCACACCAGGCACGGTATTCTCGGAGTCGAGGAAATTGACTCAATACCGGTTATGACCTTAACGGTTAATCACGCGTGCAAAGAAAAACATCAAAGTGTTGAACTTCGTTGAATACCGTAAATCGTGTCTTTCTTACAAGCAAGTTATCTCACTAAGACAGAAGTCGAGACCGCTCAGTGTTCTTTTTGCATGATGTTACGTCATAATTTCCGTGGTTGCCAACAGAAGCGTTGTATTTTGCGGATGCAATCTGAGCAGTAGGACTATTTTTAAGTTTAAATTACTTGAACGCTGGAGGATAAAACAAAAAAGAAAGATATTTTGCGTAAGTTGTTTAGAAAAGAATTCCAAATATAATTTAATTCTTTTCTTACGGAAAAACACTCGACGAGCAATCCTTCTAAAAGAGATCAAACATTTCATAGTTCGCAACTGCGGATAGTTTGCGTTTTACCTTACCTATTACTCGTACGATAGGCAACACAATTTTTGTCTTCAGCACACATCTAGGTTTTTTTAAATGTTTTTTTTTGTATTTGAATGTTTCGCTTGTTAGCCATAGTGGTGCTGCAAGCGAACACCGCAAGCATGCCGCACTTTATTGCGGCATGCTTGCAGTAGAAAAAAATATTTTTGTGTGACGAGAAAGTTGGAAAAATTAAACTTTTGTTACCAGATTGGCAATGATCCGCTGGGAAAAGTCGAGTGCACTCGTGATCTTGGTGTATACTTAGACTCTTCGTTATACTTTACCGTACATGTTAACAATCTTGTAAATGCCTCTTTGCGTAAGCTGGGAGTAATTTCTAAAATCACGCATGAGTTCTCCACATCAACCTGTAATACTTCCGATGTATTTCTCGTTAATCCGGGCCAGGTTGAAGTTTTGCTCTGTAGTCTGAAATTGTATTAGTTCTACGATCCAAGAGATGACTGAAAATATTCAAAAGCTTTTTTTTTTCTAATTGTTTATAATTGTTACACTGGTCGTACTGTTTATTATCCTTGTGCGAGACTGATGGAGCGATGCGAACGCCCTACTTTGAGCTCTAGACGGTGTGAGCGCGATCTCGTTTTCCTGTTTAAATGTGTCAATGGATTAATTGATTGCCCAGACCTCACATTTGTTATTAATATTCACGTTCCGAGTCAAGTTTTTCGGGTTTCTCCGGCCTACTATGTTAATCACATCATCCAAACTAATCCCATGACCTGTATTCAACACTTCTACAATACCCTCAGGGGAGCAGATATTGATGTTTTTAACCGAAATTTCGTAGCTTCTAAGACATTTATAACTAACCTGTGAACATTTTGTTGTGCATCATTATCAAGGCGTTAAGCTGTTCATGAGCACAGAAAATAAACGAATGAATGAATGAATGATGAATTGTGAAAACCATATTATGCAAGCCTGTGGTGTCTGTATCACTTTGCGTGCGGCCCTTTACATCTTAGGGGCCCTCTAACGTAGGGGGCCCCTTTTTCTCAAATTCTCTGTTGTCTGACAAATAAAAACACAGCTCCTCAATGAAATCTCATATGTTTATCACAAATTCCGGCTTTATATTGTCTCACAAAATGTTTTATTGGTGGCAGCGTGATCCTCCAGTTTCAGAGAATTCACACATTATTCGGTGTTGAATTTTTATTATTTAATATAAAGTAGGTTTATTAGTTTTCAATTTGTATTTTGTATGTGGTTTACGCTCGGCTTTAATGTTTTTACTTTAGTGCATCGAAATTTGGTCGAGTGGCTCTCGCTGGAAAGGTATTTTTGTTAAAAAAATAATGGACCGAACCTCTCAGATTCACGGCCAGCGTTCTGTGCCATTTCAGAAGTAGTGACGAGCGCACGTGCACGTCCTTGATGGCGTACAAGACGCGCAAGAGCGCGTACGCCCATAGCCTTGATTCGATAGCCACGGGGCGTTGTCCACAAGTATAGACTGGATACATACTGACTTTCATGGTGTTTTAAGTTATACGCCTTGCAAGTGGTCGCGTTTCAGTCTTCTGCGTATGGGAGAGGAGGTGTGAAGGTGGGAGAGGAGGTTATACTAAGCTCCGCCTCCTCGGGGAGGAGGAGGGGGGGGGGGGGGGGCTCGCGAATGTAAACATTTCGGCGTCGGCAATGGCAGACGTGCTGTAGGAGCTGTGGCTGTAGACGTGGGTCCTTCGCGTGGTTGCTGGTTAAAAAAAAAAAAAAAAAGAAGAACGAACGTTTTGCTTTTGTTTTGTGTGATTTAGAGGTCGGCTTCGATCAGGCGCTGTCCGAGCCGCAGGGTTACCAGGGGAAATGAAAACGTGCTGCGTCTTCGGATGTGGCGGGCGCACTCACGACGGTGTGTCGCATCTGAAATTTCTGGGAGGATTGACAGACTGAGAGCTCTTTCTTGATTCGGTGGGTGGTGGTGCATGTCCGCTCTTAGTTGGTGGAGCGATTTGTCTGGTTTATTCCGATAACGAAAGAGACTCTAGCCTATTAAATAGGTGAGTGGTTCTCTGCACCTTGCACCCTTCTTAGAGGTACAAGCGGCTCCTAGCCGCACGAAACAGCAATAACAGGTCTGTGATGCCCTTAGAAATCTGGGGCCGCACGCGCGCTACAATGAAGGAAGCAGCGTGTTTTTATATCTGTGTGTTAAAATGGTACGCTTAGAAAAAAATTGACTTAAGCAAATACAGAGGGATGATTGAAGTCCATCAAATTACCCCCGAGCAAGTGTTCGTCTGCTTAAATAACAGGGCATAAAAAAATAAGTTTCCATAAAATCTCGCCAAAAATAAAAACAATAATTACTTTTTGGTGTCAACGAGTCTACGACATAACTTCCGCGATACGCTCGCCGCCTCACACGAAAGGAGGGAACTTTGGACGCTAACCACCCTCGTTCTCGGTTATTAGCAAACATACCTCGGCGCGTCGACCACCTCGCACGTGAGTCCTTTGGCTTCGCTCCTTGATACGTGTCTTCTAGTTGTTAGACAACAAAACATCACGCCGCTCGAGTTATTTCGTCTGTTATTTCTGAAAGGCGAAGTCGAGCTCGCTCGTAAAGGTGAGACAGCTGTTGAATAGCAGACGACGTTGCAAAGGAGCAGACGACGCTCAGATAGTGGGTGGCGACGTCCCACTATCTTTCCACTCGAACCGATCAGAGCTCCGCGTTCCAATGTCACCGCAACCCCTGCTCAAGAAGCAGACGAACTTGCCCTCCGCATATATTCTTACTTTCGAAAAGTGTGCCTTCACAGTGGGTCGTAGCGAGTTTTGCAAACTTAAATATATATTAATTTAGTTGTTGTGATAATTATCTGGCTAATCTTGGACACCTATTTTCATACACGTGTGTAGAATTTCCGTTCATGGGCACTCAAATAAAATTATAATGATAGCCGTTATTGCAACGTTTTCCCGTGGATATTACTCCGGTATACAGGGTTTTTTTTTTTTGTTTTAGCTGCACCAAATTTTCAAAAAAAGGGAACGTGAGATAGTGTAATTTGAGCCCTGGAGAAGTGTTAGTGGCCATGGCGGCCTCTAGAAAAAAAGGTGAAATTAGGTAATTAGTTTGCTAATTAACTAAATTGTTTTAACTAAGTTTTTAATTTTTCACTTGAGGGCACCTAATGCATTTACAGGATTAAAGATCGGCCACAGTATGGTCTTCCGTGCGTGCGATTCGTCATTAGAGAGTTTTAGTAGATCGTTCCCATGACTCCGATAACGATACCCGATACTCCGCCACCGCCTCCCTTGCGCATGCATAGTATCGTTATCGGGGCTATCGGAGGTATCGGAACGATCTACTAAAACTCTCTATTATCACGGCCGGTTCCACTTGCTTAGGCGAGCCGGCCGCGAGAATGACCAATCGCGCGCCCGGAAAGGCGGAGCGATAACTTTACCGGCACTCTTTCAGGCGCGTTCCCACCGGCGATGCGATCTAGTCGCGCGATAACTTTCATCGCTAAAGCGACCATCGCGGGCAAAAAGCGACGCGATTTGAGCAGTCGCTTCTCGACTCGACTTTTTTGCGATGCGATCTAGTCGCGGAGCGGCTGAGCCAATCAACGGCGTTCGGAGCGAGAGTTTTCGAGAAACGACTCGCCAACGAAGGCGTAGGACTCGCTCATCGCGCACGCCGGTGTGACCATCTAACTTTTTTTCCGATGCGATCTAGTCGCATCGCGCGACTGCTTACATCGCCGGTGGGAATGCGCCTTTCCTGTTTGGTTTCGGTTTGACGTCATTTACCAAAGTGACATTTGTCGAACCCGTAGCGCCTACTAGGAATTTTTTTATCCATATCTGACGACACTGCTAGAGCATACTCTGGCCGATCTTCAATCCTCTAAATAGATTATGCGCCCTCAAGTGAACAATTAAAAAGTTAATTAAAACATTTTGGTTAATTAGGTAACTATTTACATAGTTCACCTGTTTTCTAGAGGCCGCCATGGCCACTAACGCTTCTCCAGGGCTCAAATTACTTTATCTCACGTTCCCTTCTTTTGAAAGTTTGGTGCAGCTAAAACAAAATCACCCAGTATGTAACGGAAAATTACAGTCGTTCGGTTGAGAAGTCGCAATGTCCCGTCGCGTCATATCACATGACGTCTCAATCTCTTCAAATAATTTTGTTAATAAATTTTTCCCCAAAATTTAGCCGGAAAAATTATCCACTAGATTTAAAGAGGAATCGCAAATTCTTTCAATTTCGTGCCGTGAGAGTGCCACGTAACGTCATATGACATGAAGACAAGTTCTATGCAAAATTTAACCCCATTGCTAAATATAGCCGTTAAAGCATCATTCGCTAAATTTAGTTGAAAGTTAGTGTAATGACGCCACGTGGAGCCACGTGAAATTACAGTGTCACGTCATCTTATAGCACCAGGTTATATTACATTATTAGGTGAGCATCATTCGCTAAACTTAAACACGGAATGAAACTGTGAGCAGTAGTGCGCAGCATCTCGGCTATCGCTGCAGTTCATTCCTTGGCCCGGTCAGGTAATCGGCCACTTGTAATGTCCTCTTTTTTTCTGAAGTGCTGGTGTATCTACAGAATCTTGACAGTAAGCCCTATTGTTTCCAGGCGGTGGAGCGGTCGCTACCACCGGAACGACCTTCACACTGCTACTCTCGATGGGACTACTTGCCGCTTTGCCCGTTCGTCCTTGAATAAAACAAGTTTTCGTCGCATGCTCTTCTTGGATGCTGAGTGAATATGCTACTCACTAAGCATGTGTTAATATTAATATTTAAAGTATTAGAATGACTGACGAGAACTTAGAGAGAACTGCCAAAAAAAACTCGCAACTCACACCACCTATAGGTTAGAGTTAAAGCTGATTTAATAAGTGAGACATCCTGATTTGTGAATGACCGACACCAAAGAATGCATCAATAACAAAAAAAAAGTTGTTTGTTTGAAATTTTCTTGTTTTTAAAGTTGTTTATTTTGCTCTCAACCTCAGATTACCAGTCAAGCATCCTGATATGTTTTAGAGTGCACTGAATCTCCTATGTTTCATGCTTGAGGTAACAGTGGAGATCAGCAAACCAAAATTAGAACGTTTTTTTTTTTTTCACAGTAAATTATTCTGTATTAAAATTACCGGCATATCAAGAAATCAAGCCTGGCTATTCGGAGAGAGTTCAGGTTGTTAGTGCCAAAATAAATTAAGTCACAGAAACCTCGAACCTTCAAATAAAAAAAAAATATATTTTTTTTTTTGTTCAACCGGATGCATTGCTTTTTCCAGAGCAAGTGATATTGCCACTCGCGTCTCCGAGCGAGCGCGCCCGTGGCCGAATCCACATCCTGCTTGGCTCCAACGGATAGGGCCAAGTTTCGATGCCAGGGAGCGGAGGCACCTTTTTATGTTTTTCCGTAAATCTCGCGTTTTGGTAAATTTGAGAACCCTGTTGCTTGTTCGACGTCCGAATATTCTACGAGCCGAACCTTCTACGGCGATTGTTCCAGAAACACACGCGGGTACATAAGGAGCTCCGCGTAGCGCCTCTGGTTTTGCGAACGGAGTGTCCACGACCGCAGTGGCAAAAGCTAAAGGGGAAGTGAAAAGCGTGACATCGGTGCGGGTAAACTCGGTGGATCAAGGGGAAGAAGCGGCAATTATCCTCACCGTCAACTGCAACTCCAGAGCTACACTGATGACTGATTCGCAGAAAGCCTGCAGTAATTATGCCCGTGGTATCTTTGGACGGCCAGCGTCAGGCATTCTAAAAAAACAAAATCATGGCGATACATGTCATTTGGGCCCGTGGACACATGGGACACACAAAAAACGATGCCACTAATGCCGCAGCCCGAGCAGCGCTCACTAGGGAATCGTTTCCATGCCCCTAAGGTCCATCATGAGACATGCCCTATAACACGTACTTGGTGACCCAACATGCAACATGCAAGGCGGGAGTTTCCACAACCGCACAAGGGCTTAATAAAAGAGGAAGAACATCTTTGGAGAATATTGAAAACGGACATTGTCATCACATCAGCACACCTTCACACATGGCATCCAGAACGCTTTCACACACCGAGATGTCCCTTTTGCGACGCACCTTAGGATAACGTGCATCATCTAGTATGGGTATTCAGGCAGATACCGTGCCTTACATTAAATAAAGAACCTTTGACAAAGAAATGGGAAACAGGACTTCGAAGTAAGGATGCCAATAAGCAACAAATGCTTGTAGGAAGATCTGTTACAGCCACCGATGCAATTGGAACCCTGGACTAAGGACATACACTTATCTTCTCCATCACTTTACTTCCATACCCCCTACTATTTTAGCTGCAATTAAATATTTTTCTTTTTAGCAACAACCACGTGGCAAAAAGGCGGAAGTCCCCCGCCAGCGCTCGACTCCGCGTTCCTGCCGATAATCCACGCCCGCCACGCTCTGTTGTTATCCTCTATTTCCATTTTTGTTTGACATAAGTTCGTCAAATTAAACGTTTAGTTTCTTTCAATATTTGCTGTCTCATAAATTGTCATTGTTGACAATATTTACCGCATTGGTACCAAGCCCCTGAATTTTAACGAGGTGGCTATTTTAAAAATGATCACAATCACAATAAAATGCAGTCAACCTACTTTGCTCTAAAAGTTTAGATGCACAAGACATCATCTGAACTCACTTTTGTAAAAGTTATCTCATGCGTTAGAACCTCGTCGTGATTATGGAGACCGGTGAATGAATAAGAACTGGTTTAATTTGTGTCAGGCACCCACACCTGTCATAGGTGCGACTCAATGCACCACGCGGATGGTGACTCAAAAGGTGTTTTCTTCCTTGTCTTCCAAGATGGAGCTGAAATTCGGCCATACTGTTAACCAAATGTTCTCATTTGAGTTGTCTTTACTTTACCACTGTTAACGTAAAAAACTGTCAAGCCGTTTTAGTTCTTCTACATGAGCTGTAGATTCGTTGAAACGGTGACTGCATGGTTTCCCAGCTATGTCTTCGATGGACGAGGTGCCGTTAAGAGGTCGCTTCGTGGCAACTTCTGTTTCCTTGTACTTGTCCCTTGTGAGTAGATGCGTCGCGCAAAGCGTAGTCTACATGATTTTTGTTCAAGCTGCTTAACACGTAGCAGAACATCTGTCTGAATGTGGTGCTCTGTATCGCGTAATGATACGTGTTGTTGAGACTCCATTGGTCGAGATCAACGACTTGATTCCACTCTTTCCCATACCTGGTCTTCGTGAAGGTAACAAACGCTGGAGTGGTGGCCCTGTTGAAGAGCTTAACTTGACCATTCGGACGGGTCCTAGCCGTTGAAGTCGAAACGAGATTGATGCCAGCTTCTTGACACTACCTCAAAAAAAGTTGAGCCAGTATACCCTAGAGCCATTTAATGAGCTACGCTTAGAGTATCAGCACTTTGTCCTCCAATATTTTTGTGGGCTCCTCCGTCTTGGTGCTTCTGATGAACTGACGAACATTCCAATCGTCAAGATCCAAAAGTGCCACTTCCTTAGCATGAGATGTGTCATGAAGCTCTTAAAATATTGCGTTGCTCTGTCGCGAATAGTTTAGATATTTGTGGAGGACGGAAAAGCGATTTTTGTGAATTCAGATAAAGCTTCAATAAGTTGGAATCATAATTTTAAGCCAAAAGATGGTTAATTGTCGTCGCTTTGAAGCGTTCCTTATTTAGTGACACTAGTATACGCCACTTCTCAGGTTGTCACTTCTCGGGACACTGGGCAAAAAAGTCCAACAATGTGTCGAGGGCAACGTGTAGTCTCTTAATCTTCGGCGTTCCTAAAAGGAGCGAGCATGACAACATTTGTGAAAGCGACCACGGCTATACTCACGTATGTGTTCCCATCTACGGATTTTTGGAACGGCCCCAAGTGGTCGATGTAGACAGTGTGGAATGGAAGATGGATCCTGTCAATGGAGTGGTGTATACCCAGTTTCTTTTTCCGTAGGCTCTTGTGGTACAGGCACTCTGCTCATGCGTTTGACTGTCTTGTCCGTCCCGACATGTCCGAATTTATCATGACAACACCACACAACCTGCCATCGAATCTGTTTTGGCACAAGCCACAGCAGCTTCGTCAAATCCCTACAGAAGACAACATTCTTGTGAAGTTTTATCTCTGAATAGATGCAACGCTTAGGGTGCAGCTTTCTGTAATACTTGTTTGATATGTTTGACATCGGCATCCACTTGTTGACCGGCGACAATCCAGTGTTTCGTGTCGGTCATCACAGTTGCGTAAATGTGAAGTCTTTCGCCCTCCTCCATTTCTTCTGCTGGTCCAGCCGGTAACCGACTCGGCGTATCAACGTGTTTCATATACTCTGGAACCCTGTGACCAATAGGTAGTGCGAATTCGCAACTTTAAGCGATGGGGGTGCCGCGCTTTCAGAACTGCGCTCTCTAGCTCCTGGATGATCGAGTCACAATACATGTGCTTGCCTACACACTCCTGACAAAAAAAAAAAAAAATAACGTAAGCCTCTAATATTGCTCGGATACAGCTAAACTTGAACTACTTACGCTTTGGAAACTCAGCCTTGTAGTGCTTTTCTGCGATCATTATCCAGATTACCGTAATTTTTATTCGTACCAGAGCGCCCCATGCACAGCGTGAAAGTTGTGATTTCTTGCAGTCGCCGCTACTAGCGTGCCACTCGAGGCAGGACATCACGCTTGCTCATTGTTCCCCGTAGAGCGCTGCAGACAGTGACAGCAGTAAGTTCATTGCCTGAAAGATACGTTCTTAGCCGTCCTAACGTCCACTCAGCAGCAAGTGCTTCCATCTCGTGGGAGTGACACCGCTGCTCGGCTTCTGATGTTTGCCGACTTGTGTACATCACTGGATGTAACTGTCCATCACTCTGTAGTTGGAGCCGCATGCACCCTAGTCCTCTTTTGCTGACATCAGTCTGAATTTTAGATAGGCTTTATGGTTGTAGAAGGCGAGCAGAGAACCCTTTTGGGGGAGGGGGGTTGTTAAAGACACAAAACGCAGTGTCTTGATTGGTAGTGCACTCCCAGGCTGCATATTTCGTGAAAAGCTTCGTAATCGACTGTGCAAGCGTGTTTAAATTCTTGACGATCCCTCCGAAGTAGCCGACCAGTCCAACGAACTGTCGGACCTGATGAACTCGGGATGGTATTGGAAAGTGAATGGCAACTTTCAGTTTGTAACTGCTGGGGCTGAGTCAAGTTTCTCCGCTCTCGAGGGCCAGGTACATGGTCTTGCCAGCCATAAAGATTCATTTGCTGACACGAGGCGTCAGTTTCGCTGCTCGTACAACTTAATACACATGCTCGAGATTAGCACGAACCTCATCAAAGTCTCTGAAAGGTATAAAGACGTCGTGCATGTACGGTAGACCGAAACCATAATGCAAGGGTCACAAAATCACATTCGTCGTTCGCTTGAAGACTGCGGGAGCGTTGGTGAGCCTGAACGGTATATTTGAAAACTCGAAATGTCCGTCCGGCGTCACTGCACCTGTCTTAGCTCAAGCGACTTCAGTCATTGTCATTTGATGACAGTCAGAAGTCACGTCGATCATCGTAAAGCAGCACTTTCACAGGAGGAGGTCCAGCAGGCCTTTAATGATCGGCAGGGGATACTTATCCTTCTTGGTAATCTCATTGAGCACTCTGTAATCGACACAAAGTCGCTCCTCTCCGGTCTTTTTTCGTTTCTTCTTCACATCAAGTAACGAACTCGCATACTCGGAACACGTGTCGCAGACGATACCCGCTTCTTTCATCCCTCAAAGGGCTGGGCTACCCGAAGACGCTCGTCGCAGGCCAGTCGAAACGGGCAGATCGATACTGGTAGCGGACCAGCAACAATCCCGATATTAATTTTTGCTGCACTTGTTGGGCCAAGCCCAAATACACTCGCTACAAATCAGTCTCGGTTCGCGTTCACGAGATCCAGCAACCTTGCAGATTCTTGAGCAGTGACCTGAGGTCCTGTTTGTACGTCCTCTGCATTGATCAGTTCAAAACGATCCTTCGTTTTCGAATTCATGATGGTGTCGGCCGTTTTTGCACACCAAGAACCTCGGTGCTACTTCGTTCTTCGAAATATAGAGGTTGGACTTGGACAGGTCCAAGACAGCCAGCACTGAGTTGCCACCTTCTGTGACGTCGATCACGCAAGCAGGCCAATCGTGCTGAATGCCCTCTTGCATCCGCATTTCTGCATCCACAAAGACGTATTCTGTCGCAAAGCTATTGGTTGTCAGGTAAAAAGAATCTTTCGTAATTTGGAGGAATAACTAAAACTCTTTGGCCCTCAATGTTCGAAAAAGGGGGTGGAAGATGAGAAACTTAAAAAAAAAATAGAAACTATTCATTGTCATTGTAAAAAGTTCCCTGTATCTCGACAACGCGAAGAATGTTACTTCTCGGCACAATTGTGACATGCGGCTGCTTGGTAAAAGACCGTTCAACGAGAGGGGTAATTGTTGATGCATCACTAGGGACAAAATAGACTGGAACGCGGGCAGTTGCTTGGTCTACCGTGACGCTTGCTTCTCTAACTCCACATGGTAGAACATGACAGGAATCCTAGGCTCAAATCCAACATCCTTTGGACGGCTCACTGTAGACGATACCCAAACCATCGATGCCTATCTTCCCTTAGCGAAAACTAAGACGTTTGAAATATACCACATTCTAATTTGAGTGTATTTGAAGATTAGTTCATAATTCTAAGTACACAATAAATAGATCGAAATATACCCTTCCTTTTTTTTTACTTAGTACTAAAATATATTTCTGAAAATCTTTTAAAAATACCTTTATTTAAACTACATTTGAAGTTCCCTTCATGCGTTCTGAAATATGTAAATACTAAATTAGTAGCCCGAAAATACCTTTCATACAGATTTTCTAAAATATGTATTTATTTCATGCAAAATATACTCCAATCCTAATAAAAATGCAGTGATGAAAATATGTGCAGAATACTCTTAAAATACCTGGAAATTGTAAATACTGTTGTGTTATGCTCTAAGTATATTTTGAGTGCAATACTTTGGTAGACTGACTTAAAATACCAAAGTATTGAAAAGCTCGTCTATCAGAAGCAATTCAAGCAGATTTGGAGTACACTGAAGCGCCTAAACACAACGTTTGATTAGTTTGTCAATTGAGTTATGCAGCATCGCACTGATAAATCAGCCCAGATTATGTTATTGTTTCCTTTTTTCTATAAATAACAGACCTGACGAGTTTCTTGCGCACCAATCACAAACGGGATTCGGGAACTACAATTACAACACCTGGTGATACTGGAAAGCTTCAGCAAGTGCTGTGAGGAGATATGTTTCGCGTGTAATTGTGTTAGCAAATGCTAGTTCACTCAATGCGTATACTCACCATTCTATGTGATGTGAGCAGTGACTTTATTATAGTGACGTTAATGACCACATTAAATAGTCAACTAGTAAAGAAAAGCAAAATAACTATTTTAAAGTGAAGAAACTAGCTTCACTCGCTTCATCCTGGGTGGTGCTACGCAGAGGAGCAATAAAATTGTTTCTAGGAGCCGTTTTTATGGATATTGTTTCAGCGACTGCGCCGAATTATTATTAGCTGTATTAATGCTTCTACTAAGAGATATCGTCCACGAACTTCAAAACACTGTTTCCCCTTTGACAGACTCCCGAGGAGAATATCGAATACTTGGAACCTTAATAAGTGCAGGGCTGGTCACCGGCCAAATGATTGCCTTCAATATGTAGGCTATATAAGGCTCTCGAGCAGTCAACGGGTGTGTCATTCAGGTGTTCAGTGCGTCATGGTGTTTGTGTTTGTGATCGTTTCTAATGGTTATTTGTGGGATGTATTTAGTAGTGTCTTCAAATAACCGCAAGGACACATTTACTAACAAAATCCCCCCCAAAATGTGTCGCTGGTGTAGCTCTGAGCTATACGAATATTCATTTTGTATTCATTCTGTATTGTTTTGTTCCCACCCGAAATACGTGCGAAAGGTATTCAAATATGTCATAAATATTAATCAGAAAAATCTTTTAGATATACCGAAAATATAATTCCTTGCCCCTCAAAATGCCGTTTGTGCACTTAAAAGTGTACGCTTATTCACTTGCTGTTTGCCTTCGATGTGATGGTTATGCCACATTGATAGTTTAGACCCATGTTGTTGTAAAAAAAAAAAAAAAAACTATCTCCAACTCCGGTCTAAAATTATGCTTTTCGTGCAAGGCTCGTTATGAGGCGCTGGAGAAAAGCAGCCTTCTGCGTGAAGTTTTTATTTTGAATTCTTTTCGTTCACGTTCCGCCCATTGAAAAGCATGCGGGAAGGATCTCAACACGCACCTCGTATCGCTAGGCCAAAGCGTTCTTCCGCAACATAAAGACCGTCTGCTTTCATCACCGTCACCATGACAACGGACACCTAATAAATGGAAACACGCACGGTATCTCCGCGTGAAGCCAGCAGCAGCTGACGCCATTTTACGAACACTGTTTGCTAGCCAAAGCCGAACTCGGAGTGTCAGATTGGCGGCGTTTGCCGGTGCGCCGCTGTCAAAGACGACGAAGGTGAGACACGCCGATAGCAATTGAGCAAGCAAGAACACAGCGGGACGATTGCAACGGGGGCATTTATTGAGATCAATGGCGCGAAATAAGCTAGATAAATTTTTATTTGAATCTTAACGCGGGATATCCTATTTGGGGACCCCATACCTTTGGTGGGTCTTTCCTGTGAACATTTTACGTTGTTCGTGTCTCCCAAGTCGATTGCGTTTTGTTTGATATCGGTGTTAATAAAGACGCGAGCTGACGGTGAGCTATTCAATTTCAAAGCGTTAACATAAATATTTATTTAGTTTTTTTTAGTTTATTGTTGAATCCAACTTTTTCTCTATGATAAAAAAAATACATTCATGGTTTACATTTTCACAATTGTTCTAATGTATTTATCTTCTTGTTGTTATTCTTACTAGATAGTCACTGTAAGCTTAAAGGGGCGGTGCAACGATATTCAGTTGGAATGTTTTTCACTTTATACGAGCTTACTGGCACTAGTGGGACCCAAGGATACTCGCACGCAACGCCACTGACCAAGAAACTCCTTTGTTGCGCTGTAATTTCGAGGACAAAACCGAGCGTTTTCGTTCAATCTCTCCTTCGCAAAACCTGATGACGTAGCTGGGCGGTTGCGGTACCGCCCAGTGACGATATTTGAATGCGGCTCATAGATTGGACCCGAGCATGGCGTGGACACTCGATTTGGGCTCGCATAATCGATAGCTCGAGAAGCATTCAGGTAGTGGCATGTGTCCAATCGCTGCAATGACGACAACAGCCGAGCCATAACAATGACTGGAACTCAGCGCGTGTCCTGTGCCTTGCCAACCCCAGCGCATGGCTATTATCAACATTGGCGGCATATAATCGGTTCCAGATCACGTGGCCGCTTGTTCTGGCTGCGAGTTGAGGGGGTGAACTCTGTTCGTTTTTCTTTATTTTTTTCTGCGACTTCGACTGCGTGTGGGGAAAAACGAACCGGTATTTCACAGGTCATTAAGGTCAGTGATCCGTTCTAAGCGGTATTTGCGCAAAATTCAAAAATCGTTGCATCGTCCCTTTAATGAAGGCAGCGCATGGCGATTCCCAAGCACCCTATGATTGCTTCAGCGCAAGCTGCTTTTGAGCCCTCGGTTAGGACTACTCAAGAAACTTTTTATGGTAAAACAAAATTGTACAGCAAATTTCTAGGCGATTGTTTAGCTTGCTGGAAACACTTTTATCACCACATGCGTGTATATCATCATTTAGCAGCACGTCTATCGCCTGTTTAGCAAGACCCCTGGGTACACAGAGCTCATCATCAGATAATTCAACGTGTTGCATGTGTACGCTGAAAATGCCAAGCCTACTGATTTTATGGAACATTTTATCCCCCTCGTCGTCTCCCAACTCTCGTCCCCACTCCACCCCTGATTATATGACCTGCTCGTGAACCAGACATCGTCGAGCACCTCACTTCTCCTCAATCCCACGTCAACCAATCAGTATCGAGACTTGCGGCCATGCTTTTATCCAGGCTTCACTTTTGTTCCTCTTGAAATGGCGATGTACCACAAAGCGGAAGATGCGGAATTAGTTTAACAGTGGCATCACTCGACACACCCTACGCTTTGTTTACCATGAGTGCGAACTTCTGCAAGTATAGAAGCTACAAGAACGTGCTCCGGACTTTCAACGTTCCTCTTCAGCAGGAGGCCTTCCGCAGTGCGCGTTAACGTTCCCGCAAGTATCGTTCGGCGTGGTATTTTCGTGCTTGTAGCTTTTCTTTCGATTGCACGAAGCGTAACAAGCTGTGGGCAGGATACTGGAGAGCAAAAATGGAGGTGATGGTTGTTGCGCAACGATGGCTCGATTAACATATACAACGACGGGTTTTCCGCTTGCACGCAGGTATACCTTCCCGATACACGGCGACTGCTTCTTACAATAATACCACCTGTCAAAAAACACAGT
Source organism: Ixodes scapularis (assembly GCF_016920785.2). Taxonomy (NCBI): domain Eukaryota; kingdom Metazoa; phylum Arthropoda; class Arachnida; order Ixodida; family Ixodidae; genus Ixodes; species Ixodes scapularis. The sequence goes on from NW_024609882.1 coordinate 74,971,948, forward strand.
GCGACCGTAGTGTGGCCAGCTGCGTGACGAGAGGCGGCGACCATGATTACCGTCGAGCATCAGGTCCTAATCGAATAGCGCTGATAGTTTTTTTTACAGCGGGGAGCTACACGGAACTGGTCGCCACCGTTGTCCACGTCGCTAATGCCCAGTCGATGGTGATCAGAGCCGTGACGCCGTCGCGAGTGTCGTTGTCAGTCAGCTAGGAAGAAGCGGCAGGGTCGACAAAACCCGGGACCGAGGCAGCCAGGGCATGTGCGAAAGGAGGCTTTTGTCGCCACTATGGCAGGCACACCGACGCCGTGGGGTGCGTTGACTGATTCTACAATCTAACCGAATCTTCGTCACCATCTTCAATCTGAAGGAGACCGTCACCGTACTGAAGGCTTCCTACAGTTTGCTGGAAATACAGCTTTGTAATCGGCGACATGTTGGCAGTACGGCTTACCGTTTTCCTACTGTTGACGCAGATCGACCCAGTTTCATTGGAGCAGCGCGACTGGTGCTATCTGCTTTATGCCACGCCATTTGCGACAGCGATTATGAGCTGCGACTTGCTGCCAAGTCCGGTGTATTCATAGATGGAATCGACGAACCATTGGTCATGAAACAAGTTACGTATGAACAAGAACGCCTATAAAAGCTGATGAGCGGTACTCTGAATTCGGGGCGTGGAATTGACTACATGTTGTCAGTACGGCTTACCGTTTTCACGCTGTTCACGCAGATTGACCCAGTTTCGTCGGAGCCTCACAACTGGTGCTCTCTGGAAGAAGAATCTGCTTTATGCTTGTCATTTTCGACAGCGATTATCAGCTGCGTCTTGCTGCCAAGTCCGGTGTATTCATAGATGGAATCAACGACCCACGGGCCATAGAACAAGTAACGTTTGAACAAGAACGCCTATAAAAGCTAGTGAGCGGCACTCTGAATTCGGGGCGTGGAATCTACGACATGTTGGCAGTACCGCTTACCGTCTTCCTACAGTTCACGCGGATTGACACAGTTTCGTCGGAGCCGCACAACTGTTGGAAGAAGACTCTACTCTATGCTTGTCATTTGCGACAGCCATTATCAGCTGCGTCTTGCTGCCAAGTCCGGTGTATTCGTAGGTGAAATCAACGAACCGTGGGCAATAAAACAAGCGACGTATGAACAAGAACGCCTATAACAGCTGGCGAGCGGCCCTCTGACTTCTGTGCGTGGAATCGGCGACATGTGGTAAGTTCAGCTTACCTTCTTTTCACGCAAGTTGGTGACACACTCTGTCGACCTCGTCTGTGTGTCTTTTTATTGCCGGTTCCGACCCAAGGATTCTACAACGCGATGCGAATGTGTTAAGGAAATCATGTACGCGTGAGGTGACGGTTTATATTGATGCGCCAGGTAGCCTTTTATTTACTGGTCTTGCTGCTATTCGGTGATTTTGAATTAAATCCTGGTCCTCTCACAGAGCAAGAAGTCAACGAAATTCTAAAGGGCGAGAATAGCTTGATGGATAAGCTTGTCTCAATTGAAGAGAGCCAAAAGTCTTCTGATGTATGTCTTCACGACTTGTGCACAAGAGTAGATTCAATTGAGACTAATTTTAGACGGCTGGCGCAGACATGCGCAGTTCTAAATGACTTTAAAAAACAAATGAGAAGAACCGAAGAATTACCTAGACTTTCCCTTTGTATGTGATGATTGGTGACTTAGAAAACCGAAGTCGCCATTGCAATCTTCTTTTTTATGGAGTTCAAGACACCAATTCCCGAGAAACGTCCGCGTCATCTGAGGCACGTGTAACGCAACTTTGTAACTAAGTTAGGCATCGACACCGTTTACATCGAGCGAGATCATAGACTGGGAAAGCCTGCTGCTAGTAAGAATCGTCCGAGTATTGTTAACTTCGGATATTTTAAGGAAAAGCAAAACGTTCTTTTAAATGCCTGAAATCTGAAGAGTACTTGGTATAGCATATCGGAAGATTTCCCTAAGGCTGTTCAAGAAAAAAGAAAACACTTGTGGTATTATACTAAGGCACATCGGCAGGGGGACACTAAGGCAATTCTAAAATATGGTACCTTGTTTTTGGGCGATGCGAAGTTTTCTTGGAATCTTAACACGAATCAGATTGTCCGACACTGACTACGTGAAGGGCCGCGAACCACATGCTCAATTTTTCTTCTTATTCTCAATTCTAGAAGGTTGAAAAATAAATCTGATGACTTCCAACAGCTCCTCTTGGTGACTAGGCCTTACGTGGTGATAGGCGCAGAGTCATGATTAGACGATTCAGTACGTGACGCGGACGTATTCCCCTACTATTTCGAGTGTTACAGACCAGCTAGAGGTTCCTGTGGTGGCAGGGTGTTTGTTCTGGTTGATAAGGCCTTTTCTTCTACAGAGATAGTGATAAACACCCCGAAATGTCGAAACTGTTTTGTCAGGTAAGATTGACCAATGGAAAATGCTTAGCAGTTGGCTCTTTTTTTTAGGCCACCATGTTCAACGCGTAATACTTTCAGGTGTCTTTCAAATGCTGTTGAAACGATCTAGTGCGATCATATTATATTGGCTGCGATTTCAACCTACCAGCTATTGCAAGGAATAATGTGAACTTCAGGAGGATAGTTGGTGGTGAACAGTATTCGGAGTTTGTGAGCTTGTTGGACGTTTTGTCCATAGAGCAATATGTCAATGAACCATCACAAAATGATTATACGGGCGATATCTTGAATCTTTTGCTTTGTTACACTTCTGAGACTGTCTAAAATGCGCATACCGTTCCAGGTATCAGTGATCATAGAGCTATAGTGTCTCAAGTGAACCTAAGTTGTTCGGGAAAAAGCAAATCACATGAAAGAAGGGTGCTTTTTAATGACCAAGCTGCTTTTTCAAGAACGAACTCTTAAAAAAAAGAGGAAAAAATGTCCTTTCAGGTAGGGGCCCTGCAAGGACTTTTTTACTGGTTTTTAATTTGCATCGAACCTGAGCGCACTGAACTTAGTAACTTAATGAATCCTCTATTTTCTCGAATTTCGCTTTAATTTAGAAGTTATAGGCGCATTAAAATTACGAAAACAAGCAAAAAATAACCTCCTTCATGGCGTCCTTGGTTGCTTGAGTGGCCGTGAACTAGACGAGGGGTAGTGAGCTCAGCGAGCGGTGATGGCGGCGCACTCCGTGTCAAAGGCTCGAGAGGGCGCTACTGAAGCATGTTCTGGATAGGCTGTATGAAGCAGGCAGCCATGGCGGCTCGCATTGCATTTGCTAGGCGATTACACGCTAATTCGGCATGACACTTCATTCGCCACAAACGACAGCAAACAGGGGTAAAGATCAGTTCAGAACGGGAGCCACTTCGCGCTGCCATACCTCCAAAAGGCCGAACCGCAACCAAAGCTGCTCGCCGAAGGCCTTCGGAACGCTCGAAGCCGGTCGGATCCTCCAGTCCAAACGACCGCAGCGCCGCCGCGTACATCCGGGACCTTTCCGTGTCGGCGCATGATCCCACTACTTCTTTCTAGTATGCGCCGCCTTTTCCACCCCTTGGTGGCGGGTATGTCGACGGGTCATTTCTTGATTCCGTACTTTATAAACTACATTTCATTCTTTTCTGGTCTAAATTACTGAAGAAAAAACTACCTTTATAAATAGTTAGAACGGTTCGCGCCTCATACATTTTGTATTTCGACTAAACAGAAGTTTTTAGCGGCTCTGACCAGTAGTAAGCCCTGGACCAAAGACGTCACATATCGCGCGCTTTCGGTACCGCGGGTCGCCCCCGTCGGTGAAGGAGGTTTCCGCGTCGTCGGGTTAACATATGATGCACTGATATTCAGCTACTCACTCCATACCCGCTGGCTTGCCCGAACCCCAGGAGACATGGAAACCGCAAAAAAGGTAGACGCTTAAATATCATTGCAGGGCCCCTTTAAGGGTGACGTACCGCAACACCCTTTTTTGTATAAACTGCGCGCGAATTGAACTCTCTTCCATCGCGTGCTGTCTCACTAGCTTCCAGGAAACGTTTTGATTCACGCATGAACCTGTGAGTTTTCTTTTTTGTATATTGTATGTTCCCCCCACACGCACGCACACAAACACACACACACACACACACACACGCACACTGATAATGCCTGATGGCGAAGTGGGTACCTGAATAATAAGATAAAGTTCTAGGTGGTAAGTTGTCCTTAAACCATTAGTCGTTATACCGCTTCGAATTTAAGTACCCTCTTCATGGTGTCTAGATGTACAGGGTGTCACAAAATAAAATTTACACGGTCTTTTTTACCGCAAAAATAAACTAGGCATCGCCGAACGCTCATTCTCCGCCCAAAGATAGCGCTAGAGGTCACAACTAGGTGCCAAAGTTTCAGCCCGATCCGATAACTTAATCAAAAGTTATAAGTGATTTTCTGAAACTTTCAACGGGAAAATGGAGCCCATTTTTGCCCGTTTTCGGTTTCTGGTGCCATAGAGCCCCAAGTGTTCGAAAACTCCGTCGGCCGCCATTTTCCCATTGAAATTTTCAGAAAATCAGTTATAACTTTTGATTAAGTTATCGGATCGGGCTGAAACTTTGGCATCTGGTTGTGACCTCTAGCGCTACCTTTAGGCGGAGAATGAGCGTTCGGTGATGCCTAGTTTATTTTTGCGCTAAAAAAGACAGTGTAAATTTTGTTTTGTGACACCCTGTATAACTGTCTCAGGATGAAGACATTGTTTGTTGCACTGAGTGGGCCAGCGCGTGACGCGATGGCACACGAAGTGCGTTACTGATCCGGTAAAATGGCGACAGAAGAATAGCCAAGGCAACGCGCTCGAGGTGAGTCACCCCGGATTGCACGTACTTCAAAAGACGTAACGAAAAAAAAAGGTTGGGAGGGGAAATGACTGATATGATTCAAGCAGAAGCACCCGTGTACGAAGCCAACTTGCACGGTACATATTAAACGTAATCAAATCATTTGCAATCGTTTAAATTGTCTGACTAATTTGAAATCATTTGAATACTTTATTAGGTAGTAATCACATCAGTAATCTGATTACTTTTTGACCTACTAAAATTTTTTCGAACCTTTGGTTGTTGTGTTTTTCATACTCTAATGACGCCCTTTGTTCTTACATGTTTTCAGCCAAGGAATCATATAACCAAATCTCAGAAAGGACGACAGATTACAAAAATTTAAGAATTATGAAGATAAGTAGTTTATAATTCGGTGATTCTAATCCAATATTGGCAGTACAAAAAAAAACATTTCTTCCAAATGGCAAAAAAAGAAATAACTTTTGAAAATCCTAAGTAATCGGTAAAGTAATGGTTACTTTTTCAAGTAACGGCCAATTCATTTTCTTTTGGTAAAAGAAAATGAATTGGAGTACCAACTAGCTCAACTTCAGCCTGTTATTCAATTCATTTTCCTCTCGAAAAATCAATTAATCTAACTGAATAATTTTAAGCAAGAATGATTATAATAGTAATCGATTAGAATTATTAGTGACGTGTTAAGGCCGCTGTCTCACGGCAGCCATCTTGAACAAGGCGTTAGTTCAACCAATAGATGGCGACACGCACCCGTGGGGTGTAAAGCCCCTCGATATGTTTTTGTTTGTCTTTGCTTGATAAAGGTGAAAACACATTTATCTAGGGGCTTTAGTGGGGTGGTCGAAATATTGGTTCACGGTGGGATGGCTCGAGCATCATCACGTTCCCCTCGTGGCCTTGCTCGCGCCGCTGCCAGTTGTGCTCAATAGACCCTTTCCGAAATCCAGTGCCATCTGGTGGTTCGTAAAGCAGTTAAGGTTTTGCCATATCAATGGCGGAAGTGAACTTGTATCGGTACCGTCACTTTAGCAAGTCAACGGCACGCGAGGAATTGTTCAGTGTGAGTTCTTTCTTGATCACTTTAAATTCGATGGTGACCAATTGAACCTGCATTCAAAACAAAGCTCCAACCCACTCAGATGCCTCAAGAAAATTCTATACGCTAAAGTGCTTTAAAGCCGATTGTGTGCTGCCCACAGATTGACTGAATCAGAATTATTATAAATAAACGCTTACGTAGCTCTTGTGTTCCATACCTACGTCGCGTAGTACTGACCCCCGAATGTACAGGCGCTTATCATCTGCTTAGGAGCTTCTTCAACGTCTTCCTTTATCAGTCACTAGAAGGCCGCCATTGGTATGGCACAGATGTCGTTCCACAGATGATGATAGTGATCAAAGTGGCCAGACTGAATTTCGGGAAGGGTCTATTGGCTCAATAGCGTGGCCCAGCAAACGCATGTATGCGAGAATGTCAGGCTGGGCATAAATTGTTCTCTGATATAGGGAGATGCTGTTCGGCGGTTGTAACGGGCTTTCGCAATAAATCTTACCAAGAAGGAATGAATTGTTGATTGACGTGTTAATATTCTGTCAATGAAAAATTATTCTGCAGGAATGCACGCTCAGTAGACTCAATCTTTCAAGAAACCAGTGGAAGCGGGCGTCCCGTAAAATTACCTCACCATTATAAGACGACTGAAAAGGAGCGTTACGAAATATTGTGTTTCACGGGATCCGGAAGATATTGTAAAGGTTGTTGCATTATAGAGGTTCCCAAAAAACAAACACCGTTGCGATGTTTTCGGAAGTACCGACATACATAACGTTGTAAGTACAGCTTAGGAGGAATATGATGAAAAGCATCTGAATGAATAGGAAGTCGTTTATTTGGAATGAAGACGCTATGAATGAGTGGCGTTTAGCGACGGCACGTTATGAGCGTTCGGGAATTTATAAGTTCACGTGATTCCTAACTATGAACATGCAGACAATGAAGACCTGTTTTGTCGGGGGATTGAGTTGCGGTGATGACCTGATATCGGACGACTCGTGGAAGGCGAACAAGCAAGTTTCTTCTCAGCGAATTGTAAGCGTCCTGTGTCAAGCACAGCACGTCGCTACCGACGTTGTCGACGTTTCAAAAAATTATCGCTTTCGACAAAAGTGTAGGCACATGGGCTAGCTTTGCGAAAAGAATCGAACTCTTCCTCAAGTCCATCGCCATCATGAACAGTAACTGAAAACGACCCACTATTCGGTCGGCGGGTGGCGAAACGTATCCGCATCTGCGGAGTCATGGTCGGTGCGTACTTTAAGTGGTTGGAAATTTACACGATGCATGCTACGACGTCCAAACGCGTCATTGACTTTCTACGCTCCCTTTGCGCTACTTTTGCCCTACAAAAATACATTCCTCTGATCGCGCGCCGAATCTTGTATTAAATAAAATAAACAAATAAAAAACGGCATCAAGCATAAGATTAGTGCACCATACCATCCTGCAACTAATGAAAAACTAGAACAGAGGGTGTGTGAAACGAAGAAAGCCCTCTTGAAGCTTACGGAAGAAGCAGTTCTGTGAAGAATCGTCAGGTTCTTGTTCCGGCAGCACGCGACGGTCTCATCTTCCATGGGAAAAACACCTGCGAACCAATGTTCGGCGGACGAAAAGCCACACCTCTCGACCTCATGACACTATAGCCTATGAACGAAGATCGAGAGATTCCCAAATCGGGAGTAATGGCAATTTATTCCACCGGACAACTCGTCTACGTGAGGAATTTCAGCGGAAGTCCGGCCTTCCATGTAGAGCTTGAGTAGAGAAGGCTCTATGTTGGTTGACCAGATGGTGTCATCCCTCTGAATACGTTAGATGTCAATGCCCTTGAATGTAAAGATAACGAAATCACAAAACTCTCTTTGAGTATTGTTTAACTGCCCTTGTATTTGGAGTAGAAGCTATGGTGGTGATTTGGACTTTTCACACCAGGCTCTTTTTTTCACCTCATAGTCTTTTGCGGTTTTAGTAGGCTTCAAGAATCTCTTGGAAACGGTACACTTTACCTCAACGAGGCCATTTGTCCCAAGCAGTTCATCAGGGGATGCTGCTAGAAATCCGTGCTTCATATTAACGAATAAGCCGCACTTTTGCACAGTTCAGTTTTCCTGATCAACGTACAGTTGTAAAACAGCATCCTCATTGATTTTACCATATTCTGTTGGGGGTGAAGAAAAATCTTTGCGTACGCGATACTTGAAATGAGCCTGGTACTGTTCGTTGTGGTTCGACACCCAGTAATGTCGTCGTCCTTATAGAGCATCATAGCTTTCTGATTACCTCGTCACCTCATATTGCTCTTCATCAACAGTAAGTACAAATAGGGAACCGCCATAATACAATCCAAACATTTAAAATTTGAGCAGTTCAGGCCTTCAATATGTTTATTATTTACAGTGGCGCATCCAAAAGGGAGAGGGGGGCGACGGGGGCGGCCGCCCCCCCCCCCCCCCAAACAAAGTCGACCCCTCCCCCTCCCCCCTTCTCGGAGCGCAATTCGACATGGGTGGACCCCCCGGTGCACACAAAAGAATGAGGAATGGTATACTAAAAAATTTTCCGACCCCCCCCCCCCCCAAGACGGAGCTCTGGATCCGCCCCTAATTATTTATATAACGTTATTACGTTGCATTACCTCGAGACGATCGACGTCCATCGTCGATCTTAAAATATACCTCTATATAAATTATGCCCGTGCCACACGAAGAACTCGAATGTCATTTACAACGAATGACATTCGAGCGGACAGCCAATCAGCGCGCGACACTCCGGGCGTAGCGCATTCCACGCGCGACAGATAGCGAGCTGATTCGCCGATCACACAAATGTCATTCGTTGTAAATGGCATTCGAGTTGCCCGTGTGGAACGGGTATTAGACGCACAATCACAAAGAACACAGCGTGCCACCTCTTTTCTTTGAATCGTGTTAGGGGCGAAGCTCCTTAAGGGGTATTCACACGAGGGAGAAATCCCGGGGATTTGTCCCCGGCACGCGCGCATCACGAGATGAAAACGCGAGGCTTTTGCACATCGCAAAGCCTGACGTTTTCGTCGTGGGATGCGCGTGCCGGGGAGAAATCCCCGGGATTTGTCCCTCGTGTGAATACCCCTTTAGGGGCTAGCCTAGAGTGCCTCGGCTAGCCATGTCCTTATGTCCGTCCGCCGTCGGGTGCACGTGCTCCTGCTCGTGAGCTCACGTTCTCCCGTGCTCGTGTAGGGCAAAAAAAAAAACGCATCTCCACGTGGTGAATGATGTTGATTGGGGCGAGCTCTGGTGGTGCTTGTCTGCGCAGACGGTGAGCCGCAGCATGCCGAGCCTTTCGTTTTTTTTCATCTATGTCAGAAAGAGAATGTGTGGTATGGAACGTGGTTATATACTCATTTGAGCATTTGACCGCAGCGTGACATGGATGAAAACGAATGAAAGGCTCGGCATGCTGCGGCTCAGCGTCTACGCAGACAAGCACCACCTGAGTACAGTGTTATAGAGGGGGTTGTAGCGGCAAGAGCGGCGGCCGCTTAGTGAAGATTTTGCGCGTAGACGACACCATGGCGCTGCTGTTCTGTGCCCTATAGAGTGCCTTCATACACACGCGCTCCTGTGCGTGAGTGGTGACATCTCAGCCATTTTTCCGCCCGATCGTTTTTTTATGCATTTTGAAGTGCGCGCAATCCGGTGTCACTCAGCTCGAGCGCGTAGCTTTGGCTAATGCATAGACGCCATTTTACCGCCCAAGTCACGCACCGAGTGCGCGAGACCGTCACGCGCTGGCACATTCAGGGCAACAATGGATGTCTTCACCCTGAGACAGACAGACATGTAGGCACCCTAGTGCCCTAGGAGCGCGCCCCCGTCAGCCCCATCATCAGCGCTGTTCGGCGCTTACTACTGTGGTTTGACTGGAGCTTTTCGCGGTGCAAAACAACTGCTAATGTATTTCTGTAGTAAATTGTAGTTCTGCCTTTGGACTAATGCCTCTAGAGTGTGTGCTATCCTCTACTTAAAATATTCGCGTGTTTTGAGGGAGATTATTTAATTAATATCGACCCCCCCCCCCCCCCCCCAGTACTGACGCATCGATCGGCAACGCTATCACTTGGGCTGCAGGCTTAATAGCTGCGAAAGAAGTTCTACGGTGCTACATTTTGGAGAAGCGTACCGCGTCACCCTCGCCGTCTTCTTGGTTCATCGCACACGTGCCATTAATTCTCTTAGATGATGATGATGATGATGATGATTTTATGGCTGTTCCCTTTGAAGCGGGCGGTTTGAATAGAAATCAGACCTAGCCGAATAAAAACGGAGAGAAAAAAAATTGCACTACTGTTGCATTCTTCGCCACCAGTCCTCCAGCCTCCTTTTAGTCCTCTCGACTGCGTCGCTGCACTTCCAGCTGGGCTGCAGTGCCACTGCAGCGCGATTTAAGTCCGCACTGGGCCAGCACACAGCATCCCTGCCTGTGTCCCCAACTCGGAAGGCGAGGACTTCTGCCAGAAATTGTTCGTGTGATGTGCCTCGTCTAGATGCAGCCCGTTGTCTGGCGCCTGGCCCCAATCTACCGGGTGTCTTGGTACGAGACTTGGGCAGAAGAGCACAATATGCTTGATAGTTTCCTTGGTTTCGCCACATGCCCGGCATGATGTTGATTGTAGCTGTTGGTCAAAACGCTGCCTGTACACTAGCGTTCTTAGCCCTCCCGCACGTGCTTCAAAAAGCAGGCGGATGCTCAGGCTATTATCATACAGGGTTGTCTCTGTCGATATTTCATTTTTCCAGCGGTTGTACACTTGCAGGGTTGACATTGAGCCGGCCGCCTCCGACCACTGCACAGGCTCTTCCTCGCGCACTCTCTTCCGCACCTCCAGTTCCCACTTTTCCTCTGTAGTGGCAGCCACGGGCACAGTAAAGAAGCCATATTTTTTTCCAGCTGGTACAGTCGCTTTCTCCAGTTTGTCTGTATCCCTGTCAAGTGTATGTACACAAATAGTCGTTTGGCCCACCGTCCTCGGTCCATGTGTCGCAGACGCCCGTCAAAGCCGATCTTGCTAGCTGCTTCTCTGGCTTCAAACGATGACCATCCAAGATCTCCTTGGACCGCTTCGTTCGCCACCATGCCATCCCTACCGAAAAATCCGGTATAACTTTTCGCTATCCGGATTATGGAACCGGAAATTTATCTGGAATCTATCTGGAATCTTTCTGGAATTTAGGTTTTCAGAAATAATTCCTTTGTCTGCAATCTGGATTTCGGGTTTCCAGTAACAAATTTCCGGTTCCATAATCCGGATAGTGAAAAGTTATACCGGATTTTTCGGTAGGGATGGCAGCCTAGGGCCTGCCTCCCAACTTCGCGCTGCCGGCGCTCCGGAATGTCCCTCACGTCTCCAGGAATGCACACAACAGCATTAGCGAACGTTAGGCCAGGGACCATGGCTGCTTTCCAGAGTTCCCTTGTAACCAGAAATCGATTGCAGCTCCATAGGTTACGCTTGCGAAGGACACTGGTGTTTCGCACGGCCGTCTTTCTGAGGTGGAGATGGTGTTCCGCTAGGTATTCTGGCTTATTTGTGAGTAGAATACCCAGGTACTTATAGGTGCCTTGCAGGGGGATTCGTTCGCCCTTCAGCATGCAGTGACCAAGACGCGGCTCTTCAGGTCCGGCTAGTTGCACGACTGCCGACTTTTTGCTGTTGAAGCGAAGGCAGCGCGCATCCGCCTCTTCTACACAAATAACTAAAAGCTGCTGTAGTGACTCTACACTTTCCGCTGTAAGTACGATGTCATCCGCAAAGGTGAGACCTGGTAGCGTCCAGTTCACTGGCTCTCCTTTTTCTAAATGGGTGAAAGAGAATCCTACCCCCGACTGGAGCAAGCGCCTCTCTAGCCCCGACACATAGAGTATATATAAGAGAGGAGAAAGCGGACAGCCTTGTCGTAGACCTCTTGTTACAGTCACTTGCTCCGATTTGGCACCATTCATCTCTGTTGTCACCGCGTTGCCCGAATACAGGCATCGGACGAGGGCACAGAACTCCAGCGCCGCTCGCGGTATCTACGTCGACCGTCTTCACGCGTTTCATTGTAAGCGGGCGCCGCTCTTGCCACTACACCCTCTAGAACACTGTAACCTGAGCTTGGCCCCAATCAACATCATTCACCACGTGGAGATGCGCTTTTTTTGTTTTTTGTTTTTTTAAACCAGCGCAAGCTCGCGTGTTTTCTCTTCTGTGACGCTTAGAACTCTCGCACAAAAAACCCGCGTTTCACCTACCCGGCCGCTTCCTCCTTTCATTTTGTGTAGTTGGTTATAACTAGAGCCACTCTATATGGCAACGTAGCTGCCAGAGTAGCGACACGACGCAAAATCATCTAGATGCACGACGTCAGAAGCGCTGACAGTGATCTCCATTTTGGGCCTGGAAGGTTGCCATGGTAACAGTGCTTCTAGCGACGCCGGGCGGCAACCTTTATAGTCTAGTTGATATCTCCATTCGTTCATTGAAAAGTGGTATAAGACGCTTGGCATCGCGGTACGGCAAGAGCCTCTGGAGGAATGGTGCCTGTTTTTTCTAAAAAGTGAGACGATTTGCAGCCCGGGGACTGTCGGGCGACGAGAGCTGCTATGGTATCGTACGTGCACGGACAAGGCGACTGGTTTTCGGCGCCGCCGGGATGGCGGCCGCTTCGTGTGACGAACGTACCGTCCTAGTACTTTCGGACTTCGCTCCGATGGAACAAAATCCGATTACGCCGGCCACGACAGGACGATTGGCTCGGGACATGACTGCTGCTCGACTGCCCTATAGTGAGCGAGTATATGTTTAGTATCATACTTCTTCAATACCCGATCATCCCTTCAAGATGAGATTTTCTCACCGACTGGTGAGGAGCGACGTCGACGGGATTCAACCAAGAAGGACGGCATGGTGGTCTCTAAGGAATTGTTGACGCCATCAAAAGAGACGGACGCCGGAAATGAGGTCCCTATTGAAAAATCCACCAGCCCGGGTGTGGTGTGTTTCTGACGTTTACGTCAGAGCGGAAATTCAGACACGGGTCTTGGCGTGTTCTGGTGCCCTGGTGTGTTCTAGTGTGCTGACGTGTTCTAATATCCTGACGTGTTCTAGTGTCTTGACGTGTTCTAGTGTCTTGGCGTGTTCTGTTGTGATCCGGCCGACCTAGTGTCTTCTGGGGTGACCTGGTCATGCATGCACGATATAATTTAGATGCAGAAAGGACTGCTGAAGACAACAGCTAGCAAATTGTGCAAAAAGACTGCTAATTTTTTGCAGGTTTAGGTGTTCATTCTGCCATGAAACAAAACTACAAAGAGAATGGAACTTACTATTTTATTTTTTTCCCAACATGCACCACTCGGAAACATTCTCATGCAGACTGGGCTGTCCATGGCTCTTTTCTTCCATGCCACTTTTGCCAGCACATCTGGATAGCTAAGATGATGGCTTCGGCAAGTCGGTATTGCGTGATAAAACCTGCAGTGCATAAAAAGAAATACACGAGCAGTTATTGATAAAAAAACCCTTAAAATAATAAAATCACAACTACAACAGTGAACAAGAGGTTATGTCGTGTCGAGCCTGATAATCAGTCAATTTATCACTCGGCCCGGCCTCCCACGTTCTATCTGATTTTGCCTACCTGTGGGCAACATAATACAGTCAAACCTGACTATATCAAACTCTCAAAAAACCGTCTACCACTTTGATATAGCGGGAAATTCTCTATAGAAGTTTTAATGAATTTGACAACGAACAAGCACGCCACAGTTTGAAAAGTTGTCCACGCTCGAAGGGGCATCTGTACATCATGAGGGACGCCGACTGCAGTTATATAGTGGCCGCTTCTTCGTTTACCGGCTCACCCTCTCCCCCCACAAGACTTTTTTTTACTCCTGGGCAGCCGACACGGCTGCTCAAAAGAAAAAAAGCCAACTTTCTCTGCAAGCTGGCTCTCCCCCAAAAATGATTGTCAAGCAGGGGGAAAGCCAGCTTGCAGAGCTAAACAGCGCTCTTGGCAGATCGGTCCATGGGGAGACGCTGCAATTTTCGTTCGATGTAATTGCATTTTTCGCTATGCATTTGTATTGCAGCTACCGGTCCATTTACAAATAGTTTAAGGGCACAAGGTAAGTCCTATACTCCCCATGCATTTGAGGCCATGTTGAGGAACAGTTTTCTGGGTGACTATTAGGAGTATTTCTGTTATGCATATATCATTTTGTTCGAAACATTGTTTTATCCACTGAACTAGAATTATTTGAACCAATCTAAAATAAGTTTTTTTAAATATTTTTTTTATTCTAGAACTGAAATTTTAGTTTTTTTCATCTATTAAAATCTTTATAACTCAAAAACTGCTAGGTGCACATTTTTAATTTTAGTTCAGTATTTTTGAACATCCATGTATGTGGTAGGAATAAAAAATCAACCCTCTATAATGTCAGGTTAAGGAAAAAATGGTACCCATGTACTAAAAACACTGTTTTGAGATAATTGAGTTTAAAGTAAAAAAACTGGTGAATAACGAATTTCTATTGGCACCAACAGCCTTACAGTCATTTTTTCAATAGCCGCCAGCTTGAAAGGCATTGCTAAAGTCATATCTTCGCCTTTAGGCTTATCGCATTGCTTGCCGGGCCTCTTTTGTGACCTGCCATGTCGCTTGGTCCGTAAAGTATATTAGAGTGATGTCAACTTTCCTCAGCCACTTGATGGCTTTCCAAACAGGGTTCCATCCACAAAACTTCAAAACATTGGCTTGTGCAATGCTGCCACCATTGAATAAAGGAACAGCATTCAATGGCGCCATTTTGTCGTTATGAAAACACAAACACTTGAATGTACACACGTTACACACCTGGGAAAAACGTACACAGCGTCTCGTGATTGTCTTGGTTGAAAAAAAGCTATGCAATAGTTTCAAAATAATTTTTTTAGATTATCTGTTACTGGACAAGCTTTAAGGTCTTGTGTTGATTTTGTTTTGTTGGAGAATTCATAGATAAACAGGGAGTGTATCCCAAAAGGAGGCGTAGTCACCTGCTACTTGCTTTCGGAAGAAGTGATTTTCAGCCCGAAATATAGCTTTCCAAAAACACTGGGACAATGGAAAATGTGCAGAAAGAGCTAAACTTTTCAAATTGCGAAAAAAACTAAAATCAATTTTTTTTTTTTCAATTTTACCTCACCATGTGCCCTTAAATTAACCGGGCTCGATAATATCAGGTTTGACTGCAGATCGAACATCGTGGCCTCGCTCCCAGTGAGCAAAGAAAGCGCTGCACCCCAAGTGGCATTTCTCCTTCTCTGTCCACATTCACCTTGTCTGACCTCTTAGTGCCTCTCACTGTACATGTGCTGCACAAGGCAAAATCAACAATAGGTTCATAAAAATCTCAAATCATAGTAAATCATAACTCACACTATACAAACATTATGTCTGCCATTAAAGTTGCGACGAGTCGCACGCTGCTCATCTACAGCGTATGACTCGTCGCAACTTTAATGGCAGACCAACTACACGCTGTATAAATATTCCCATAACCAAATTTTTTTTTGTTTGTTCAGAGCTAAGCACAGCAGTTACAACAGGTGCTGTGCCCTTCCAGGTTGATCAGAAATACCCACCTGGTGTGGTAGGGGCTGTTTCCCCACCACACCCTCCTAGAGGAGATGCCTGCAGGCTTGCCCTGACACACCCTTGTCCAAGAGCTCCGCAGGCTCCCACAGTGATTGGTTGACCATTTTGAGAGAGCGGCCAGGAGTGGCAGCCTTTTCCACAGCGTGTGTAAATGCTGCCTCTCGCATTTTGATGCCAGGTCCAAGATGAATCTGCAGTGAGTAACAGTGTCAAGAAAATGCACAAAAAGTGGAGAAATACAGGCAACACAAATGGACTCTCCACTTTCGTCTGCAATCATGTTCCTGCTTTGTTTCACTGAAATGCTGAACTGTAGATATATATAAAAAAATGAAATAAATTAAAGGGGCACTCTCCAGTATTCCAGGATGGCCTATTTATGTTCCTAACTCAACCTATTTGCTCTAACATCCCACAAGTCCAAAACTTACAATCATGTGCGGCCTATTTCACTATTAAGAAATGTGATCAAAGATAGCGAATGCGGTTGAACCGAATCAAGGCGAATAGGGTGGAACGGCGAAAGACACTTGTCAGTCGATTGCAAGCGAGGGCCTCTTGTGCAGACGAGCAGGGCTGGTTGGCTGCTTGTCCGGACGTGAAGCTATCGCTTGTGATTATCTGATGAGCCCCGTTCGTTCCTCACCTACATTCGGCCGGGTTCAGTGCCGCCATTTGTATGTCTGAGATTCACTATCTTTTATCACATTTTTATTAGTGAACTAAGCTGCACATGATTTAAACTTAAATATTTGGGATGCTTAGAGCACATAGAATGTGTTACGGCCGTAAATAGGCCGTCTTAGAAAGCTCCCGAGCGCCCCTTTAAGAGAAGTAATTTCAGCTTTGGAATATGCATTAAGAAAGGAGGTCCATTATTGCTGTACACATCAAATACTAATAATGATATAAAAAAATTGTTTCATGAAAGCTTGACCTTAATGAACCATTTGACAATTTTTAAATTCGACATCGCCAAGTATGAAGGAAGTATACTGCTGTGCACTCCTATGTTTTGTACAAATATTTGCAACCTCGGGCAGCCGAGCAATGTGAAAAAAAAAACAAAAAAACCTTTGGCTCCACTTTATGACAAGACATGAAAAAGAAAACACGAATGAGTGTGCTATTACCAAAGCTCACTACCTTTCCTTTCTGTGTTCCGAAATAGGCATCAATATGTCTCACCAGTCAGCTGCTTATCACCTGACAAAGAGGACGTGTTTTCCAGAGCTCCTGCAAAACTAAGCAATATTTGGTGTATTTAGTTTAGTTGCGAGTGTGTTTATGGGTACTAGAAAGCACTTTTTAAAGTAGCGATTGGATAGGCTTGCTTGTTGTATCTGCTTCATTGGTGGTGTTGCGCGGGCACACCCCTTTGGGGTTGATCCTCCAGGTTTACCACCCTGCTGTAAAGCATTTTTGCTCTAACTCTGGTGGTTTTATGAGGTAGCAGAAAGCAGTTTTTAAAGTAGCGATAGGATAGTTGGGTTACAGCAGGCTTTTTAGGTAGGGTCACAAGACCAAACCACCTGTACGTTTGAAACTTTTGGCGGGCTAGTTGGTTTTGTGGACAGAGACGTTACCCAGGCTTTTTTGGTTTTGGTGCGATATTTTTCGTGGGGTCGCGCTGCGTGTCCGTAGGCAACGGTGAATATGCGAAGGAAGAAAAATGCGCAGGCTAATGTAAAAGGGGGACCCGATGTAGAATCTGAAGAGTGTGGCCGTTGGTGCTGCATGATGGAGTTGGAGCTCAAAACTGTAACAGAAGCCGAAGAGAGCAACTTTACCTGTCGGAGTTGCGAGAAGGTAGAACTTGGTTTTGGGAGAATAGGAAGGGAATGGGCGGATACGGTTCAGGAGTCGAAGTGGGAGATACGGGTAGAGCGGGAGAAGCGGGTTCAGCTCGAGGCGCAGGTCGGAGATATGAATAAGAGGGCCGAAGCAGATGTGGTGGAGATGACCAGGGAATGGGAAAGTAAGGTAGGGAGCGTGGCGGGAGAGCTGAGACGATAACAGGAACAGAGAGCCGAGGTTGAGCGACAGGTAGGGGAGCTTAGGGGAAGAGTGGAAGGCGGAGTTGGAAGAGCATAAGAAGAAGTATGAGGAGATGGTGCAGCAACTGACAGGAGCAGTTAATAAGAAAAAGGGTGAGGTGGCAGAGAAGACGGCGAGGGGGGGGTAGACAAAGGGGGCCAGTTAAATAGTGACGAGGTGATTGACTCTGTAGGAAAGGAGCCTGCACAGCTGTATAGTACTGCAGTACAGCAGGGCTTGAGAAAGGCAGCAGAACTTGAGGCACAAAAAGCACAGAGAGCTGGAGGGGGTGAAGACAGGCAGTTGGGGGTTAAGAGGGTGCTGGTGGTAAAATACTCAAACATAACAAGGGTTAAGGAGGGGCTGCTGGACAGGGTGAAAGGGGATGGGAGGGTAACCGTATGGCTCAGTCAGGAAAGTGCATGGTAGATGCTATGGCCAAAGCGAAGGTGGAGGTGTGGAAAAACAGGGAAGGAGAGAACCTAGTGTTTGTACACGCAGGACCAAATGATGTGTTAAAGGGACGGAGCCAGAACCTCGCCAGGCAGACAGAGCTGGGGTTACGTAAGCTGAGGGACGTCTCTGAGACTGTGCATGTGCAAATATGCACCGTCCCAGAGGTCTGGGGACAGTCTTTGCAAATAGAGAAGCGGGTGGTGGAAGCTAAGCGGGTGATAAGGGGGTTGAGCCGACGATTTGAGTATGGAGTAATGAAAGTAAACAGGGCGGTGCACGAAGCTCGCTCCGACCCTTTTACAATGGGCATCCACTACAGTGGAACCACTGGGAGCACGGTAGGCGATAGGATTGGATGCCACATCACACATTTTTTGCGGAGCCCCGGAGCCCTGAGGACGCCGGTGTAAATGAGGGCCAAAATGTAGATACAGGGGGGAGGGTTTGGGAGGGTGAGAGGAAGCCTTGCAGGACTAGGGAAAAGAAACAGCGTTCATAAACACGCAGGAGGGCAGGAACAGAATAAAGTGGGAGGAGATTGAGGAGCGATTAGAAAGCGACAACTTTGCAGTGTATGGATTAGCAGAAACATATCTGAAGGATATGGAAGAACCACCATACATACCAGGATATCATTGGATGGGATGCAACCGGGCCAATGGGGGTACGCAAGGGAGGGGGATTAGGGGTGTTAGTTAAGGTTCAGGAATGGGAAAGGGAACAAGAGGGCTGCAGGGAACACATGTGGGTAAGGCAATATTGGGCGTTTGGACACAACCCTGGGTTTTGTTTATCTAAAAACAGGCGGTGATGCAGGGGAGGAAAATGCAGAACACTTGACATGTATATCAGAAGACGTTAGGGAAATTGGCACTAGCAAGGAAATATTTATCTTGGGGGACGTGAAGGCATATTTGGAAGACTTTGATGGACATACAGATACAACAGGGAGGATGTTAGAGGCGTTCTGCAAAGGTTAATGGGTTAATGTTAATGGGTTGACGCTCAGGTGAAATGTGATGGAAAAATAGCACGGGAAAGAAAGAACTCGCACTTGACTATTGACTACTGTTTAATGTCGCGTAAAATATACAACAGATTAGGAGGTATGTAGGTCTAAGGTCTGGGGAGCGATCATAAGAGAATCAAAATCAGATTTGGCACAATAAAACCAGAAATGCAAAATAAAAAACAAGAGGGTATTAATAACTTAAATGTTAAACAGTTACAAGAGGCGTCTAAGCAGATCGAGAACATTGTATCCAAGGAACCGGAAAGAGAATGGACATATGAAGACTAAGTGTTTTCAAAAGAGAGTTAGAGAAATATTGAATCAAACAAGGATGAAGAAAACTAAAACGCAAGCCCAAAAGGTGGTGGGATAAAGAGGTTAAGGCAGCAATATCGAGACGCCAAGCGGCATCTAAAGAACACAGATGGGCAAAGAAAAAGGGGGCCACACTAGCCGAAGTAGCGACAAAATGGGAGGAATTTCAGGAAAGAAAGCAGGAGACGTTAGCATTAATACAGGCCAAAATTGGGAGAGCAGGGGTCCAGTGGATGATAGAGATAAGCCAAAAGGATAGGAATGCGGCAAAAAGATTCTGGGAACACATCAGTGCACAGGGGAAAATGACCGAGGCGTACCAGCAGGCACTAACAACACAGGAAGGGACAAAGGTAGAAGGGGATGAGGCAGGAGAATACATTAGACATAAAATCGAAGCAGTATTTTCGGAGTTAGAATCAAATCAGGTCGTAGGGAATGGTAGCGTCTACACAACACACGCGGAGGATCATAGTGAGGCAGAGGAAAGGACCACAGAGGAATGGGAAAAAGTAGAAGGAAAGGTTCTGGCTGGCACTGAAACAGGTCCAGACGGCATACCAATGAGATTGATAAAAGTTCTAGGCAAAACAAGCAAATTGAAACTAAGGCAGGTGATTGACCAGATACTTATGGGAGGGAGGTACCCAGTGGACTGGAAATTGAGCAGGATGAGATTATTATATAAGGGCAAGGGAGAAAAAGACAGTGTCATATCATACCGACCAATCACAGTAACTTCAGAAATATACAGATTAGCTATGCAAATTGTAAAAAGAAGAATGGAAGAATGGGCAAAGAGAAAACAGATTCTGGGGGAGCTTAAATGGTTTCAGGAAAGGTAGACAACTGGATGAAAATGTATTCATAATCACTCAGTGCATAGAGATAGCAATGACAAGTCAAAGGCCATTATGGGTAGCATTTTTAAACATCAAAGGGGCATATGACAATGTGAATCAGGAAAAACTCTGGAACCAGTTGAAGGGATATGGGCGAGAGGAAACCACGGTTAAGTTTCTAGAATGGGTTTATACGGAGAATAGGGGTGATTATAACATGGGAAGCCAAAACTACAAGACCAGCAGCAATAAAAAGATATCTCAGACAGGTTTGGCCATTGTCTCCCCTGCTCTTTATGATATACCTCAGTGAGATGGGAAAAAGTCAGAACAGTGCAACCTAGGTTTGATCTGACTAACATGAAGGAAGGACATAAAGTAAATCAAATATTGCCACGGTTGATGTATCAGCTAACCTCTGGATAGGTATTATTGGCACTGCTAAACTGTAATTTGTGGGACACAACTATCAGATAGCCCTGATGTCACCGTCATCCGCATGTACACTTTTTCAAAGATAGTTCACCTGCTTGTCCTATGGCAAGACTTATGTTCTTTTATTTTTATTTTTAGAAGGAAAATAGGAATGGAACGAGCATAATTTTTTGGATATTTAGGATGCTTAGAGCCTGTAGAATGAGTTATCACCAAGAACAGACAATCTGAGAAACATCTTTAGTGCACCTTTAAGTCAGTACCTGTGTTTGCCTTTTTGTGTGCCTGCCTGTTTGTGTCCTTGTTTTTTCTGCCATTAGTCTGTTGTCCTGAACAAGTCAATGAAGTGAAAACAATAGACAAAATGTCTTGTAGGCCCAGATACGTACCTCACCATCTTGGACAGCAAAGAGAGGTGGCCAAGAGGAGGCCAAGGCCTCACCAAGTGGAGCAGCCACTGCAGCACCTAGGATAGCAAATTAAAGGTTAGAGCGACGGGTTAACATCAAAATCTTGATTTGTTTATACGCTAGGACATACTGTAGCTGTAATAAAGAAAAAGATAGCCGCACAACATATTCAAAATGACGTGCAATGCAGTATAAATAAAGCACAATACTCCTTCACAACGTCAATCTAGCCCTATGCTCAGGAGCTATGTTAGTCAAAACATTGAACCCCATTTCTTTGTTGTAGTAATAGCAGGAAGCATGCATATTCCCTAACAAAATGTATGCTACAGTTGCTAATAAGGTGAGATTTCAGCAATGCATGCCCTCAAAATGTTTCGTAATTTCACTCCACCAGTAAATCACTTTCACTTGTTTTAGGATTTTCAGACCATTAGCAAATCGCTTTAACTTGATTTATGACGATGCAAACCTGTAGAGGTAACGTCAGCTCTTGCGGTACTTTTAGTACGGTGACACAAGGGCTGTGGTCACTACCATTAAGGTGGTATTGTTGCTTATGATGTTGCCACAGCCAGGCTGCTTTATGCACTAAATAAATGAACACTACCTTTTGAAATCACGCCTTTAAGATAGTATTTATTCATGTAAGATACTGGCAACCTTACCAACTCTCGTTATTACAACTACTTGCCTGTCAGGTAAGCAATGACTGTATCGTGCTACGCTGCATAAAGAAGTCATGAAATGATGTCTTCCTGTTCTGTCATCAACCTTTGTTGAGTTAAAAGTCTGGCTATAGTAGTATGACAGTGTTGTCCTGCCCCTAAAAAAGCGACTTTTGATCCCTCTGCTCCTGTGTGCAAAGAGGGTGAAACACCATTTTCTTAACGGTAGAAGGGCCTGAAGCATGTGAAAAACAGTACTGGGCAGAGCCTCTCCTGAACAATCAATTGACTTGCTCCACTAAATTGAGATTGTCACTACCTGCAACTACATTATCAGCAGTTCAGATTGCAAATACATAATTAGATTTGGGCCCACCAGCACTGTCATCCTGTCAGTAAATTAATATCTGCTTTTATACAGATGAGAAACAAATTAAGATTTGCAACGTACCGTCAGAGGAGTCTTGGGCAACGACTCAGCAGAATCTCGATAATACAAATCTCTCCCCCCCATTCCACTCCACCCACTCCCCTCACTTCAAGTGACCCAAATATTAACCGGCAATGCAATTTGTCACTACGTATTGCGCCATCTAGCGGCTGCAAAATAAAAGACTGGGTAGGCCAGGACAGCCCGGATCGCAAGGACTGCAGGCGGGTGCATTTAGAAACCAAGTGTGAATGTGGCATTTTGGATCGGCGTCAGCCTTTTTGGGAACCGTTCTTCTTAAAAGTAAGTCCCGGCTTCACGTCTCCATGAACCCAGTGGGTTTCTGTAGAATTTGCCTACTCCTATAGGAGTAGGTGAGATGCCACAGGAACCCGCTGGGGTTCGATAGGGTTCCCCCAAAAAATAAATGTCGCTACTGCTGCGTGAAAGACTGTCACAGTCACGAAGGCGACTCAAGCGTCAAACTATACCGCTTCCCCTCGAGATCTTCGGAAGTGACACGGCAACAGAAGTGGATCACTGCAGTGCGATGCATCAGGTAAGTAA
The DNA here is from genome assembly GCF_016920785.2 of Ixodes scapularis. Lineage (NCBI taxonomy): Eukaryota > Metazoa > Arthropoda > Arachnida > Ixodida > Ixodidae > Ixodes > Ixodes scapularis. Next base: position 74,994,661 of record NW_024609882.1, read on the forward strand.
ATTTTACAGTAATTGTTGCTGTTGAAGTGAACGAAAATAGATGTGCAGGCTTGGAAAGTGGTCTGACGAACTTGTTTTGCTGTCTACTCAGCAAAATAACAATTTTATACAAGTTGTTCTACGAGTCACTATAGTCCGTTGCAACTTAAGAACGAAGGGCGAGGGTAAGACGGGTCGGGGAGGAGGAAGCAGACGGAACGCTGGAGAAGAGAGGGGAAAACCTCCTTCTCTCTTTAGCGTTCCGCCTGCTTCCTCCTCCCCGGCCCGTCTTACACTCGCCCTTCGTTCTTAGGTTGCAACAGACTATAGACACCACATAGGGAAATACAATAGGAACAATTGGGCCGATTGTTGCTTCGCTGTGACGTCCAGAATCAGGCAAACAGGCCTTCAAGAAGCGAAAGGCCCGTCCCGGCAGTCGTAGTTGTATGTGCGCATAGCCGTTCGGCACACGCGTGGTCGTAACCAAAACCTTCCAAACCTGCGAGTTCTCAAATAGTAAATTTTCGCAGCACATAAAGCTTTGTTTGTTTCGGCAACAAAATTTAACGCTGAATCTGGTAACAAATGTGACGGCATGCAGAAAACAGGATGCGTAAGTTTTTCTTTAGAAAAAGCTCAAGTGAAGCGTAAATATCCTCAAATGTGCACATTGTTGCCTGTCACCTTTTCACACCAGGCTTGCATATCACGGTACAGCCATTGTAACGTGCATACTGTTCTCTAGCACGCAGAGTATGTTTCTAATTACTCACATTTTCTAGCCGGGGGCGAGCGCGAGGAAACAGGAAGAGCGTGCCGCACCAGGCTGGGGCCGCGCAGGAACGATGGAGCCGTTCTGGCTGGTCTGGCTCATGGCGACTCCTGGAGCGTTCCGCCAGCGAGGTTCAGATCAGGACCGGCGGAAACGGCGAGCCCTGGCCACACCGACCTAGGCCATGACGATCCCGGAGTGGTTCCGCAGCGAGACTCTGGCTCTGATAGCCCGGAACAGCTTGCCTACGCAGCGCTGGCGTGGGGAGGACGATCCGCAGGCCTGGACACGGACAGCGACTGCGAGCTCTGAATGACGGGCGACAACCCGGCTCGGCGGGCCGCAGTGCCGGCTCTCGAAGACGGACAACTGGGAAGTATAGTAAACCGATTCGCAATCTTCTCGTTGTATTGTGTCACTCCCTGGGAGACGAGCGAAGCACATGCCGATCGCGCGGCGATTATTACAGAGAGACCCCACAAGTGGTGAAGACAACTCAAACTAGTGTCCAAATGACAACTCTAGAATATGCTTGCCGGCTAGCAATGCTGGGTAACAAAGACTTTCGAACTGATAGCCGCCCGGAAATTTTTCTTCTGTAAAGCTATACATTCAGGCTCGAATCGTTCACTGAAAATAAAGCTACAAGTGTCTCAGCAGACCTAATAATGCGAAATCCCCACATGGTAATGCAGCAAGCACAAAAAGAAACAAAGAAATATCGTTAATACTTACCTTTTCTCCCACGACCGTTTTTTCCTTCGCGCTCAGCAGCTCGCTGGCGGGGCAAATTGCCCAGTGTGCACAGACGCCGCCGACGATTCCTAGCACTTCTACCAACAGTAAAGTTTTCCTTTCGTTTTTATTTTTATTAACCCTTTTAGGTACTTTAAAAAATGCTTGTGTATTTTTAGGACACATTCAATATAAAAATAGTGTTTTTGGGACCCAAAGCAATACTCATGCAAAATGTTTAACGTATCTTAGGAAATACATTTTCTGGTTTCGGTTTCGCGGTCTCAACTTTTCGCTGCGAGGGGTTTCCATATACTCCGTCGCTCCGTCGGCTGCGATGTGCATGGCGGCGCCCAAGATGCATATCGTCCACGCCGTGCTACGCACTTCGACCTGCTGTTACAAAGGTAAGCAGTACTTTGCTCTGAAATATGCTAATTTTGAATTTTTACAAGTTCTGGATTCCATAGCGCTGACGTATTTTACCCTGAAACGTATGAAGGTCGGGGGAAAAAAAAGCACATAGTAGATATGCGAAGGCTCTTTCACATGCTCTGATTCTCGCCCGAAATCGGTGCGATTTCTAGTATATGTGCGATTAAAATCGCAGTCGCACTGTCGCAGCGGCTCTGCAACTGGTTTCCACCAAGTTGGTATTTTGCCGCAGAGCCGGTGCGATCGCTTTCTCGTCAATCAGCCGTTCATTAGCCAGCTTTCATCCGCGAAAATAAATGTAGGCACATAAAAGCTTCTGATTTAATGCTTCGGTATTATAAATTCCTGGTTACATATTGCATTGCTAAAACATGTATGCTTATTAAGACGTTTTTGTTGTATTTTAGACAAAGTGAAACGCGTCGCGTCCGTGTCCGAAGCGCCAGCCGCTCCGACAGAAGTCGCGCGGTTGTTGGAGCATGTGAAACCAAACATTGCGATCGCACTCGCTGCGTCGGCTGTCGCACCGATTCTTTTTTTTTTTTTTTCGCACAGTCGCTGCATGTGAAACTGTCTTAAGAGAGGAGTCGCATAGTAGCTCTGTGATTTCTGTGGTGTTCCGTTCCGTGCTTAGATTTGGCAGTGTTTCTGTAGTTTCCTTTAGGGGCGGGCGTTCACTCTGAATTTTACATACCTGTGCACGAGGAATCGGCTTTAATTGTCGGGAGAAAGCTTCCTGTTTGGCGTGGTTTAGTACATCCCTGTTTTCTGGTAGAATTTGATGTGGTGCTCTTTTCTTTTAGGCTTCGTATTCTACTGCTGCCCGAAGGAAATTCCATCGGGATCTTTCTACCAGACACGGTGTCGCGATCGTCCCTGTGTGGTTTTGATTCCAGAAAGTGGAACAGTGTCTGATGCGGGACCTAGTGATAGTGAAGTGAGTGACAGTGACGAGGGGAACTTGCCAACGAAGGGCCTAACAACAGAACTTCCAAGCTATAACGAAACTGAAGGCAGAACGCCCGCCTGTCCACTTCTGTCAACGTCAAGAAAGAAGCAAAAGTCACCGACGCAAGTTTTTGACTGGAGAAAAGAAGACCGGTGTTTTCTGGAGCCTGCGGAACCCATGTTTACGGCCTCTGATGATGTCAAATGCCGACTGAAATATTTTCAAGTTTTCATTGATGACAAGCTGCTGACGATTGTTGACGAGGCAAACCTGTATTCTTTCCATCAGGCTATTGCATATAGGTAAACGTTTGTTACACTGTGCCAACATGCTTATGCAAAGTACTATCGGGGAAAAATGAAATGCGAACAGAGGAGCGCGTGGCTCGCGTTACAGGCTGCGCCGCCTGGAAGTGAACCTAGGGGCGAGGGTGCGTGGCCTACTTAGATGTGTTCACGCCCCTCGATTGGCGCTCCCCCAGCTTCGGCAGTGCGCCTCTCAGTGCGCTGAAAGCTGTCACCGCTATCTTTGCCTGCTCAGCGAGCGCGGCGAGCTTCTTTGCACCGCACGCGCTGAGCCAGCAAAGATAGTGGTGATAGCTTTCAGCGCACGAAGAGGCGCACTGCTGAAGCTTGGAGAGCGCAGAGGGAGAGGCGTGAACACGTCGGAGTAGGCCACGCACCCTCGCCCCTAGGCTCACTCCCAGGCGGCGCAGCCTGTACCGCGAGCCACGCGCTCCTCTGTTCGCATTTCATTTTTCCCCGATAGTACATATTATTTGAAGTGAATCGTTGCATCGCCCCTTCAATTAAGCACCTTATAAAATCAAATGTGGTGTTTGAGCTCTGTCATCTTATATAATTTTACAAGAAAACATGTTTTCATTCAACACCATACATATATCCATAATGTGTGCTCACCAGAGGCACCCTGGTGTGCATGTCAGGCCAGTTTAGTGTGCCTTGGTGTGGACATTAGACCCGTCTGGTGTGGCGTAGTGTGCACATCAAGCCATTCTGGTGTGCTGTGTTGTGCACATCAGACCAGCCTGGTGTGTTTTGATGTGCACATCAGACCACACTAGGATGATGTGATGGGCACACCAAACCAGCCTGACGTGTTCTGGTGGGGACACCAGAACACGTTAGGCTGGTCTGATGTGCGCACCAGAACACACCAGGCCGGTCTGATGTTTACGTCAGAAAACACTAGGACACACCAAACCGGTCTGGTGGATTTTTCAATAGGGGTGTTCTTGCCGACAGGGCAAATGGTTGTTCGGAAGTTTACCGGCATTCAAAAAGTCAATATTTTTATCTGGTGTAGCACACATATTATTTTTATTCTTATTCTTCCTTACCTGTAATTCTGAACTCAAAAGAATACTGTGAAATCACACAGTCGTGACATGCTAGGGTACCGGTGCGATGACCCCAAGCTTTCACCGTGCTTTTTAAGCACACCGTAGAATTTGGCATTCGCAAGTGGTGATAAGTTTTGTCAGGACACTCATTGGCCAGGAAAGCGAATTCAAATATCCATGGACGAATTGATTGCTGACCAGTGCATACATCCGAGCGACGCAGTTTTCGTGTCCAATGCGTGAGTTGGGGTCGGCTGACGTCATTTTAGCCTTTGTAGGCATTGTAAAGAGGATATTTAGAACCATACAGACACGATGATAACGTCATAGCACACTGACATTAAAGAGCACAAAACGGGCCCAGCTACAGAAAATAAATATTACACTCAATCGTAAGAAATAAATACGTCTGTAACTTGTTAATTACAAAGACGAACACACCTCGGAACATCTAAGTTTAATAGTATGTGTTGATGCATTGTTATATAGCAGGACATTTCATATACGTCACTTGAGCAAACGAGAGTTTTTCACTTGAAAAACAAACCAAAAGAACACTGTGATCAAATGCAAGCTATTGAAACGAAAGCAAGTTATATCAAAATCTTCAGAACTGCCAATTCGTAAAATTGTCGATTAGTAAAAAAAGGTTAAAGATCGCAGGAGCTTCCTCGCTAAAAATGCTGTGATTATTCGGTGACCCAGGGCTGAAACGATTTCCCCTTGGCCCTACACGCGCCGTATACCTTTCGTTATGATTCTCAGAAATTCAGACTTTCAAAGGAAGCTAGTAAAATGCGAAACTTTTATCCTAAAAGCTATGTGGAGCGCAGGTTCGTCTGCTTCTTTTTGCAGAGGATGACGTCAGAACGCCTAGATCTGAGTGGCTCCGATTGAAGGATTGTGGGTAGACCTAAAAGCAAGCTGCCTTGAGGCCTACCCACTATTCTTTATTCAGAACCAATCAGAGCTGGGCGTTCTTACGTCACCACAATCCCTACTAAAAGGAGCAGACGAAGTTGCGCTGCGCATATCGTAAAATCGTTGATTAGTATACTTGGGAGTTGTGTGAATATTTATACAGCGTGTAGTTGGTCAGCCATTTCAAAGTTGCGACAAGTCACTCGCTGTAGATGAGCAATTTAGCCAATGCAGTATAACCACTAGCCTGGGGTCTATAGGTCTTTAACGTGCACCACGCAGCAGTGATACACAACCGCAGGCCGGTACGATGCTCATCCAGATCGAAATCAACCAGGGAACCCAGGTTCCCTGGTTGATTAGTACAAAACGTAAACATCGCAGGAGCTTCCTCGCTAAAAGTTTGTGATCATGCGGTTACCTAGGGGAAAAAAAGCGAATTCCCCAAGGCCCAGCATGCGACGCATAGATTTCGCATCGATTCTCAGACACTCCAACGTTTAAATTAATCTAAGAGAATGCGAAAATTGCATGCTAAATGTCTTATCGATCCTCAAACACATCCGGAAACCCGAGCACCGCTAAGGCGATACTACTGAGGCTATCGCACAGGTACTAATATCCAGAGCGATCTTGCACAGGAAGGGTATAAAGTATAATTCTTTCAGATCTTCACGTTATACCTACGTCAGAAAGCACGAAGAAGCCCTAAATCGTCGGCAAGCTGCGGCACATCACGACCCCGCGCACCGAACAAACTCGCATCCACCAGCTCTGGCCACTGCCATTTTACCGATGACATCACGGCTCTTGAGAGGTCACGGGACGAGTCGTCACTCGGTTGCTGCGGAAACCGAGCCAGCTCAGCTCGTTGCTATGGTACCGCGTGTGACCAATCGCGGTGAGAGGCGGCACAGGGAAAAGGGTGGCGCTACTCTGGCAGCTACGCTGCCATATCGAGTGGCTCTAGTTATAACTAAACAAGCTACAATAGTTTTGTATTATTCATATTTTCAATTTCAGTCAGGGGCAACGAGGTTCACGGGAACTACAGCCACTAAATGAGCTGCGCTTAGTGCATCGGCGCTCCGTTCCCCGACATTGTGGGCGCTGCAATTTTGGTGCTTGTGCAGGGCAGACGCACCTGCCGATCGTCATGATTCGAAAGTGCGACTTCCTCAGCATTAGAGTTGTTGTTAGGAAGCTCATGTAATATTGATTTGCTTTGTCGCGAACTGTTTAATCATTTGTAGAGGACGGAGAAGCATTTCCTGTGATTTCAGATGAAGCTTCAGATAACAGGCAACCATGATTTTAAGCCACGATGTGGCCAAGTGTCGCTACTCTGAAGCGTAGCTAATTTAGTGGCACTAGCGAGAACAGTGAGGAAGAGGCAGGCGTCAAATGTTAGTGGCTTGTGGAACCCACGGGGCTTACGTCATGGCCCCTCCAGGTATTACAAGTTCCTTAAACAAGGGCACGAATAGTGTCATTAGATAAGCGACGCTTCAGAGTAATGACACTTTGCCATATTGTGGCTTAAAATCATGATTGCCAGTAATCTGAAGTTTTTTTATCCTAAAATCACAGGAAACGCTTTTCCGTCCTCCAAAAATGTTTAAACAGTCCGTGACAGAGCAAAGAAATATTGCATCAGCTTCCTAACACCGGATCTAATGCTGAAGAAGTCGCACTTTTGAATCATGGCGGTCGGCAGTTGCGTCTGCCCTGCACGAGACCCAAAATGGCGGCGCCCACAACATCGGTGGGGGACGGAGCACTGATCTCTAGTGGAGATCAGTGGGACGGAGTGCCGACACCAATGATACTGGAGCAAGTTCAGTTTCACAGCTCCGTCTGTGACGTGGGCTCAATGGCGGCCACGAGAACTAGCAGCGCTGCAGTCGAGTTTTGCTTCCAGATTGTCTAGCTCGCCAAGTTTTAATAGCAATACTTGAGCTTGGGCGAGTTGTTGATTCATACTAGCACTTCAGAGCGCAAAAAAACACGCACACAAAAATAAATTTCAAGCACTCAAAGAAAGTGCACTTAAAATGCGCTGACTCTGATCTCTTTGGTGCATTACACTTTATCTTCATAATCATTTTTTTGCTATTACACATATGAAAGTAAAAAAAGGAAGGAAAGAAAAAGAAAAGGAAGCTCTCAACGCAATGGTAGCAGACAACGCGCGAGACAGGGAAGGAAGACACGACTGCAGCGCCGCTAGTTCTCGTGCCCGCCACCTCGGCCACTCGCCTCTGCAGGCGAGAATAGGGAGCTGCGAAACTGAGCTTGCTTTAGTAACGTTGGCCGACACTCTAAGCGCAGATCATTTTGTGGCTCTAGGCATGAAGTGAACTCGGGTGTGTTCTTTTCTTTTTCGTCTTTTATTCTTTATTAATTTCAAACATATCGAATAATGAACACATTATATCACACTACGCTTGTATAATTATTTACCTTAGATTTATTAAGCTGACCCAATACTTCAACCATTTATTTGTCGATGATAAATCTTCCAATATATTTTCTAAATGTGAAGGTAATAAGACACGGAGATTGGTGGTGGTTAAACGTTTCTTTATTGATGAAAGGGTTGTGTCAAGGCCTGTTGATAAATATCATCTAGCCTTGATGGGCATAGAGAAATGGGTGAGGAGGGTAGGGGAATGGAAGGAGGTTAAATGAATTGAGGAAGGCCCGCCGAGCATACGTAGCCCACCAGAGAGTTTAATATTTGTTTCCTATTGAGGTTGTCACTGGCCGGTCTTGTCTATTCTCGGTAGTTTGTGGGTCTGGCTTCCGCGGGCATTTCGTGTATGGCAGCTTGTCTTTGCTTGCTGATGGCAAGCAAAGACAAGCTTGCATAGGGTGGTGTAGGGTGCCTTCATGTGCGCTTTGCTTAGGGTGGAGACATCGGGCCATTTTGTCCCACACTTTTATCTTTCTTTTTTGTTCAGAAGCACGTGAAAGACCGTGTCCCTGCACGCGTTAGTGGCGCTGACTGTGCTATGGCGACATTTTGTTTTCGTCGATTTCTTTGTATTTTAACCGTGAGCGCGTGCTGTCGGCATCGGGTACTACAAAGGGTGGCATCACCCTAAACAGAAAGACATTGAGGCACCCTAGGGTGGTGGCATCTCGCCATTTTGTAACACACGTTTATTTTAATTTTTTGTTCAGAAGCGCGTGAAAGAGCGTGTCCCTACACGCGCTTGTGGCACTGATTGTGCTATGGCAACATTTTGTTTTCGTCGATTTCTTTGTATTTTTCCCGTGAGCGCGTGCTGTCGGCATCTGGTACCACAAAGGGTGGCATCACCCTAAACAGAAGGACATTGAGGCACCCTAGGCCAGACAGTCCCAAATAAGGTGCTGGCAGGTAGCAGGTACGCTGCAACTTTTACAGAGCGGGTCTGGGCCGGGATCGTTGGCTCAAGTAGGCTTATAAAATCGAGCACGCCATACTGGGGTAAAGCGCGATCCAAACCAAGGCTTCTTTTTGCGGCTGTAGGTCGTGCGCGCCCCGGATGTGACGTATTTCGTTACGTTTTTGCTGTTTCCGGCGCGCTTTCTGAGTCAGAACCGTGCGCTTTGGTTTGGACGGGCCAGCTTCGGGCAAGCGCGCACGCGCGCACGCAGGCACGAGCGCACTCTGGCGGTCACCTTCCTCGCGTCGGAAACGGGTGGAAAATTCATAGATGCGGCCACACTCGCAAGCAAGCAAAGTGCAACTGCGACAGACTGGCCGGCCAGACGGCGAAGAAACGCGGAGCCGGAACTAGCTTGCCCTCCACCGATTTCCCGGGACACAGGAGCGCCCTACTACGTCACCGCGCGTTTTTGTGCGCGTTGAGAAAGAAGTTGAAATCAACCAACTTTCTTGTGCGCGCCCGGAAGGAGCGAAGAACCGGCGCGACGTCACGAAATACGTCACATCCGGGGCGCGCACGACCTACAGCCGCAAAAAGAAGCGTTGGTTTGGATCGCGCTTTAGGGCTGTGCATGTCTGGAGCTTTCGGATGCATACCCTCTCCCTCCTGGTGAAGCCTGGTGGGATGGGGCAGTCGTTCATGGGCAGCAGGGATGCCACTCGTTGCTTCCTGGGTATCCGCTTCATCTCTTTCTGTTCCTTTGGGTCCGGCGCCAGGTTTCTCTTTGACCGAAGAGGAGGTGAGTCCTTGTGAGGGTACGTCATCTTGTAGTCTAGCCATCGCGGCCTCGTTCGCCTCTTCGTTTCCAGGAATTTCCATGTGTTCTGGAATCCAGGACAGTTCGAGCCGTCTTCCTTTAAGAAGTAGTGTTTTTGCCAAATTCTTGATTTTTCGTGTAATATTGTTCTTGCTGCCTATGTGAAGTCATTCTTTAACTGCTTCCTTTTAGTCGGTGAATACGTACAGGTGTTTGTTGGTGCTTTTTAAATGAGCTTCAATTGCTAACTGGATGGCGAGCAGTTATGCTGTTTTTGTGCTGGGTGTCATTGGTGCGAGCTTACTCTCTTTCGTGGAGGAGCTCTCTGCTAACCACGCTACAGCCGTTCTCCCATCATTGCCTCTAGCTTCGTCCGTATATAAGATTTCGACGTCTTCCTGTTCTTTAAGTCTTCTGAGGTCTTCGAGGTGTTTTCTTTGCTGCAGCTGCGCGACGTTTCCTGTGCCCTTCACCTTGATTCATGGGTATACGTTTGAGGGAGACGACAGGTTCGTCCTCCAACGGAGGCTGTGATGGTTGGTTTCTTGGAATGCACCACGTCTTTCTGCCTAGTTTCTTTAGTATGATGCGTCCGTGCTATGTCTTCTCCAGCCTGTTGTACTGACTGGTCTTCATTTCGTGAGCGATCTCTTCGACGGTGTTGACCTGAGCTGCTTTGTACAGTTCCTTGATGGGTGTAATTTTTGGCAGGCCTGTGATTACCCTCAAGGCGGACCTTTTGAGAACCTCGAGTTTATCCCTTTGCATCGCTGTGAGCCTAGTTTATTCCGTACGCTGCTCTGGGCACGAGCAGCGCTAGGACTAATCTTCGGAGCAAATCCTCCTGACATCCCCATGATTTGCTGGTAATTCGTTTGAGGAGGCTGAGTCCATCCTTCCAATGGGCCTCAATTTGCTTCTGCCAGCTTGTAGCTCTCCCATCTTCGTCGAAAGGTACGCCTAAAACCTTGATGCTGGGTTGTGGTTGTATGGGAGCGCCGTTAAAGGAGCTGTGCAACGATATTCAATTGGAATGTTTTTCTCTCTACACTAGCTTACTGGCACACCTCGGACTCAAGGATACTCACACGCAACACCATTGGCCAAGAAACTCCTTTGTTGTGGTGTAATTTCAAGGACAAAAGCGATCATTTTCATTCAGTCTCTCCTTTGCAAAATTTGATGACGTAACTCGGGGATCGCAGTACACCCAAGTGACGATATTTGAATGCGGTTCACAGATTGGACCCGAGCATTGCGTGGGCACTCGACTTGGGCTCGTGACAATTGCTAGCTCGAGAAGCATTCGGGTTGTGACCCGTGTCCAATCGCTGCAACGACGACAACAGCCGAGCCATAACAATGTCTGGAACTCAGCGCGTGTCCTGCGCTTTGCCAACCCCTGCGCGTGGCTATGATCAACACTGGCGGCATATAATAGGCTCCAGATCACGTGGCCGCTTGTTCTGGCTGCGAGTTGAGGGGGTGAACGCCGCTCGTTTTTCTTAAATTTTTTTCTGGGACTTCTATTGCGTGGGGTGAAAAACGAACGCGTCTTTCCTAGGTCATTAACGTTAGGGATCCGATTTAAGCGGTATTTGTGCACAGTACAAAAATTGTTGCATCGCTCCTTTAAGGAATAGCTGGACGTTATGCTTGCCTCGGGCTCGTTTGCTAGTTATGGTCATATAGGCAGTCTTTTCGGTACATATCTGCAGTCCCGTTTTTTTTTTTTTTTTGTGAATTTGTCGGTGACATTTAGGGCTTCTTGAAGTATGGCCTCTTGTTTCGAGGTGGTTCCTTTTATAGTCCATAATGTGACGTTATCAGCATATATAGTAAATCCTAGGTCATCGATCTCTTGGAGTTCGAAGGGCAGGTCTGTCATTGCCATGTTAAATAAAGCGGGGGATATTACCGCCCCTTGGGGGACCCCGATGTGGTTAGGTTTGAGGGTTCCTTTGGTGTGACCTATGATTACGTGAAACTGCCTGTCCTTCAGGAACGCCCTGATGAAGTTGAGTGTGCGTCCATGTAGTCCTCTTCTTTCTGCCGCGCGCATTACTGTCTCGTGAAATATTGCGTCAAAAGCCGTTTTTATGTCGATGGCGACCATCGTTCTGGGCTTTGCATTGGCAGGGTTTACGGTTATGTCCTTGTATATAAGCGCCAGGCTGTCTTAAGTCGAGAGGTTGGGACGAAACCCCGTCTGCATAGGGTGCAGTTTCCGGTGTGTTTCGAGGATCCCTGTGATTTGATTTAAGACCATTCTTTCCATAAGCTTGCAGAAGTTGGAAGTGAGAGAAATTGGGCGGAGAGTTCGAAGTTCGGATTTAATTTTGCCTGGTTTTGTGATCGGAAGAACAGTGGATATCTTTGATTCTGTCGTGATGATGCCCTCTTTCCAGATCTTGTTGATCCAGTCTAGAAGGTCGGCGGTGTCCTTCTAAGGCAAGTTGTGTAGTGCCGCAACCGTAACTCGGTCTGGCCCAGGTGCCGTGTTCGGCTTTGCTTTGGCGAGAGCTGCCTGCAGTTCTCCCATGGTGAATGGGGATCCTCGCCGGTCGGTACTTCAATCTTGCTAAGCTCGTAGCAGTCCGCTAGGGGTACCGTTGCTGGCTGCGCAAAGAATATGTATCCTGCGAGTTCTGCTACCTCTTCTTCCGTGAGACCTAGGGGGCCATGTTGCGCTTTTTGCACTCCCAGGAGACTAGGGAGAGGGAAGTGACGTCAACGACACAGCAAACGCAGATTGGGTGTTGATTTCGTTTTCTTCTGTCAACATCCAATCTGCATTTTCTGTGTCGTTGACGTCACTTCCATCTTCCAAGTCTCCTGGGAGTGCAAAAACCGCAACATAGCACCCCTAGACTGAGGGCTAGGTTGGCACTGGCACCTGCAGCTCTAATGTTACCGGCCATGCGTTTGTACGTGCTCCATGCTTTCTTCAGGCCCGTTTTCTCGTTGAATGAGTTGCAGTGTGACCTCCATCTATGCCGGCTTAGCTCAAGTGTGTAGCCTGTGGCTTTGGCTGTGGCTAGCTTAAGCTTGATTCGTAGCTGTTTGGAGCACTTCTTCCGGTACCGTTGTAGGGCTTGAAGCCCACTTGTCCATTGGTTTAGGAGATGGAGGTCTGGGGTTCGGGCGTCGTCTTTTATGTTACAAGTTTCCATGGCTTGCTCGAGTGACATTTGGATCTTTTGGGCTAAGTCTTGGCCGGTGAGGTTGGCGATGACTTTTCGAAAGTTGTCCCATTCAACGAAATGGGTCTTCCTCCGCGGTGTTGTCTGGATGTGTAGTTGGATGTGAATCGGAACGTGGTCGCTGCCCATGGAGTCTGGCGAGGTGTGCCAGGACATTCGGAGCCCCTTCGATGCCCATGTTAGGTCCGGTGACGTGTCGGCCTGCGAAGGCTTTTGGGATATCCTGGTCGGCGTGTCTTTGTCGTTAAGGAGTACGAGAATATAAGTCTCACGCAACTTCTTGATGGACCTTCCTCTCCTGTTCGTCGTTTTGTATCCCTACATCGTGTGTCTGGCGCTAAATTGCCACAAAGAATCATGGGTGTTTTGTCTGTTAAAAGTTGGTCGAGCCATTTGTAGTCTTTGTCTTTCGTTATAGTTGGTCTGATATACACAATAAAGACATTCAGGGTTTTGCTACCGATCTTGATCTTGATGCCGATCACCTCTTTAATAGTATCGCTGATATTTGACGTGTAACTTTTTGCGAGGTGTACGCCTTTATGAACCAGTGATGCAGCTATACCATAAGAACAGGGCGTGGCTCCTTTGTGCCTTGTGTTATGTTCTCACAATCCGCCTCTTGCAAGAGAATCATTGCTGGTTTGTCCACTCCCTTGTCTTGAAATCGAAGTTTAAGTTCTGCGGCTTTGGTTTGAAATCCTCTGCAGTTCTATTGCATTATCCAAGGCGTATATTTCCTTTTGCCGGTGTGATTACGTTTCTTCTGATGGGACTGATTATACATTGAGCTTGCTCAGTAGGGTCCCTAACATTTGCTTTATTTCTTTTATCGCAGTTTCTACGGAGGTCCTTCTTGCCTCAATCTTGCTTTGCCAGAGGGCGAGCTCTACGGTTGCTGAGGGTGTCTCTGCGTCTTTGTTGGATGGCGTGCCAAGTACCACCGGTGCGGCGGTATCAGTGAAACAGAAGGGAGTGCTCCATGCTCCCCTACTTGGTGTGGTTAGTATCACCTGGGACGGGCCCGGGGCCCCTTTTGTGGGGGCCGGTTTGTTGGTTTTGTTTTCTTGTGGAGGTGTGGCTGTGTGCGTCGTTCGCCTCTTCGGCGGAATCCTGCGCTTGGGACAATCGTTGCCGTTGGCCACATGAGAGCCTCCGCAGCTGTGGCATTTGGGTTGTAGCTCGCAGTCGCTGTCCTTGTTGTGGTCGTGTCCACACTTGTCGCAACGGCTAGTTTTATTAGGACAGACGTCTGACTTATGTCCGATATCGTGACAGTTGAAGGAGACTAAGGGTCGTGGTCTGTGCGATGATACTGAGTAGGATTCGTATAAGAAGCGTACGTATTTTTTAATGGTCTTGCCTTCAAATGTGATAAGGACGGTCCTGCCGGATCTGCCTATCACTCTGGCCGCAACAATTTTATTCGTTCGACACATGAGGTCTTGCATGAAAATTTCGGGCGTTTCCTTATTGTCGGAGCCGTGCAGATAGATCACTCCCTTGACTTGATTGCTAGCCATAACCATGCAAGGTGTCACTCCATACGTCTCATGATCCTTCTTTATTTCCCTGATGGAGAACAGCTTACTTGTGATAAGTGGATTCTTTGTGGTGAATAAAATCGTGTTGGATTTCTTTGTTGCGCACGCCGGTCTTCTCAATAGCGGCACAGCTGTCTCTCCCGGTAAACCTATATGCTTCGGCCTTACAAGTTGGCTTGAGAAAAACTGTCTGCGTGGGTGCAGTGTGTGATGTAGTATTCTGCGCGTTGTCTGAGCTGCGGTGCTTGCGCCTACGAGAGGGCTGCCATTCAACGCCGTTGCCTTTGTCTTTATCCATTGGCGTCATATTGTTTCCAACGTCGTCGTCTTTCTCACGTGGATATGCAGCTGCTTCGCCTTCGGAAGATGTGCCCGATTTGCTTTGAAGAAATGTTTGAATTTCTTGCTTGTGAGCCATGTACTCTTTTAGCTCTTGCTTGAGTGGCATGAATTCTGCTATCTCATCTTGGTTCTGCTAAAACGAGTAGAAGGTTTCTCGCAGTTTGCTGAAACTCAAGGTACATCCTCCATTTTGCTGGGTTCACGCCCAGTGGTGATTGCGCTGAGCTTTCCATCGCTGCGATGTTTTCAGTTGAGGGTGCCGGGTATGGATTCCTGGCTGCCTGGTTCATTACCTGTGTCTTTGTGATGACGCGGATCTTGCCACTGAATGCTCTTCTCGGGGTGCAGTTCGGGTTTAGGGAGGCCTGGGGGGCTATGTTCGACAAATGTTTCCTTTCTCCTAAAAAGAAACGAAACTGACAGAAGTGGCGATATTGCGTCTAATTGGTTAGAGGCTCAAATGACGAAAGTTCCCCCTTTCGTCATTTGAGCCTATAGCCAATCAGACGCGATATCGTCACTTCGGTCACTTCCGTTTCTTTTTAGGAGAAACGAAACATATGTCGAACATACCCCTCCTGGTCCTCAGCGTCCGCTGGTGGAGCGGGATGCCCGTCTACGGCGTTGTCCAGGGTTGACGATGGGGTCCTGGGTGGAACCCCGTGGGGTTCGGATTTCAGCCGAACGAATTCTGGATGGGGTGGGAAGTTAGGCATAGCGGAGCGCTTTTCTACCCTCGACCTGCGTCGGCCATCGCCACATGTCAATCGTAACGGAGATTGATGATGATACAGACGCCAACGCCACCCCTGAAAATTTTCTCAACATTAGAAATCAGCTTTTTCTGCCATCCAGCAGGTAGCGCAACAAAACACCCAAACAATTTTTAATTGTTTTTAAAATTAGCTAAGCTCTACAGCTATCAAGAAACCAAAGCAAGATCATTGTGAAAATTTATTATATCGCAAGGCATAACTATTTCATACAATAAATGTTATTAGATACCAATAAACCTGTTTGATGTCCATAAAATATATTCGTCAAAACAGGTAAGTTTGAAGGGCTTCTGGAGCGTTATGACTTTGAAAATGAAAAAAACGCCATCGTCCATTTCTGGGGCAACCATTGTAGCTCTAAACGCTACAAATTTTTTTATCATAGTTTAATTATTTCCTCAGCGGCATTTGAAGTACCGTGACTCAAAGCACAAATAAGTGCTACGTTTGATATAAAATATCTAAACAAAAAAAGTTTGCACAACATTAAATTTTTGTCTGCATATTACCAAGTACATATGTAGCTAATTTCATTGCCCTAGCGCATGTCATTAAAATACATTTATACTGAAAATTATAATTTTAGGGCAATATTTGGAGAGATGAACAAGAAAAACTAGTGCAAATACCAAAAAGTATATCGTTACTGTCTGTTCCGGCATCATCTTAACAAAACTGCTCTATTAGAACCGCGGTATCTTTAATAGATCGTTGATGAAATATGAATTAGCGGAGCAAGTGAGGGTCCGCGCCATAATATTCGTAACGCTATAAATGCGCATGAGCAGTATAAACCAATACATACGTAATATCAAATAAAAGAGGATTGCATTGCCCTTCAAACGACATCAATCCCACAAAACGGTTTTCAAAAGAAGATCAGTAATGGCATGCCAAAAGGTACCTAAGCTGCCACATTCAGTGGGACCGTGGCCTTAAGACTGGTGTGAAGGCACTCAAACTATTTTTAAATGTGCGCGTTAGTAGTGGCTGCTACGTCAATTATGCAAGTCTGCCATTTTTTGGCACCTCCTTTGAGCAGGTACGGGACGCGACGTATTTGCCACCGTACGGCGTGAGCTCCGCTCAACTCGCATCGAAAACGAGTGTTGCGTCAGCGCTCGGCACAGAATCCTATCCAATCACAGGCTTTGTGCCCTTGAAATGCGACAACCAATGTTACATGATGGATTTCAAACGGGTACATTAAAGTTCGATGTCCATAGAAAAATACGTTTTTGTGCGGTGTAAAGTCAGGTGAAATAATTCGGAGACATTGATGATAACAAAAAGAGATAACTTATTTTAATTGTAGGGTTATAAAGGCGATCGAGGAAAAGAATCGAGAGCGTGACGGGTTTTCCACCGCCTACAACACACAAATAAACGGTAACAATGGACGTCCGAGCAAAAAGCGAACAGATCATGGCATGTATTTAAATCTTAATTTTGTATTGTGCATGTGTATGAGTAGTCGAAAAAAAGGGGCGGCCTCGTGTTGAACGTACCAGGTGGTGCTAGAGCTCTATTTCCGAACACTGCCAAGACGCTTTCAGTCAGCTTTGCATGGGCGCAGTGATAACCGACCTTCAGTTTTTGTTCCCTTTTATTTCGTTCGCTTCCTTTCATTATTACCACAGCAGGACAAATCATTGCCATTTTAGCTGTTCCTATGTCCTTTTCCCCAGCATACGACTTTCTGGAGGCTCGTCAAGGCCCGCTTCAGTGGATTGACATTTCGGTAAGACAAGAAAAGGTTTTCCATGGCGGCTCAATCTCGCGTGTTTAAAGTGTCTATACACCATTTTAATTTTTACAGGTGCTCAGCCCAGCATGTGATCCCCACAGCACAGCACGCACACGTTCGTAGCTTCGGAAAGCGAGGAAATAACCATTGCCATACGCACAAACACTGGAAATGGGAACAGGCAGGGGTCCTTTTACGGAAAGTGCTACACTCCATTTCAGAAACATATTGAGCGCACCAAAGGCATGGGCGTGAGCGTGTTGCTCTGGAGAGAGCCTTATCTGCACGGGTTCGAGTACAAACAGTAGAATTACCTTGAGCTAAGCTCACACGCGTGTTCCTTTGGCTTTAATGTACACATTTGTGAGATGAAGTATCGACGCTTTTCTGCAGCAGTGCAAAGGCGCCGCCATAACTGACCGTCAGTTTCTTTTTTTTGTTTTCTCTAGTTCTGTTTGCTTCACCTCATCATTACTACAGACAGACAGGTTATTTTGCCCCTTTATATTATTACTGTGTCTTTCATCACAACATAGGCCTATTTGGAAGCTCGGCAACGCCCCGTTTGTGACTCAACACATCGATAAGAAAAAAAAAGGTCAGCAGTGGCAGCTCTTATCTGGCGTTTGTATAAAGCGCCTATAGCTACAGCATAGCCATAGTCGGATACAAAAACCACGAGCCAGCCCTACTGAAAATAACACTTCAGCTTTGATATGTTATGAGACCCTTTCAAAACTTCAAACCCCTTCAGTCCATCGAATCCCTCTTCCCTTAAAACCACTCAGATTTACAGAACTTTCAGCCTTTCAGGCCCCATCAGCCCTTCAACCCTTAAGACGCCCAATTGACTACGGTGCTTGCACCAAAAAGGCCGTTTAAAACGATATTGGAAATTTATTTCAGAATTGAGATATACGTGCCTATTTCAACCCAAGAAGGGGACAAGAACCAAATTTTGCTCAAATTCAGGTGCAAGCAGCTGTATTCAATATTGTTCACGCCAAATAGAAACAACTGAGTTTCTTGTTGCCTGAAATAACTTTCAAGGCACTCACAATGCTGCTAGGTTAATTCCGGAGATGTACGGCAGGTCAAATAATAAAACCGAGTAGATGCAGCACACGCAAACATACACACTGTCAGTAGCATGTTTAACGATAACTACAAACACGCAACCAACATTCGCCGCCATTGAGAAATCCTGAGGGCAGTAACGGTGTCGTGCATGATGCCCGTCGCGGCGGCGTCTGCGACGTCTCTTTCTCTTGCTGGATGCTTCTGAAGCCGGACGGACGAATAGGCACCAGAAACAGGATACTGAGATACTTTTTTCTTAATCCACAGAACCAACAGCTCGGGAACATAGGTTTCACGCATGGGATGGGAAGACCTTTAGGGAAGACGACACTGAGCGTCCGCACGTTGCGCATTTAGCTTGCGCTTGTTGATGGAGAAAAAAAAAGGCGAGCAGCTTCTGATGATGGCTGCATTTCGACTGACTAAAACAGATTTTCTTCAAAGAAGCGGCAAAACTCACCTTTTCATTTTCCCCACAAACCCACTCTCCCTAGTGAGCGAGAAAAACAAGGTGCGTTGGGGCGCGTCCTCGGCCGTGCCCAGCCCAGCCCTTAAGACACAAACAAAAATACAGAGACACAGCAGTAAGACAGCGAAGGCCACGACAAGTTAGAAACGGAACAGCGTCTCATTAACTTCCGGAACTCGTTGGGGCCGCCCGGCCCAAAGTGGCTAAGCGGCTTCCCCGACGCATAATCGTGAAGGGTCACGCGATGTCCAACACAGACCCATTAAAATAATTTTGATGTGTGGTGTGGTCTAACAGAAAAGATCGGGACAGACCCAACAGGCCTCTCAAAGAACCGTGACGGGCCTCTTACACCACTTAAATATCGTTAAGGATACTGAGGGTACGTCGGATGTTCAATAGAGGGAGATCGTGCGCACCCTTCCCGTTTTTTTTTTCGCACTTAAGCTGGCACAGCGTCACAGCAGGACTGCGGTAGCTAGAAGGGGAATGAGTTAGCGTCGCGCAGCTTGCTCCATGGGCGGCGGCGCCTTAGTATATTATGACCGCGATAGGTGCCGCGGTTAATGACTATCAGATGCCTATTGCAGACGCCAAGCTCAGAAGGCCCGTTCGCTTTGCTAAAAGTGCTCCATGTGTCCAGACTATCGTGATGAAAATGCGGCAAATATACTGCTTTACCTTTCGGATGCATTACGAGGTATATCTCTGCAAGAAAGAACGAGAAAAAACCCTCTCTTTTGCCGTTCCCGACGGCGACGACGACAGCGACGACGGCATCGTCGGGTTTAGTTTTGTTTTGTTAGCCACATGTCCAAAATGAACATACCATCATTTCAAAAAGATTTTACGGAGCACATATAGCATGAGGTACCTACTCGCAGAGCACGAAAGTACCCAAATCGCAGCGTAAGCAAGCGGACGACGCATCTCAGTGTCAACAGGAGCTCCTCCACCTCATCTTGCTCGACTGCTCCCTCTCTCGCGCGCCGATGCGGACACCTTCCCTTCTAGCCACCGTAGCAGTACAGCATTGCACAGCGAAAGCAGCACGAGCTCGTCAGAATTTCAAAGCCAGCACCTCTCGCGTCTCTCAACACTCTCGGCTTCACACGACGAATGGAACAACGCCGCTGTTTTTTCCACTATTCGTATTTTTCTAGTTCATAGTATATAGTGCTAGTTCACTACTCCCCAAACTCAATCTTGAAAAAAAAAAGTAGGCCAGAGCTCCCAGTACTATCGCCATTTTTGTTTATGGAATGAACAGTTGCTCCTTGACTTCTTCACTCTTAGTGAGCCGATCTGAATTTGCTGGGGACGGTCTCTTTATAGATACGTTCCTTAAAGAGCAAGATTTTGCTATGTGCACACCGGGAAAACAAGCGCATATCTTCTCAGCGCCACCAGATGCGGCGCCGGTGTTTGGTGGCATTAAAATATAATTTTTCTGTTGTTAAATACGCAAAAGTAACAATATCTTTCGAAGAGTTTTGTGCCGATAAGGATGACTGATTAGTGCATTGAATGAGCAGTGCCAAGTATGCTTGTATTGGGGAAAAATGATTTCAACACTATAATGTTTCATTGCAAATCTCGGTGCGAGTGGTTTAGAACGACCCTTTCAAAGTCTTGAAGATTTGAATCGACAAAAATATCGATTTCCATGAGAACTGAGACAGATCAGCCAATCACCTCGTGAGGTTTGGTCATCTGTATTTTTTTCTAGAAACTCGCATAACCTTATACCAGGGCGCAACAGTGGTTCCCTCGAAACTGTGCGTTTTTAATTGCCCGTTCACACAGGGTAGGGCCAAAAGGCTTATAAACGGACGTCATGAGTGAGTTAGATCCGAGCTGTTTTTACCGTGTCGCGATTTCCGAAAATCTAAGGTTGGCTCGCGTCGTCCTTGGGCGCACAAACAATTTTAATCATTTAAGAGCAATCGCGTAAAGTGCCCTACCAGCCCCAGAAGCTGCTGCCCGTGTGTAGAGGCTGTGTTATTGAGCTTCGCATGTTTTCCTACGACACTTATTTACGAAGTCATTCGATTGCTAGCGTGAATCGTGAGTGCTTGGTATCAGACTCATCGTCACGTTTATGCTCATGACTACTTCGTTCAGATAATGAGAACCGACTAAAGGCTGCTACGTCGCACGCAAAGCGAGCGCGCCGTCGGGCGGCGTTCACAGTTATTCGTCACATAATTAGTTTCATGGAGTTCAGCCTTAAGACCCGGTGCACGTGCTCCAAGGAAATTATCATAGCGAGGCGACGTTACTAGGGGGTAAGTTTGGGAACTCGGGCAACCTTCACTGGGGGACCAACCACAGCGCCACCAATTGCGCGCTGTGCGATAAGGCGCGTTACGCTGGGAATCGATTTTTTAAACTGACCCCATCTATCAGATGTGCTGCCCCAAGGGATGTGAAGAGCGTGAATAAGTCTACGTGCCACCACTCAAGATGCCGCTATCAAATGTCGAGCGCTTAGCAACCTGGCGCTCAAGTCGCCGTTAGATCGGTTCTCTCCGCTGCTACTCCTCCTCCAGCGTTGACTGCGTTTATGATGGCGTCTGATTTATGACCACTGATGACGCGCGAGTAATGACGATGCATTTTTACGATCTTAAAATACAAAACGCAAATACAGCTTTTTATGTGAGCGTAAATCTTTTCCCAGGTGGAACATCCTGCCATAACTTCAGGCACACAGGATCCAACAGGATCCTTCGGAGTGGTAAACAAGTGAGGCATCTCATCGCTTTTTGACGCCTGTGAGTCGTACCCGCTGCGACAGCACGGAGCGGAGCAGATCGGCATTGTTAATTTTTTTATTGGAAAACGAATCGAAACTCTCAACACCAAAGAAGAAACGATTACTAGCCTACGGCGAGTCACCGATGAGAGGAGCGAAAACACGACGAAGAACGGCGACAACGAGACACCGCCGAAAGTTGATCCTAGGGCGACCATAGCGCCACCTGTCGAGCGATCTACAAAATGGCGCCACGCCAAGAAGCGACTTCCACAACTGAAACGCTCTTGTAACGTTGCTCCTCCGTGGAATGTGAAAGGTATGAATAAGTCTACGGGCCTCAACTCAAAGTGCAGTTATCAAATGTCGAGCACTTACCTGCATAGACTACATTAAAATGCTCATACAGCGTGTACACTAAAGCAGGACACGCTAGGATGCCTCAATGTCGTCCTGTTTAGGGTGATGCCACCCTTTGTAGTACCCGATGCCGACAGCACGCGATCACGGGTAAAATACAAAGAAATTGACGAAAACAAAATGTCGCCATAGCACAGTCAGCGCCACAAACGCGTCTAGGGACACGCTCTTTCACGCGCATCTGAACAAAAAAATTAAAAATAAAAGTGTGAGAAAAAATGTCGAGATGTCTCCACCCTAAGCAAACCGCACATGAAGGCACCCTAGGAGACGCATGAGCGATGAAAACGGGCGCCGCGCAGGAGCGCGCGCCAGTACCCATGGCAACCGATGTTAGCGTTCTTACATCACTTTAGCGCGGCACCGCATCGCTCGGATCTTTTCGGTGTAGATAATCCGCGCGGTGCGACTGGGGCGCGCTGGCGGCAACCGCGCGGCACCTACTTTTACCGCTCATGTGTTCCATGCTTAAAGGGATACTGAACGAAAGAATTTTGTGCCCATAATAAGTGGCGCACGTTCTTTCCACGAGCCAACAGCCGCCGGTGTGCGCGAGCACACGCAACAAAAATGACGTCACAGACCTCCATTCCCGGTTGAGATGACAGTGAAATGCATGGGCTTCGGACTAAAGGAGAATAAAGACGGGCTTTTCATCTCTACACGTGAAAGCTACGTGCTTGTTAGACCAATTCATCCTTTACCTTTACACCAGACACCACTGTGTAGATGAAAAACTTGTCTTTAATCTCCTTTGGTCCGAAGCCCATACATTTCACTGTCATCTCAACCGCGAATAGAGGTCTGTGACGTCATTTTTGTTGCGTGTGCTCGCGCACACCGGCGGCTGCTGGCTCGTGGAAAGAACGTGCGCCACCTATTATGGACACTAAATTCCTTGGTTCAGTATCCCTTTAACGCTTCGATCGCAATTTGGGCGGTCCTCATAAAATGGTTCTTAACGTATCGTGCTCGAATTTAGTACGGAGGTGCCGAAAGGTGGGGGAGGTTTTCACCAAAATTGTGGAAATATCGGTTACTCTTAGTAAGTCACAAAGGATAAAAAATCGTGTACATTTAAATAATGTTTTAGATTACTGTGGCACTGGTTTGGGCCAAATGTAGTAAATGATATGTAATTCGGGCGCTTTTGTGGTAAATCCCGGGTCCGATACGCTGAGAAACACATTTTTGCGGACCTTCCAAAGTAGGATCAAAGCTTCAGTGTACACGCCGTATACAGGGTGCTTAACGAAAAATGGACAAATTCGATATTGCGAAAACTACGCGTCGCAACAAACAACGGCTTGCGTCGTTTTGGTCCTGGGTCAGGGGCCCATTTAGGAAATTTAAAAAAATTTGGGATAATTAAGCTGTTGACTATTTTTCCGTAATTAACTTTTTTTTATTATTGTGTTAAAGGCCAAAGTTTAATTTAGAAAACTGCTGAGGATCACTTGAAAACATTAAATCAATAAATTACAGAACTATAAGAGCTACACGCAGTATTTTACGGCTTTCTGAAAAACCGCACAACGTCGACGGGTTTTCAATTTTCGGTTTGCAATCGGACCGCTTCTCGGCACCGACGGTACCGCGCCCCGTGAAGAAATAGTGCAACCAACCTTTGCTGCGTTGTCCTCGCGCAAAGCAGCAGAGGCTACTTGCACTATTTCTCCGCGGAGAGCGGTGCCGTCGGAGCCGAAAGCGGTCCGAATGCAAACCGAAAATTGAAAACCCGTCGAAGCTGTGCGGTTTTCAGAAAGCCGTAAAATGCCACGCGTGCCTTCTATCGTTCTGCAATTTAATGATTTAGCGTTTCACAATGATGCTCAGCAAGTTTCTATTTGAAACCAAATCCTTAACCAGAACATTAAAATTTTAATTACGCAAAAATAATTAACAACTTAACTCTCCCAAACTTCATTATTTTCTTACATGGGCCCCAGGCGCTATGACCAAACCTACACACGCCTTTTTTTCTGTTGCCACGCGTAGTTTTCACAATATCGAATTTTCTATATTTCGTGAAACACCTTGTCTTACTTCGTTGCGGAAATTAAATCAAAACACCTCACCGTCTTAGTCCTCGTTCCTACGAGGAGGCAAGGTGATGGCCTGTCATCAGCCAGCTCGATTCAGCCGGCCAAGCTCAAGCCAAGTCAAGCCGAGTTCCCCTCATTCCCTCATACTACTCATACTGCCCATAACCACACCATTGCCAACACCGATGGCGGTGCTCCACCAGTGTTGTACGCGTTCCTCAAAAAAAGGAACAAAGTCCCGTTCCTCGTTCCCTCTGATTTTTGGAACGCGTTCCCGTTACAAGTTCCAGATGTGAAAAAGGAACTCGTTCCCGTTACAGTTAAAGAGTGGAACGTATCGTTACATATACGTTACATGTGTATTTTTCTGATTACCATTAATTAGTTAGATCAACCAAACGTTTCTTTTTCACCTATCCCATCAAAAGCAACATATGAATCTGAATACATTGATAGAAGGGCACCAGGAGAAGTAGACAAGCGAAAGCAGGGTTTCATTTGTGTATATATTCACCTTTAGAAATTTCCGCTTTTAACCATTTTTCCTAATGGGCGATTCAAACAAGCCAGATGTACTGTTACCCGACACTGCAAGAGTGTTCTACAACAACCTTACATCTAACAATCTAGCAAAGTACCTTGTTCGAACTTAACAACAGTTGCTTCTCGGTGTTGCTGTCCACAAGACGAGCGAGTGAAGAAGAGGTTGGGCCATTTGGAAGGTCAGTCTTGAAAACTACAAGTCCTTCATCTTGAAGGTTGGATTCATTTTCAGTTTGAAGGGTGGGGGACAAGGGGAGAAGTAATAAAGATTAATTTTGGTGTATCTATTAAGTGACCAATATTCGTATACAAGGGTGATTTCGATGTCAGTTAATCTGTTCTTTATTTGTAACTGTAGGTCTCTTTGTGCAAGTTTAGTTATGGCTGTCGACCTTAAATTTCTGGGTGTGTAAGGATTTGTGGATGCAAAAAAAAAAGTTGCAGAGTTTGAAATTGCCCTCTTCGGTGTCTTTTCCTCGACTAAAATTTTTGCTTTTTGTACCTGTGCCTCAGGCACTAAAAAAAGAATCAATGTCCACAAGCTCTCCTGCACCCGTTTGTTACCGAGCGAGGACCATACAAAATAAAGCCTAAGATTAGTACCCGAAAATTTATGGAGACCCTGCTCTTCGTAAAGATATTGTTTTTATACATTTAGATTTTTCCTCTTAAAAAAAAAAATAAAAATTATTCCGCTGTACGAAAAAAAGGAACGCCGTTCCCTTTTCCGTTCCAGTAAAAAATGTAACGCGTTTCCGTTTCAGTTCCACCGATGCAAAATGTAACGACGGCGTTCCTTCGTTCCTCCTAAAAGGAACGCGTTCCAGGAACGCCGTTCCTTGGAACGCCATTCCGTACAACACTGTGCTCCACCAACTAAAGTAAAGCCCCTTCATGTTTCAAAAGTAGCGCAAGGTGCGTCGATGCACAAGACACATGCAACATGCAGCCCTTGAGAAGATCATGGCGGCACAGCGCAGCACTGAACTAGATTTTAGACGATATGTTCTTCCCAGAACTGGCGCGCGGCACGTGTCTCGAGCATTTTCATAACAATGAATGGCGCCACTTTTCCGAAAACAGAGGGACTTTAAACTAAAGCCTCTTTATAAATGCGTTTTTTTACAACTACCGCCAACCATTCTTGTGGAAACGCATCAGATGTAACTGCTGGGCTAGTTGGTAATGCATTATAGAGGGCAAGAGCGAAAAAGACACGGACAAGTAGAAGAACTAGTAGGAGCGCTGAGTCCTTTCCTGTACTGTTCTTCTACTTGTCCGTGTCTCTTGCGCTCTTGTCCTCTATCATAGCCTCCTCTATACTCACAAACCATGGCAGATCGATGATGAATTCTTGGAGTGTCCAGTCACAGATTTGGAGCGCAAGACCCTGGGAGCACAAAGCATTTCTCGGGAAGCCTTGTTTTCAGCGCACAGCTTTTGCAGCGGCGAGGACCCGAAACATGGTTTTCGAAGCTGACGAGAAAAGACGCGTTAGCCCGAGGCATAGCGTCCTCTACACTGAGAAAGCCTGGCAGACCGCCACGAGACAATAGCCGAAGGTGAAAAAGTAGAGCGAGAGACAATAGCAATCTAACGAGCACCGCGCTGCGGCGAGACGCCTAAACACACTTGTCCCGAGAGATGGAATGTCCGCTCGTGCTTCTTGCGTTCCTCGTACTACCGCTTCTTTTCTCGTTGCTTTTTAAAACCATGTTTCGGGTCCTCACCGCGGAAAGGCAGTGCTTTGAGTAGCAGACTAGGGTAAAGCCCCTCAATGTGTTTGCGCTTGTCTTGCAAGTAGCGTCAAATGCGCGAGTCCACGAGGCCCATGTCTCGAGCGGCCCTTGGAAGCAAATGGCGGCGCAGCACTGAAATGAGCGGGCCTTGGAAGCGAATGGCGGCGGAGCACCCGCTCATGGCACGTTTCTCGAGAGCTTCCACAACAATGGTTGGCGGTACTTGTGAAAAGCGCTTTTATCAAGGGACTTTAGACTAGGGTGCCTACATGTCTGTCTGTCTCAGGGTGAAGACATTCATTGTTGCCCTGAATCTGCCAGCGCGTGACTCTCTCGCGCACTCGGTGCGTGACTTGGGCGGTAAAATGGCGTCTATGCATTAGCTAAAGCTACGCGCTCGAGCTGAGTGACAGCAGATTGCGCGCGCTCCAAAATGCATAAAAGAACGATTGGGTGGAAAAATGGCTGAGATGTCGCCACTCAAGCAAAAGCGCGCGTGTGTATGAAGGCACTCTATAGCAGACTCCCCGAGAAATGCCCTGTGCTACCGGAACCTCGCGCTCCAAATCTCCGACCGGGCACTCTATGGCTCCGTGATCAAACTGCCAGGCTTTGTCAGTATTGGCGACGTGAGCGATCGAAAGCGTCGCTGTGGTCGGCCTGCCACAATTGGCCGAATGCTGACAATGACCTCAGCAAAGGGTTTCTCATCGACGGAAATAAGAGGAATGTAAGAACTTCAATTTTGACGGTGTTGGCAGCGTTCCTTTGAGAGCGCTATGATTTCAGGCTTCCACCATGCCCATTACAAACGCCATCGAACTTGTTGTTCACAAGGTAATTACGTCACGAAAGGTAACCGAACGAGGGCGCCACCGAAACATCTCGCCGCTAATAGACGCTTTGCAGCAGCTGTGCATGGACGCCGCCATAACTGACCTTCAGTTTTTGTTTCCTCTTATTTCGTTTATTTCACTTCATCATTACCAGAACAGGCCAGGTTATTGCCATATTAGATTCAAATGTGTGCTTTTCTAAAGCATCGGCCTTTGTAGAGGATCGTCAACTACCGTTTCAGTTGCTCGGCATCTCGGTAAGACAAGAGAAGGTCAGCAATGGCGGCTGTAATTCGGCGCGTGTGTAAAGCGTCTATAGAGGATGCTACGCCCGAGGAACGGGATAAGCACGAGCGAACATTCCATCGCTCGGGAAAGTACACTCCAAAAAAAGGTATGTGCGTCTACTTTCACGCAAAGCACTCAGAGAACCAATCAGCGCAACTTACGGAGGCAGTTCAGCGAATGACGATGCCGAAACATCTGTTTAGACCAAAAAGCGCAGACTGAGTTGTGACATTAAGCAATGCAAAACGTCACGCTTGCATTGCTTAATGTCACAACTCAGTCTGCGTTTTTTGGTCTAACAGATGTTTCGGCATCGTCATTCGCTGAGCAGCCTCCGTAAGTTGCGCTGATTGGTTCTCCGAGTGTTGTGCGTGAAAGTAGACGCACAGACATTTTTTATAGTGTATGTTTCGGCGCCTCGCCGCAGTGGGGCACCGTTATATGGCTTTTGTTAAAGTTCCTGTATAGACGCTTTGCAGCAGCTGTGCATGGACGCTGCCATAACTGACCTTCAGTTTTTGTTTCCTCGTATTTTGTTTATTTCACTTCATCATTACCATAGCAGGCCAGGTTATTGCCACATTAGACTCAACTGTGTCCTTTTCTAAAGCATCGGCCTTTGTAGAGGATCGCCAACTACCGTTTCAGTTGCTCGGCATCTCGGTAAGACAAGAGAAGGTCAGCCATGGCGGCAGTAGTTTGGCGCGTGTGTAAAGCGTCTATAGGCTTCCTGCGGGAGCCAGAGTTGCGCGTCCCAGAGGCGTATATTAGGAGAGCTCGGACAAAGGCCGCCGCTTAGCGTCGAAAACTCCCCCCGCGGTTGGAGCGTAAACTAAAGGTACAGCACAGCGTCGACCAATCAGGAGACCGCGACGTCACAATATTGCAAACGACATTTAAAGCGTGAAATAGAAGCGTTCCCTCTCGGCATCTCTACTCCATCTCACAAAGGTCCGCAGCAAAGACAAAGGCACAGGCGCGTGAGCCTAGCTCAGAGAAATGCTTTTGTTTGTGCGACAACGCGTGCATAGGAGACACTTTCTAACCGCTCATTCACACTGGAAGCGGATCCGCGTTCGCAAAGCGGTTGCGAACGCAGTTGTATAAAGATTCAATACAATTGCACGCGCACTTGATGTCATCGAGTGCGCGTGCGATTGCACTGGATCTTTATACAACCGCGTTCGCAACCGCTTTGCGAACGCGGATCCGCTTCCAGTGTGAATGAGCGGTAAAGCCACTTGCTCGCGCCATGCCTTTGTCTGCACTGCTCATGTTTGTGCCGATAGAGTATCGGTGACAGTTTGCTCTGGGCCGGCTTGCTAGAACAGCGTCTAAGCTGAGACTGGCTAAAAGAAAAAAAGTGCAAAGGGTGGGGCGCGCGAGCGTCTTGAGACGCGGAGTCCCGCTCGGCTCGTGCGCTGGGTTTGGCTAGAGCCACTCTATATGGCAGCGTAGCTGCCAGAGTAGCGACACGACGCAAAACTATCTAGATGCCCGACGTCAGAAGCGCTGATAGTGATCTCCATTTTGGGCCTGGGAGGTTGCCATAGTAACCGTGCTTCTAGCGACGCCGGGCGGCAACCTTTGTAGTCTAGTTGATATCTCCATTCGTTCATTGAAAAGTGGTATAAGACGCTTGGCATCGCGGTACGGCAAGAACCTTGGGAGGAACGGTGCCTGTTTTTTTTTGAAAAGTGAGACGATTTGCAGCCCGGGGACTGTCGGGCGACGAGAGCTGCTATGGTATCGGACGTGCATGGACAAGGCGAGTGGTTTTCGGCGCCGCCGGGATGGCGGCCGCTTCGTGGGACGAACGTACCGTCCTAGTACTTTCGGACTTCGCTCCGATGGAACAAAATCCGATTACGCCGGCCACGACAGGACGATTGGCTCGGGACATGACTGCTGCTCGACTGCCCTATAGTGAGCGAGTATATGTTTAGCATCATACTTCTTCAAGACCCGATCATCCCTTCAAGATGAGATTTTCTCATCGACTGGTGAGGAGCGACGTCGACGGGGTTCAACCAAGAAGGACGGCATGGTGGTCTCTAGGGAATTGATGACGCCATCAAAAGAGACGGACGCCGGATATGAGGTGTTCTTGCCGACAGGCCAAATGGTCGTTCGGAAGTTTACCGGCCTTCAAAAAGTCAATATTTTTATCTGGTGTGGCACACATATCCGTGTTAAAGGGGCCACAAAATTATTTTTAAACTTCCTTCTTCCTACCTGTAATCCTCAACTCAAAAGAGAACTGTGTAATCCGGCAGTCGTGACATGCTAGGGCACCGGTGCGATGACCCCAAGATTTCACCGTACTTTTTAAGCACACCATAGAACTTGGCATTCGCAAGTGGTGATACGTTTTGTCAGGACACTCATTGGCCAGGAAAGCGAATTCAAATATCCATGGACGAATTGATTCCTAACGAGCGCATACAACCGAGCGACGCAGTTTTCGTGTCCAATGCGTGCGTTGGGTCGGCTGACATCATTTTGGCCTTTATAGGCATTGTAAAGAGGATATTTAGAACCATACACACATGGTGATAACGTCATAGCACACTGACATTAAGGAGCACAAAACGGGCCCAGCTACAGAAAATAAATATTACACTCGATCGTAAGAAATAAATACGTCTGTAACTTGTTAATTACCAAGACGAACACACCTCTGAGCTTCTAAGTTTAATAGTATGTGTTGACGCATTGTTATATAGCAGGACATTTCATATATGTCACTTGAGCAAACGCCAGTTTTTCACCTGAAAAACAAACCAAAAAGCAGTGCGATCTAATGCAAGCTATTGAAACGAAAGCAAGTTATATCAAAATCTTCAGAACTGTCAATTCATAAAATTGGCGATTAGTAAAAAAGGTTAAAGATCGCAGGAACTTCCTCGCTCAAAAATGCTGTGATTATTCGGTGACCCAGGGCTGAAACAAAGCATCCACCGACTCTGGGCGCTGCCATTGTACCGATGACATCACGGCTCTTGAGAGGCCACGTGACGAGTCGTCACTCAGTTGCTACGGAAACCGAGCCAGCTCAGCTCGTTGCTATGGTAGCGCGTGTGACCAATCGCGGTGAAAGGCGGCACAGGGAAAAGCATGGCGCTACTCTGGCAGCTACGCTGCCATATCGAGTGGCTCTAGGTTTGGCCAGTGCTTTCTTTCCCCGTCTCAGCTGAGGCGCTTTTTCTAGCAAGTCGGTCCTGGTTTGCAGCGCACGTTCGTTGACTCTACATTTGAATATTGGCGTGAGGAAAAACTAACATGCGCAAAGTTTAGAGCAAAACCTTTTCACTCTAGAGCCGTTAAAAGGGCTTTTATTAGTCGTGTCACATATTTAGAGCACACGACCACCGCTTGGGGCTGTTTCGCGGCCTGCGGTTGGCCCCGAGATGCTCGCATATTCAAACCAATGTATGGCCAAACTCTCTCAATAAACGGCTCTGGCGCGTTCATCTCCGTAGCGCCGTCTTTCCTGCACGACATGTTGATCCCGCTCGTAATGTAACTGAATGCGGCGCGCTCAGAATTAGTGGAACGAATGCCAGGGAGGGTGCAACGTCTACTTTCCTGCACGGCACTTGATCAGGCTCCTCACGTGATCGGATTTCGGCGAATAGCGGCGCGGCGGCACGTGGAAAACAGACGCACAGCTCTGGCTCACGTAGGGTGCCTATTAGCGGCGAGTTGTTTCGGTGGCGCCTTTGTTTGGTTGCCTTTCGTGACGTCATTACCTTGTGAACAACATGAGGCATTTGTGATGAGCAGGCTGGAAGACTGAAATCAAAGCGCTCTCAAAGCAACACTGCCAACACCGTCAAAATTGAAGTTCTTATATTCTTCTTATTCCCGTCGATGAGACATCCTTTGCTGACGTCATAGTCAGCATTCGGCCGATTGTGGTGGGCCGATTACAGCGACGCTTTCGATCGCTCACGTCGCCAATACTGGAACTCTAGCTCTTGTCTTTTCACTTTCGGCGGCAACGTCATATGACATTCTGCCAGGCTTTATCAGTATAGAGGAGCAGAGTCGTATATGTAGAGAGTTAGGCCATTCGTTGGGAAGTATATGAGACAAATGACGAGGCGCCATTGGCCGAAAGCGGGCTGGGCGCGTTCCAGGGCGTCTTCAGAATTTCGGATGTGGCCAACCAGAAGCCGGAAATAATACCCTGACGGTGGTCGCGAGAAACAAAGTTGACAAGTGTGTTTGGAGTAATTCTCGGTGACTGAAAATATGGTGTACGTGACGTTTCAATGACGGTCATCCAAAATCATAGTGGAAGAGTGCTGCTACCGGAACGATCGACATAATCCAACAAATTGTAAGGGTGCAGGCGAGCTGGTGGAAGTTAACCATAGTTTTGTTTAACCCGAGACTGGGGTATTTCGGAAAAGGGACGAGAAGAAAAGAGGCCACAAGGAAGCGACGTCTCAATGTTTTTTTTTTTTTTTTTTTTTTTTTTTTCCGTACGTCATATGACATTCTGCCAGGCTTTAATCCGTACGCCAAGCGCCGAGGGCCAAGATTCTGCCGTCCGAGCTGTCACACTTAGTCCGAGCAAAACAGAGTTGAGCGGCGTATTGGTTTCCGACATTTTTCTGCATGATCCCGATCGAAACATCACCTGCACCCTATTTTCAGCCACGAAGGTTTACTACATTCACTCTCACGCGCTTATTAAAACCATATACGAACATATATTTTTTTATTACAGTTTCTCGCTACCACCACTAGGGGATTTTTTTAGGCTTCTGGCTGGAGAAGAGAACTTACAAAGCCCACTTTCTGCGTCTGGTGCACGCCCTGGCTCTGCCCGCGCCTCCGAATGACCAAACTCTCTGTATACATAGCTCTGTGGAGAAGGCTAAAGCGTGTTTCACATGCAGCGATTTTGGCCCTAAAGTGGCGCGATTTCTGCCGTCGCGGCGCTCGTGCCGCAGAATTGGAAAGCAAGGAAGCACTGCTGAGTTTGATGGCCCGATGCGAGGGACTCGAAACAAGGCTCAACAGATTGCTGAATGATCAGTTGGCAGACCTGCATGTGGCGTCACAAGAAGACACCTGCGACGACCAGGGGGTACTCTCTACCTCGGCGCATAAAACGCAGGCGTCCCAGACAGATTTACTGGGTATTAGGGGCGTGGAGAAAGCAAATGAAGCTCAAGAAGCCGAGAGCAACAAGACAAGCGTGGATGACACGCACCCAAAGTGTGCCTCAGGCGTCAGAAGAGCTGACGGTAGTGAGGACAGACTAGGACGACAGTCACTCCTGTGTCCCCCAGGTAACAACAGGGAGACGTGCAGAACCTTAATGAGCCATGAAAAAGCCACCCAGCGATTCGTACGACCACCCTGGGGCGTAAAACGGGAGGTTTTAATTGCTGGAGACCACAATGTAGGGCAATTTGCACAGACTCTTCATGGAGAGATGACAGATGACCAAAGTTTTGAAATACTGATGAACAGAAAGGCGACTGTGGCAACAGTTCATGCAATGATTGCAGAGTATGAAGGACAGGCGAGGAGTATTCCTAGGATGTACATCCTACATGTTGGGATGAACGACCTTTTGCAAGGACACCAACCGGAAGCAATTGTAAAGTGCCTAGAAAACAAGTGGAGAACGAGACAAGGTGCCCTGGTGGTATGCTCTATCCCCGAAGTTACGAGCAGAGGCAAGGAGATGCAGGCAGCAGCTATGCTGTTAAATGCCAGGCTCAAAAAAATGTGCAAAAAAATACGAGCCAAATATGTGGACCTAACTCGGGACTTAGCGATCACAGCCACAATGAAGAAGGACGGGCTGCATTACAATAAAGAAGGTACCCACGTGGTGACGGGCCGCTTAGCAGAAGTCGCGGAAACTTTTTTAGGCGAGCGGAGGAAGAGGAGAAGCAACACAGGAGGTCATTGGTATCCCAAGCAGTTGGACGAAAAAAGCCTGACACAAAATACAGAAGAAGTAGTACACCACCAGGTACGCCGCCGAGGCCTGGAAGGAAGTCAGGTGCACGACAGCAGACCGGAAGCTCCATCGCCGTCCAGAGAGACCTGGATGGGATACCCCCCACGGCCGAGATTCAAGTCGGACATCAGGGGTCAAGTGGTGCGGCCAATCATGAAATGCGCCACAATGCAGGGGAGCGCGCTCCCAGAAAAGAAGTCTCTCATGGGGGAATTAGCACCATCCAGAGAAAGAACCCCAGCGGTCCCGGCATCGACGTGCCTCCATCTCAGACAAATGCCACCACCGACTTGCATGGACCCACCATGGGTGGCGATGCCGAACCCACGGCAAATGAATATGGGGCTATACCCGTTTGTGCCCAACTCGAGTATACCAGGGTGCTATCCACTGGACCCACCCCCATGGATACAGGCTATGGTGGCACAGACTGTTCGGAGGCAGCTGGAGACCAACGGACAGGAGTAAGACAACCCAGACGCTGTAACGACGGTGATGTAGTGAAGGGCCGAGTTGTGAGGAGAAGACGGCGGAAACACCAAAACACGGTGACGGAAAGAGTTGGGTTTCTCAACCTCCAGGGAGCAAGACGGGACCAGAAATGGCAGGAGCTCTATCAAGCGATGGACACTGAGAGCATCGCGCTTTTTGGGGTTGCAGAGACACACCTTCGTGACCTTGAGGAGCCGCCTATTCACCCGGACTGGCAGTGGACCGGGTGCAACCGGCAGGAAGGCCAGCGAAAAGGAGGGGGAGTAGGAATCCTATGCCGCAGCTCGGCATCCTGGCAGAGGGAAAACAAGACCTGCCAAGACCACATCTGGGTGACAGGAGAACTGTTACAATATCCAGTGGCAGTGTGCGTGGTTTATCTTGCTGTGGGAAGTGCGCGGGAGGATGAGAACCAAGCGAGTGTGACATGTATTGCCAGTGATGCGAAGACCCTCGGCGTCGGTAAGAATATTTTGATCATGGGAGATTTCAACGGCCATCTTAGTGAGTTGGACGGGTGGGAGGACAGTAATGGGCGGCGGCTCCTATGGCTAGCGGAAGAGCTGCAACTTGAGGTACTCAACCTGCGGTCAACATGTGAGGGACAGTTCACGTGGTGCGCTCGAGGAAGCAAAACCTGTATTGATTATGCCTTAGCGTCTCACCGTCTCGGGAAAACCATTGCTCGAGTTTTGATAGACGAGGGCGGCGAGCACAGCCTTGGCAGTGATCATAATCGCCTCAGGCTGGACTTCAGCAAGGCCACCTGGAAAAAAACACAGGAACGATATCAACGCCCACGGCGAACTTATTTGAGCAAGCGGACAGTGGCGACTATCATGGAGACATTTGAGAACAGTGAAAGCAGGAAACAGGCAACTGGATATCAAGCCTACATCACAGTGCTTAAAGACCTGATTAAGCGACACGCACCAAAAAGGCTCGCTGGACGCAGACGACGTAAGAGATGGTGGGATGGTGAGGTCAAGGCAGCCATCAATGCCCGGCAGGAGGCTAACCTGCATCACCGAATGGCGCTCCGTACAGGAGAGACACACGAGATTGACAAAAAATGGCACAGTTATCAAGTACTGAAAAACAGTGCTAAACAGTTGGTCCAACAGAAGATAAGGACTGCGGATCTGGCTATTGTCCGGGACATTAGATGCAGCGGCAGGGACGCACCGAGGAAGTTCTGGGCCTACCTCGGAACGTTGGATGGTAGAGACCAGGAAGCAGTCATTATTGACGAAAGCACAGGGGAGGAACCTAGCAACCTTGGCACCCACCTCTCGGATTACCTGAGGAAGAACTTTACCACCGAAGAGGATACATCCTCTCAACCGACGGTACACACAGTAGAGCACTCGCAGGAGGAGGTCATCGGGTGGGTGACAGTCTTACGGGCCTTCGCGCATTTGAAGACGTCTGCGTCTCCGGGCCTGGACGGGATTCCGGCTTCGGTTCTTAAATCGATGGGAACGAAGACAAGGCAGCAGATGGCAGAGATCTTCAGTGCAATCTTCAGTGGCTCAGAACCCGTGCCCCAAGACTGGAGGCTTGGTCGGGTTGTCTTGGTCCCTAAGAAGGGAGGCAACCGACAACATCTTCAGGACTATCGGCCACTTACAGTGACTTCCACCATCTACAGAGCGTTCGCACATATAGTGAAAGATTACATGGCAGCATGGGCAGAGGAGAATGGGGTGTTAACGGAGCTGCAGGGAGGCTTCCGTCGGGGTCGCCGACTGGAGGACAACATTTTTACGATCACCCAGTGTATTGAGGTCGCCCGCAAGGAAGGAAGAAAACTCCTGTGCTGCTTCCTTGACATTGCGAAAGCTTACGACAGTGTACCCCACGAGTTATTGCTCCAGCACCTAGAACAGTTAGACATGCCACGGCAGTGGTTGGCCCTCGTCCGATGCCTGTATTCGGGCAACGCGGTGACAACAGAGTTTAATGGTGCCAAATCGGAGCAAGTGACTGTAACTAGAGGTCTACGACAAGGCTGTCCGCTTTCTCCTCTCTTATATATACTCTATGTGTCGGGGCTAGAGAGGCGCTTGCTCCACTCGGGGGTAGGATTCTCCTTCACCCATTTAGAAAAAGGAGAGCCAGCGAACTGGACGCTACCAGGTCTCACCTTTGCGGATGACATCGTACTTACAGCGGAAAGTGTAGAGTCACTACAGCAGCTTTTAGTCATTTGTGTAGAAGAGGCGGATGCGCGCTGCCTTCGCTTCAACAGCAAAAAGTCGGCAGTCGTGCAACTAGCCGGACCTGAAGAGCCGCGTCTTGGTCACTGCGTGCTGAAGGGCGAACGAATCCCCCTGCAAGACACCTATAAGTACCTGGGTATTCTACTCACAAATAAGCCAGAATACCTAGCGGAACACCATCTTCACCTCAGAAAGACGGCCGTGCGAAACACCAGTGTCCTTCGCAAGCGTAACCTATGGAGCTGCAATCGATTTCTGGTTACAAGGGAACTCTGGAAAGCAGCCATGGTCCCTGGCCTAACGTTTGCTAATGCTGTGGTGTGCATTCCTGGAGACGTGAGGGACATTCTGGAGCGCCGGCAGCGCGAAGTTGGGAGGCAGGCCCTAGGCTGCCATGGCATGGTGGCGAACGAAGCGGTCCAAGGAGATCTTGGATGGTCATCGTTTGAAGCCAGAGAAGCAACTAGCAAGATTGGCTACGATGGGCGTCTGCGACTCATGGACCGAGGACGGTGGGCCAAACGACTATTTGTGTACATACACTTGACAGGGATACAGACAAAGTGGAGAAAGCGACTCTACCAGCTGGAAAAGAAATATGGCTTCTTTACTGTGCCCGTGGCTGCCACTACAGAGCAAAAGTGGGAACTGGAGGTGCGGAAGAGAGTGCGCGAGGAAGAGGCTGTGCAGTGGTCGGAGGCGGCCCGCTCAAAGTCAACCCTGCAAGTTTACAACCGCTGGAAAAGTGAAATATCGACAGAGACAACCCTGTATGATAATAGCCTAGGCAGCCGCCTGCTTTTTGAAGCACGTGCGGGAGGGCTAAGAACGCTAGTGTACAGGCAGCGTTTTGACCAACAGGTACAATCAACATCATGCCGGGCATGTGGCGAAACCGAGGAGACTATCAAGCATATTGTGCTCTCCTGCCCAAGTCTCGTACCAAGACACCCGGTAGATTGGGGCCAGGCGCCAGACAACGGGCTGCATCTAGACGAGGCACAATCACACGAACAATTTCTGGCAGAAGCCCTCGGCTTCCGAGTTGGGGACACAGGCAGGGATGCTGTGTGCTGGCCCAGTGCGGACTTAAATCGCGCTGCAGTGGCACTGCAGCCCAGCTGCAGCGACGCAGTCGAGAGGACTAAAAGGAGGCTGGAGGACTGGTGGCGAAGAATGCAACAGTAGTGCAATTTTTTTTTCTCTCCGTTTTTATTTGGCTAGGTCTGATTTCTATTCAAACCGCCCGCTTCAAAGGGAACAGCCATAAAATCATCATCATCATCATCATCATGCTGGTGCTGGCTAGAGCCACTAAATGAGCTGCGCTTAGAGTATCGGCACTTCGTTCCCCGACATTGTTCTGGGCGCCGCCATTTTGGGGCTTGTGCAGAGCAGACGCAACTGCCGATCGTCATGATTCAAAAGTGCGACTTCCTCAGAATTAGATTCGGTGTTCGGAAGCTCACGTAATACTGCTTTACTCCATAGCGAACTGTTTAAGCATCTGTAGAGGGCGGAAAAGCGTTTCCTGCGATTTCAGATAAAACTTCAGATAACTGCCAACCATGATTTTAAGCCACAATATGGCCAAGTGTCGTTACTCTGAAGCGTAGCTTATTTAGTGGCACTAGTGCTGGCCAGAGCACCGCGATGGCAGAAATCGCGCCGCTCTAGGGCAATAACCGCTGCATGTGAACTATAGGCCTAAGCCTCTATAATTGGGCAAACCACTGATCTCTGTTGTAGTAGGCTGGATCGCCAACCGCGGTCTCGGCAGCTGGGGCCAAGTGTCGCCACCGGCGGCCATTGATTCACACCAGCCAATGCGTGGGACTCTATGGGAAGAACGAGAAAAAGTGCCGTTTCCCCGTTTCTAAGCTCTTGTTGGCATTGAAAGTTTTTGGAAGCGTTTCGATAAGCCCGTCAAATAGCTTGCTTACAACCATTAAACTGACAGCCCCCTCGCAGTTCTTATAAATAAATATTTTGTGGTTGAGAGTGACTCTGCTGTAGTGCAGCTTAATGAGGCAAGAGTTACCTGGAGTTACCGCGGACTCGGTGGCGGTTTCGTTGAGTTGGATTTAGCACACGACAAGCTCGAAGGCTTTGCTACGTGGAATTCGCTCACTCCCGGAAAGCCGCTGTCGAGACGGAACTTCTTTGTTATTCATCAACTTTTGGGCTTCCCCGAGGACGGTCTTATTGACGGCAAGTTCCTTTGTTTACTCCACTACGAGAGCAAGCTTGCCAGCTCAGCCGTAAGTGCTCCGGTAGTCTTGATTTTTTTTACTCGGCGTTCGAATGTTTGACAAATACCAATTCGATCTCCAAACACCCGACATAAGGATCGCAGCACATCATAAAATACTCGCTTCCGATCACAGCGTACATGCTTCAATATTCTTACTTTTGTGCGTTTATCCCATTGACTTGCGTGTACAGCCTGGTGTCAAGCAATGGCCGCCGGCGGCGACACCGACGGGTTCCAGATCCGCGATCCAGCCTACTACAATAGAGATCAGTGGTGGAAACGCTCAAGACACGTGCCACGAGCGGGTGCTCCGCCGCCCGCTCGGCTCTCTCCCTTTCCGGAATTCAGTGCCATCTGGTGACTCAAATGGCAGTTTATCTTTTACTATACTAATGGCGGCAATGAACCTGTGGTCTGCAGTATTTAATGGGGCACCGTCACTTGAAGGTCAATGGTAAACGGGAATGTGCACTTCACTACAATTATTTTTCAGTCTCTTTTAGTGTCGATTGCGAAACAAATGCAGCCAGTCGGAACGAAGCGCCAGCCCACATAGACGTCTTGAAAGAGTTCTATACATCAAGGGGCTTTGAAGCCGAGTGTGTTCTACTAACACATTGACTGGGACGGAGTTAGAAATGAACGCTTACGCAGCTCTTGCGTCCAAATCCTGTTTCACGCCACGCTAACATCTAGAATGATATAGGCCTCGAGTCATCTGCTTAGGAGCATCTTCAACTTCTTCCTTCATCAGTAAACAGAAGGCCGCCATTAGTATAGCAGATATGCCGTTTTCAGATGATGATGATAGTGATCAAAGTGGCCAGACTGAATTCCGGAAAGGGTCTATAGAAGACGAAATGCAATCGTCCAAAAAGAAAAACGAAAACCAAGATTGGTAGGTGGCAGCAGCAGTAGTGGCAACCATCCTGGCGTATCGGCGTATCGTCCATCGAGCTGCGGTCAAGTATTTTCATTCGTAAGCAGGCAAAAGTAAGACGCGCTTTTTTCTTGTTCCTCAGATCCACCGAAAGATTTCAAATTGTTTATCGAATTCAACTTCTCAACGAAAACTAGCGCTAATGCTTAAATGCACTTGGAGTAGGCATTCGAAAGACGCCAAACTAACCCTATAAATAACTACGGGTCTGATGTCGGGCGGGTACTTAAGCCATTCCGGTATGGGCAGCCTTGTTTCTTGTTACACTGTGCGACTGGGTAATCCTTACTGAGTACTGACACCGTGCGAATGGGTATTCTCTACTAAGTACAAATAAAGTATTAGAGTACTTTTATCACCGATCAGTGATGATTAGAAAAATGGTTGATAAGATCGCTACCGATTAACTTTGGTCGCTTTGCCAAGGAGTTATTTTTTAGGTGTAAGGATACTTTCGATTTTTTAACAAAGTAGAGCAAGGCCCATTAGGCAGCTACACTATTCTTGTGGATCCAAATAATTGAGCCTCATCTGCATCTATATCATAAACCTCATTAACCCTGCGACACCCCCGAATGGTGACATGTTAAAAAATCAGTAAAACCTTTTGTACCAAAGAACACGTTCAGGGTCGTGTTCTCTAAGCGAAGTGGTGTGCAGACATTTGGAGGAGGAGGAGGAATAAACGTCTTTATTTGTCTTCAAAAGCTAGCCCATCTGGCTAGGGGAGGCCGAAAGCCCCACCCGGGGTAAGGGTGCAGGGGGCCCGGTTGCGGACCTGCCTGTCCCTCAGTTCCCGAGCCTTCTGAACGGCCCTTCGCTGTCCTTCCAGTGTCGTATCCTTGACTCCGGCGTCCAACATCTCAGGCAACGTTCCAGGCGCGCCTACCGGACTGCAGTCCCACAACACGTGCATGACCGTAGCCTTTTCCCCACATATAACACACGCATCCGTTCTGTACACGTCCGGAGCCACATACCGGCCCAACACCGGCGTGAAGATGCATTTCACTTGAAGCTGCCTTAGAAGGACGGCTTCCTCTCTGCTTAGGTTCTCGTGCGGAAGGGGATACACCCGCCGCGCTTCTCGTTTCGCTCGTAATACTTCCCCGTAGCCCACCGGAGCGAACACCGCCGCCCCACCGAAAGCCCGGCCTAATAACTCTCGGGCCATTCGGTCAGGAGCGACATTGCCGCCCATGTGCGCAGGGGTCCACACCACTTCCACCTCGTTACGATTTTTTCACCTAAAGCCCCTTCATGTTTCAAAAGTAGTGCAAGGTGCGTCGATGCACGAGGCACGTGCAACGTGCAACCCTTGGGAAGATCATGGCGGCACAGCGTAGCAAAGTATTGGGCGCAGCACTGAGCTAATTTTTACCGCCATGTTCTTCCTCGAAGTGGCGCGCGGCACGTGTTTCGAGCATTTCCACAACAATAAATTTGGCACGTAAAAGGACCATGATTATAATCATCATCTACCACCCGATAGCCGAGACTTCCCCGACGATAGATGGCTCTCGCCAAGCCCAAAAAACCCGCCCGCGCCAAGCCAATTGTATTTGAGAGGAGTGGAATATATTCCTCCTAGTAAAGTATTTGGTGACGTCCTCGTACGCTTCCATCTTCTGACGTCATTACCTTGCAAACAACAAGTTCGATGGTTTTAGAATGAGCAAGGTGGAAGCTGAAAATCATTGCGTTCTAAAACCAACACTGCCACCACCGCCAATATTGAAGTTCGTACATTACTGTTATTTCCGTCAATGAGAACCCTTCTGCTGACATCAAGTTCAGCATTTCGCCAATCGTGGCAGGCCGACCACTGCGACGCTAAAACTCCTTCATGTTTCAAAAGTAGCGCAAGGTGCGTCGATACACGAGGCACGTCCAACGGGCAGCCTTTGGGAAGTTCATGGCGGCAGAGCACAGCTTTGAGTTAGATTTCACAC
This sequence comes from Ixodes scapularis, assembly GCF_016920785.2. Lineage (NCBI taxonomy): Eukaryota > Metazoa > Arthropoda > Arachnida > Ixodida > Ixodidae > Ixodes > Ixodes scapularis. The sequence continues at coordinate 75,035,651 of NW_024609882.1, forward strand.
GGCATGTTCTTCCCAGAAGTGGAGCGCGACACGTATCTCGTGCATTTCCACAACAATGAATGGCGCCACTTTTCTCAAGATAGGGGGGCAATTATGTGACGCTTTGGATCGCTGACGCGCTAATATAATGGTCAATGTAAACTGTGATGTCAAATGTGTCTTCCGGAAGCTGAGTACCATAGTCCCACTAAAGAGACAAGCCGAAACCACTGTCACGGACCAACCTCAAGCGCGTCAATCATGTGGGCGAGGGTACCGAGGTACTGCGAGCCCGACAAAGGTGCCTTTTTCCAACATTACTATAGTCCATTTAAACTCATGAAGGTAGGGCGAGGGAAAGGAAGACGGGGGAGGAAAAAGCAGACGGAACAGCGGGGAAGATAGGGGGAAATCTCCTCCTTTCTTTACCGTTACGTCTGCTTCCTCCTCCCCGGCTTTTCTTTCCGTAGCCCTATTTTCTTTAGTTTCAACGGACAATAGATCAGAGTCTGTTGTTATTGTTAAGTTTCTTAGAACACCTGACGCCATTTTGGTTACGCGTTCATTAGGTGGCGCTCGATACGATATCAGCCCGAACTTCATGAACAGAAGCGAGGGAACTGGTAAGACGTTGGACGGAGAATACGTTTGCCTGCGTGCTGCTTGCACTTGAGATTGTCGGTGTGGGACGTTTTTGTTGGTTGTTCCAGTGGGACTCGTGCGCATGCCAACTCACTCGTATCCACATTATTAACAAATTGTCCTTGTGATAAAACGACAAGCAAAAACCCACTATAGTCAAAACGTCAGAGCCGACTTCCTTAAAACTGCGTCTTAGCTATGACTGCGTGTGAAAAAGCTTGCCAAGCCTGAGGCGCGCCACAGTTTGTGGCGCACCTTCGCGTGCAACTCCGTTTCGCAGAAACGGAGTTGCACGCGAAGGTGCGCCACAAACTGTTTGTTTGTGGTACGCTTCTTCGTACACATTTAGCAAAGACATTTTTATAGCTATAGTCGGATGCAACCTGCGAACAATCTTTTAGTTCCGCCCACAAGCGCATTGCGCCCATCTGAAGTGCCTCCGCCGTCGAGAAAGTAGTTCGCTAGCAACGTTGCTTTTTCTTCCTCCAGGAAACGTGTCTTAAACTACTACAATATTTATTTAATTCATTCAGGACATTTAAATAAGTTAGAATACGTTTTTGTCAACGAAACAGCTGTTTAGTAAAGAAAGAAAGTCATGTCCAATGTACCGTCTTCCCAATTCATTTTCTGTCCAAGATACTGTCTAACATGCCGTCTTCCAGCGCCTTCGATTGTGGGAAAGCGAAGCACTTATAGTTCCTGCAAATAATAAATATTTAGTGATTTACTTAGTTTTGTGGGCTTTGCGCACGAAATGTGTGCCTTTATTTTGTTGCATGAATAGAAAACAAGAATAATTATACTTTTCGGGTTTTGACAAATCGGCACCCTCCCAAGTCATCGACACCACCACCGCGCCCCGCTCTCTTTGTCTTCTGTCATGGATCCCACTGAGGTGACATCGGAAAGCGATTCCCCTGATTCTTCCTGGACGAAACGCACCGTCTAAATACACCTCCGTGGAAAGTTTTATCGCGCTCCGTTAGCCGACTGATTTATGCGGTCCATTCTACGACGGAACAGCGCGCTGGGACTCCGGGTATACAGATCTCACCTGCGACTGATAAGCACGGCAATCTCAGCTCACCCCGCGGAAACCACAGCGAATTGAAGCAGCGGTGCCGGTACTATGTTGAGTAGCAACGTGGGGCAGAGGCGACAAAAATCCAACGAAGCAGACGACGTCCGGCGTAGCTTCTCACCTCTCAGCAGTGCTAAGCCTCGCGCCCGCTTTGAAATTTTCGTTGGCGATAGCGTCGCTGGATTCTCACGTTTTCGCGCAAAAACTGCTGCGAACGCAAGGCGATACCATTAAGATTTCGTGGCGTAACCTTGGGCACGTAAAACACGGTGCAAAAAAGCAGAATAATTGTCACGAGAAACTAGCGTCGCGTTGCTAAGGCCAGCAGCCATGTTGAGCTTTTTTTTTTTTTTTCAAAAGGATCGCGATTGGTCCACGGAATCGTGACGTCATGAAAACGATTGGCTGGCGTTTCTCGGAGTAGGATTACATCTTCCTTTGAGAAGCATTTCCGGTTTTTTTCTTAGCCTGCAACCGACTATAGGCGGTCTTGGAAGTATAGTTAATTGTCTCAAAATTACAATTCTAATGGTAGCGTCTTGGCTCTAACGGTGTGCCAAAAAAACCTCGAATTACACTGTGCGGAATCATTCGTAGCCACCACAGTGAAAACAATAATATCTGACATGATTCACATTTTCACTGTGGAGCTCATGAAAATTAAAAGACGATTACAAATCTTTGTACTGCGAAAATAGAGGGAAGCTCTTGAGGTATTTTGATTTTGCGATATACCGGTACGGGAGGGTACAAGGAGGAGGAGGGGATGGTACGAAGGAAAAGCGGAGGGTATGCAGAAGGAGGGGAGTGTACGGAGGAGCAGGGGGGAGGGAAATGAGAGGAAGAGGATGGAAAGGTACGAAGGAGGAGGGTAGGGTATGGAGAAGGAGGGGGGAGGGCACGGCCCTTACAAAAATCTGTAGTTAAATTCTTTTGAATTTTTGTTGAAAATTTTCTGGAGTCCTATTGAATTTCTTTTTAAACTTTTTTGATGTTTTTTAGACTTTGTTTTGACAACTTATTGAACTCCTAGTTAAAATTGGCCACTTAAATTTTTTAGAATTCCTTCTTACATACATTCTTTTGAATTCCTTCTTACATAAATTTTGTTGAATTCCTTTTGACAAAACCGCAAATTAACGTTTAAAAAAAACACTAAATTTTTTATATATTTTTTACTTTCGTTAGGAAATAGTGTCTGTTTGATACATACACATCCCACAAATAAGCAATGTAAACAAACACAAACACCATGAAGCACTGAACACCAGAAACACAGTCCTGTTGACAGCACCAGAGCCTTATATAGCCTACATATTGAAGGTAATCATTTGGCCGGTGACCACCTCAGCACTTACTAAGTTTCCAAGTCTCCGGTCTCCATCTCGAAAGTGTGTCAAAGGAAAGACAGTGTTTCGAAGTTCGTGGACTCTATCTCTTACTAAAAAGCATTGGTACAACTAATAATAATTTCGTGTGGTCGCTAAAACAACATCCACAAAAACGGCTCATAGAACAAATGTTTATCGCTTCTCTGCATAGCAACACTCGGGACGAAGCCAGTCAAGGCGGTTGCTCCACTTTAAAATAGTTATTTTGCTCTTCTTTACTAGTTGAATAGGGTCAATAATGCAACGATAGTCATTTACAAAGTGGGAACGGCAGGGCGTGGTTTTCGAACGCCTGCCCTCCAGCACGCGCCCCATGCCTTCCGTCGTGCTTTGACTGCGCAGTCGAGCTCGAGGGGCGCGAGACGTCGAAGAGTTGTCAAGGATAGAAGGCTCGCGCTGGAGGCAGGAGAACGGAAGCTCCTCCCTATGGTTCTCAACTTGTCAGAGACTACTGAGAAACTTAGTGACTTTTGACATTTAGTCAAGATGTATTATGTTCAATAAAAAGTCAACAGAAAGTCTGTAGCTTTTCTTTTGACACTGGCTACAGAAAGTCAACTGAATAATTTAAACACGAAGTAAATAGAACGTCTGCAGTATTTCTGATAACACTTTCAACAGGAAGTCAACGGAAAAAAGATCCAACGTAGAGTTAATAGAAAGTCAATAGAAAATCATAAAAAAAGTTTCAACACAAAATCAACAAACTTTTTGTTGACCATGTCAACAGGAAGTCAGTCGAAATAAAGTAATTAAAGTGAACAAGAAGTCAACACATTTTCAATAAAAAGTAAAAAAAAAAGAACATCCGTCATATCGGACCCCGCACACGACCGCAGACTAAATAAAATAATAAAAAAATGTCTCTTTTTATAAAATATTATAAAGAAATAATGTCAATAGGTTTTATTTTTATATATTAGAAAATAACCTACAAAAAACGTTGTTACCACTTCTTTTTATTTTTTTTTATAAATAAGTCTACAAAACAAAATCTATTGTTTTTCCTTTTGAATTTTTTTAGAAAATAATCTACAGAAAAACGTCTTTACAGGTTCTTTTTAATTTTTTTATAAATAAGTCTACAAAACAAAATCTATTGTTTTTCCTTTTGAATTTTTTTAGAAAATATCCTATAGAAAAACGTCTTTACAAGTTCTTTTTAATTTTTTTATAAATAAGTCTACAAAAAAAATCAATATTTTTTCTTTTGAAAGTTTTTTGACAATAGTCAAAACAAAGTGCGTTTATAAAGGAATTCAATAGGATCGCGGAAAGTCAATAAGAAGTCTAAAAAAATTAAAAAGAATGTTGAGACCCGTTTTTGTAAGGGGGAGGACCCTCCCCTCCTAATCGGTCTTTTCTCTTCCTCCTTCTCTCGCCTCCTCGTTTCCTCCTCGTCCTCCTCTTACTCACCTCATCGTTGTCCTCCTCCCCTCCTCCTCCTCTATGGCCTCCCCTCCTCCAAAAGATTCCCCGCTAGATTTAGCTTGATAATTGACGCAACGCGAACTCAACATCAATTCAGTTTCCACGCTAAATTTAGTGGGGGAAATGACGTCACATGACCGTTAAACGGAACGTCTGAGCAAATTCAGTTTCTCTGCTAGATTTAGCGGGAAAAATGACGTCACGTGTCCTCAACACTAATTTAATTATCATTGTTGAGGCCATGAGACGTCAGCTTTACCGCTAAATTTAGCGGGGAACCTCAATGCCCAGTGTTGCTTTATGGGGTGTCAAAGACCTACACACCAATTCAGTTCCTTTGCTAAATTTGGTGGCATAATGCCGTAACGTAGCATAATGCAACGCGGGCGACGTCGCCGTCGGCGAAGGTGACACCGCGCTCTAAAAATCGCTATTCAATTCCATAATTTTTTCACATCTATACTGAACACCCACTTGCAACTGATATAATATTATTACATTAATTAACAGAAGTAATACCATTTGGGACATCACGAAGCAGTACATATCTTGGTATGTTATTAAAACTGGATTCACGCTTAAATATAAAAAAACGCTTGTTCTACAGCGTCAGCTGTACTGGGTTTGTAATATAATAACTGGGGTTGTGTGGATATTTAGAGAGCGTGTAGTTGGTGTTACAAGATGAGTCGACAGATGGCGCCCTCACCCAAGCAATGCGGTGGCGTAAGGGCCTCCCCCCCCCCCCCCCCCCGCCCCCCCCCCCCCCCCCGCCCCCCCAACTCTCCGAGACGAAGAAACCGGCGAACATGGCAGACGCAGATCCCGTTCACTTTTTAACCATTAAGTTAGTATTAAACTAGTTACGTTCGATAACACGCCTTCTGAAACATGGTGTCAGAAGCGGCAATAGCCAACGCTTGAGGTACGACCGCCCCGACCCCGGAGGCAAGCATGAACAGGATCCCGCCGCCGCCGAAGTTTGAAAACTCCAGCAACGCTGCGGAACAATGGCGCACGTTCAAACAAGCCTTCACGCTGTACCTGAAAGTGAATGATGCCGCTGTAGCATCATCGGAAAAGCAAGACGCACTTCTTCTCACGGTTGGAGGACCAAGCCTGCTAGACATTTACAGTACTCTGGACTTCGGAGAGTGAACGCAAGCGAAACCGCACCCTGAATTTGACTTCGACCACGCTGTGAAGCTACTGGATGCGCACATTCTGCCGAAGCAGAACGAAGTGTCCTCTTGCTACGTCTTCCGCATCGTTTCTGGCCGGCGAGTGCCATACACGCATGCTTCCGCATGCGAGTACAACTCCCCGTGAAGAGGTTCGACACTTTTCTGACCGACCTGAGGCTGAAAACCCGCGACTGCAATTTCGGAACAGAAAAGGAGGAAATCGTGTGGAGTAAACGACGAGAAAGCACGTTTGGACATTGTGAAACTCAAGAAACTGACGCTTGAATAAGTCGTAAAGGTGTGCCTAGCGCAGGAGTTGACGAAGCTTCGAATGAAGGTGTTCAGAGAAGGCACCACTGTTGCCGAGGAATTCCACACAATAAAGCGTAGCAGCAATCGCCGCCGACAACCACGTGCCGACCGAGGGAAAGACAAACAGACTGCGTTCAAGTAACCAGTACAGAGCTGTAGATACTGCGGTAGGACTCACGAGCGTACACGACAAAGCATATCTAGCATGGAACGAAACCTACAACAAGTGCAAGAAGCAGAACCATTTTGCAAAGGTATGCAAAAGCACCAAGACCATCTCCAGTGTGGAGGAGCATGACGACGACGACTCAACAGAAGAGATACTCACGGTGCAGGACGGCAAAGCAAGCTCGTTATTTGCAACCTTGATTGTCAGTGAAAGAAAAGTCAAGTTCCAAGTGGACAGTGGAGCTGCAGTGAATGTTATCAACCACAAGAGTGTGACACCCAGGCAGATCGAGCCAATCTGGATAACCCTGCGCATGTGGAATGGCACGAAAGTCATCCCATCTGGCAAAGCAAGGTTGAAGGTTACTACAGCCAACGGGCAGAAACACGTCGCTGACTTCATTGTGGTCCGTAACGACTTCACACCCCTCATAGGACGGAAGACAGCTGAACTGGTCGGGCTAATCACGGTTGACTACGACCTGGTTGCCAGCGTTGGAGAAGTGAATTCAAGAGACCACATCACGAAGAGGTACCCCGATGTATTTGGAACCTCTGTAGGCTCCCTGCCTGGACCCGTACACCTTGTGGCCAAGCCAGCGGCATGTCCCAAAGCAGTAACAAGTTGCCGAGTCCCAGTAAACATCAAGCCTCAGCTCGAGACAGCTATAAGACACTTTGAAAAAAAACAGGAATCATCAGTAGTGTTACTGAACCGACACCTTCGGTCAGCCGAATGGTCATCGCTACAAAGAAATATGATGAAATGAAAATCTGCATTGATCCTCGGGCTCTCAACGAAGCCTTAGAGCGGGAGAGGCACCCCTTACCGATCCTGAATGACATTCTGCCTGAAGTCACAAAGGCAAAGATATTTTCGAAGTTGGACCTACGAGACGGGCTACTGGCAATGTGCCTTGGACGAAGAACCTAGCCTCTCCACCGCCTTCCAGACACCAACGGGACGCTACAGGTGGCTACGCCTCCCATTTGACTCGCTGTCAGCAGCGAAATCTTTCAGAAGAGACTGAAATCAGCTCTCGATGCACTGAGGGGTGTGGTGTGTGTGGCAGATGACATTCTGGTATATGGCATTGGCGAAACAGACGCGGAAACTCGAAATGATCATGACAAGAAGCTGGAAAACCTGCTGCAGATATGTCAGAAGATGTGTGTGCGACTCAACCGAGACAAGACGGAGCTCCATCGTTTAAGTACAACATTTCTGGGGCACCTACTGACAAAGGATGGACTACGTGTTGACCCTGAAAAGGTCAGAGCCATTCAAGAAATGCTCGCCCCCTTCCCTCCTACTGACGTCCAAGGTGTGCAACACTTTTGTGGAATGGTCAACTACCTTGCGCGTTTTCTGCCAAAGCTCTCCCAGGTCACAGAACAGCTCAGAAAGATGGTCATCAACAGTGAACCATGAGCAAGAAGCGATGAAGAAGACAACGCGTTTCAAGAGACAAAGAACTTGGTAGCAAGACCCAGTGTTAGCATATTACAACCCACAGAAACCGCTGGTGGTACAATGCGATGCCAGCGAACGTGGCTTAGGAGCTGCACTCCTTTAAGATGGACAGCCATTGTCCTTTGCGAGCAGAGCTCTTGCGCCTACTTAAGTGAAGTATGCGCAGATAGAGGAGGAGATGCTTGCCATAGTCTTCTCGTTAAACAAGTTTCACCAGTACACTTTCGGAAGATTGACGACTGTAATCATGGACCATAAGCCACTAAAAGCCATCGTGAAGAAGCAGCTGGACCAAGTTCCGAGAAGACTGCAAGGGATGATCCTGCAGACTCAACGCTACAACATCGACCAACAGTACCGACCAGGAAAGAAACTTCTGCTTGCCGATACAATGTCACGAGCATTCTCGCCAGACGACCTATGCGAACAGCAGCTGGAAGACATCAACGTGGTGAACCACCTACCTGTGCGAAAGGATACTGCAGAGAAGATCCGCCACGCAACCCTGAGGGATGACACCTTGCAAAAGCTGACAATAGTGATCAGAACAGGATGGCCACAGGAAAGGCACAATATCGAACCAGAAGTCAGGATGTACTTCCTTTTCCGACCCGAACTTGACCTGGAAGATGACATCCTATACAAGGGACAACGACTGGTGATCCCAAAAGCACTCCGTGGAGAGATGAAAGAAAAGCTACATTCATCACATATGGGTATCGAAAGCACTCTACGACGTGCACGTGACAGTATTTTCTGGCTGAGCATGAATGCTGAAATCAAGGACCACATATCAGCCTGTAATGTGTGTCAGAAACATGCACCAGCGCAACAACGAGAGACGCTGGAACCACACCCGAGACCAGACTTCCCGTGGGAACGTGTTGGATGCAACATACAGGAACACTACAGCAAGCACTTCCTAATCACAGTGGACTATTACAGCAACTTCTGGGAGGTGGATCAACTGAGCTCGTTAACATCTGCCCATGTGATACGCAGACTGAAAGCACACTTCGCAAGACACGGCATCCCAAGTGTTCTGATCACGAACAATGGCTCACAGTTTGCTTGTGAAGCGTTCAACAAATTCGCGATCCTTTGGAACTTCGAACATGCCACGTCCAGCCAACGATACCCAAGATTGAACGGTATTGCTGAGTCTACCGTGAAACTGTCAAAATGCTCTTAAAGAAAGCAGACTAAAGCAATGGCGATCCTCAGATGGTATTCCTTGACCATCGTAACACGCCGTTGCAACAGATGCATGCAAGCCCTGAACAGCTCCTCATGGGTCGACGCAGACGCACATGTTTACCAACGACAACCAAGCAGCTGCTGCCAAAAACTGTCAGTGCCAGAAACCAGTTGGAGCAGAAGAAACGAAGGATGGTTTTCTACGACGACGAACGGGCCAAAGACCATCATCCTCTGAGCATGGGACAAGATGTGATGGTTTTCCAAACCAAAAAAGCATTATGGACAAGGGGAACCATTAAGGAACAATGTGGTGAGAGCTCATACAAAGCACAGGTCAGTGACGGCGTGCTACGACGCAACAAAGTGCACATTCGAGATGCACCCAGTTGCCAACAAGCTGAAGCAGATGTTTCCACTTCTCAGCACGATCGTGAGCACCACAGAACACCCCAGCTTGAAAATTCCCCTCAGCGCCAACCACACGCGACACCAGCATCCGAGACTTACGAGCCTGACCACCAACTCGCCCTAATCCGTACCCCTACGCTCCCAAAGAGAACAGCAGCTCTACCAAAGAGGTAGCAAGACTTTAGTGTGGGGTACTTTACTGTGGTGCTTCAACAATGAAAGATGTTACAAGATGAGCCGACAGATGGCGCCACCACCCAAGCAATGCAGTGGTGTACGGGCCTTCACCCTCCCCCCCCCCCCCCCTTACGACTCCCCAAGACGACGAAACTGACGAGAATGGTGGATGCAGATCCCGTCCACGTTGGAACCATTAAGCAAATATTAAACTAGTTACGTTCGCTAACACGCCTTTTGAAAAAGTTGATCAGGGTTGCGACGTGTCACTTGCTGTAGATGTGCAATTTATCCAGTGCAGTACAACCTGGGGCCTGAGGTCTTTAACGTGCACCACGCATTAGTGATACACGACAGCACGCCGGTGCAATCCTCATCCAGAACGAAACAGACAGGGTGCGGATTGAGCCCAGGATCCCTGAATTCTGCAGCGCGAGCTTTCGGTCCACGTGCTCCGAGCTGGTGTGCGCCAGTTTGACTACGCTACCGCTGCCGCAATGCATCGAGGGAACTTTGGCCTTTCTGCACCTGCGACAACCCCGCTGGAGCTCTGCGCGTGTGGAGCACGAGACGGCACGAGCCCTCGCATGCACGGCCGTCTGCCTCCTGTGAACTAAAGTTATGGCGGTGTCACGCATGCGCCGAACGCTCAGTGAGATCGGTCTATTGGGTTTGTACTGGGCGACTGTCGTGGTGCCAAAGGAGGACGGAGCTCGCGCGCATTTATGGCGGGTGGCTTTGGCGCCAGGAGAATGCGAGTACAGGAGTGCTACGCAATACTTTGCACACTTAAGCTGAGACTGGAGCCAAAGTTACAAGAGCGCGCTAGACCGCGCTCCTGACTTTCAGACGTGCATTTCTCTCGCAATAGACCGATCTCACCAAGGGTTGAGATCGGTCCACAGTTCGTAGGAGGCGTCTGCCTCCTACGAACTGTGGTTCGTAGGAGGCAGACGCCAGTTCACGAGATAGCTCATGCCGCCTCGAGCTCTGCTCCCGCAGACTTCCAGCAGGGTTGTCGCGCGTGCAGAAAGACTACAGCTCCCACGATGCATGTTGGCAGCGGTGGTGTACTCAAACTAGCTGGTGAGATCGATCTATTGCTCCTTCTGTGGAGGAAATTTTCAAAGTAGCGACATCGAGCTCTCGTGCTTGTGGCATTGACTGCACTTTAAGCTTAAATGAGTCATAAAATCATATCAGGTTGGAACGCTAATGAGTTTACAGAGGCGTACCGGTTCTACTCTTGCCCTTGTATACTAGTACAGTGTTCTAGAGGGGGTTGTAGTGGCAAGAGCGGCGGCCGCTTTGTGAAGATTTTGCGCGTAGACGACACCATGGCGCTGCTGTTCTGTGTCCTAGGAGCGTGCCCCTGTCAGCCCCATCATCAGCGCTGGCGGCGCTTACTACTGTGGTTTGACTGGAGCTTTTCGCGGTGGGAAACAACTGCTAATGTTGTTCTGTATACTCTGCTTCACCTCATGATGTACCGCAGGAAAGGCTACAAGCGCGAGCTCCTTGCTCTGGGGCACATCTCGGCGGCACAAGCTCTCGTGAATTAAGAGCAGCTGCCAACGCTATGAGCTCGCGCTTCTAGCCTTCGCTGCGGTACAACATGAGGTGAAACGAAGTATAGTAAATTGTAGTTCTGCCTTTAGACTAATGCCTCTAGAGTGTGTGCTTCCTCCACTTGAAATATTCGCGTGTTTTGAGGGAGATTATTTAATTAATATCGACTCCTCCCCCCCCCCGCCCCCCCCCCCCCCCCCCCCAGTACTGGCACATCGTTCAACAACGCTATCACTTGGGCTGCAGGCTTAATAGCTGCGAAAGAAGTTCTACGGTGCTACATTCTGGAGAAGCGTAGCGCGCAGTGGTACCGCGTCACCCTCGTCCTTTTCTTCGTTCATTGCACACGTGCCATTAATTCTCCTAGGGCACAGAACTCCAGCGCCACTCGCGGTATCTACGTCGACCGTCTTCACGCGCTTCATTGTAAGCGGGCGCCGCTCTTGCCACTACGCCCTCCAGAACACTGTAATACTAGCATGGACTGCCACTGATTCAGTAGTTTCTTTGTTGCGGTAAAACTGCGAGAATAAGAGAGTCCAATTTCTTTAGTCATTCCTTCACAAAGCTTCATGACGTAATTGTGGGATCTGAACCACCCGCCTGACGACCGTCGACCTCGGCTCATTAATTGGATAAGAGAACTGCGTGAGCACTGGTTTTCGACTCGTAACAATCAATGCCTCGGCGGACACTCAGGAAATGGCTTCCGTCCAACAACTGCTGTAATGAAAATGGCAAAACTCTCACAATTCTTGGAGTTCAGAACGCATTTTTTTATTTCACCTACTCCAGCGCGTGACTGAGATTAACATAGGCGCCATGGGATAGGCACCAGTCCACGTGGGTGCTTGTTCAGCCTCCGAGTTAAGGGGATGGACGGTGCACGTGTACTTCTGAATTATTTGCCGACTGCAATTGCTTAGAAAACAAAAACTATGGCAATGTTATTCGGTTATTAATGTTAGAGAGTGAATCTGCGTGGTATTTAACGACATAAAAAATAGTTTGATATATCTTTGAAGGGTAAATGGAGTGCAGAAACTTAGTCTTAGATAAAACTCCGTCTTTGAAAGATTTCCGAATTCGTAGTGCAAGAGAGTTTGTTTCTTATCGTCACGTGTCACTGACTTTCGGCACTAACTTTTGCAGTGCATTATTCTTACAGTCCTTAAGGGAAGGTGAAGAGGTTTTTGAAAAGAAAACAAAAACGAACAAGAGGTTAGTTTAGATTATTTTTATCCTCTAAATGCTTCGATTAGTCGTTACGTCCTAATGGACCAATCTCACCAGCCAGTTTGACGCCAACGCTGCCGCAATGCATTGGGGGCACTTTAGTCTTTATGCACGTGCGAAAACCTCGGTGGGGCGTGTTTGTCGCGCGTATGGAGCAGGAAACGGCACGAGCCCTCGCATGCATGGCCGCCTGCATTCTGTGAACCAAAGTTATTTCGGCATCACCCATGCGTAGACCGTTTAGCGCGATAGGTCTATGGGATCTTTCGGCTGCCAAGCGCGTGTCGCCATTCCCCTGCACTGACACCGGTCGTGACGTTCTTTTGTGACCTTTTTTTTTTTTTTGAATATTGCAATAGTGCGCGTACACAGCTTTCATAGGAGCTGAAGATGCGCGAGATAGAATATTACGAAAATTACTACTACGGCGTCACACTCCAGGAAGATGGGGCTTCAGTGGTACTTCGAAGATATTTTTTGTGGAGCCCCCGTGTAACCATTTTGAAACATAATCTCGATATTCGCGATTTAGGAGGCGAAAGGAAAACGACTTAAAGGGACACTGACAGGGTATTTATGCTCGCCGAGGTTTTTAGTCGTACGTAACATATGAGAGCTCAACTACCCAGAACAGAATTTGCGGCTCGAAATTCGGTATCTTTCCGCCCGAAAACCGCCGATCAAGAACTGGCCGGTTCGAGTCTCGCTCACTCTCTTTTTCGCGGTCACGGGCCGTTTTCTAAGGTATCGATGCGACCCCCAAATTTAATCAAAGTCGTGGGTCACTGAAGGCACACACTCAATATTAAAAATAGAAAAAAATATGAAACCCATTTTTTGTGGCTTCTAAAAAGCTGTAAATACGTTGATTGAAAAAAAAAAAGTTCCACAAACAACCGGAAGCATTCTGTGCGTTCGTTGTTTCGCGTATCGTGGGACTCGCGGGGACGGTGATGGCAGCGGACGACGGGCGTGGGACCTCTATTCAGAACTGTCGTTCGCGGTACCGGCGAATTCTGTCTACCGTTAAAAGAGAAATTTGGGACTGATCAAAAGAATTGGTATTCATCCCGTACGACACGCCCGGCCACCAAGCCGATTTGCACGAAGACGTCGCCGAGCCGTCGCTCCCTTCTCGTGGCTGAAGACAACGCTCGCGCAAACGTCAAGCAGGACGTGTCTACTTCGAGTTGAATATGCACGCGTACGATTTCTTTACTAGGTGCGAATGTCCCCAAAGCATGGTGCTTCCCGACTTCGACCCGGGAGTGCTTTTGCTAGAGAAAAATCGACTGCAAACTTTCCAACTTACAGTTTACCGGCTGATTTATTACTAAGGAAAGAGATCCACCAGAAGAGAGATGCCCCGGTAGCTCGGGAGAAAGAAGAAGACGCCGTTCGAAACGGTCGCTTTTCGATGCTCTCCAGTGAAAATACACCGGCCACAGGCCGGGGAATTACTGAGGCTTCGGCCAGAACCACTGACATGACGACTGAAGAGTACCGGACCGTCCTACCCCGCCTACCTACAGGTAATTTGAGCCTCAATTCGGTATTTCTGCACGGAGATCTGGCAGCGAGGCCATACAGAGCACCGGACTTCCGAGACGCCTTACGAGACGTGGTCGATAGCCAGGAAATCATCGGGATAGGCCAATTCCAGATGAGTCACGTATGGATGGTGACTTGCGCAAGTGCACACGCGAAGACCAAACTTGTCAACAAAGCTGAACTACGCGTAAAGGGACGCAGGTGCCTGATTAACGACCCGGACACCAGAGATGTAAAACTGAAGCTACTATGGCTTCCCGTCCACATGGAAAGTCAACGTACCGAGGAAGCGCTGGCACCATTCGGTACAGTTCGTTCCATCGGGAAGGAAAAGTGGAGATGCGCCGGAATGGAACAGATGGAGACGCTCAACAAAGAAGTGACCTTGACGCTTCGAGAAGGGATGAACGCAAGCCAAATTCCGCACCAGCTCACAGTCTTTGGCTGCCGAAGCTTGGTGCTCGTGCCGGGCCGTCCTCCACTATGCCTTCGATGTAATCGCATAGGTCACATCCGTCGTGAGTGTAGAACCCCAAGATGCCGGGAGTGCCGCGGTTATGGCCACGCTACGAGTGAGTGTGTGATGACCTACGCAGACAAGCTAGGCCAATCAAGAAGCCCGACTGACGACATTGTCCAGGAACACCTCATGGACATCAGCGAGGTTGTCGACGCCACAGGAGAGGTGATCGCTCCCACTTCCTCGACAGCGAAAACTGATCTGGAAAATTTGACACAGCAGTCACAGTCCGTCAACCCTGAGAAGACGACACCTAACGCAGGGCTAGGCCCGGTAACGCAAGGAAACACAATCAAGGTAACAAAGGAAGATTGGCCAAATAGCGAATTGCCTTCCTTAAACACGACTCCGGAGCTTTCTCTCCAACAGCTGCTACCACGACGAGGACGTCCCACCCCGTACAGCGGAGCACCCGTCAAGCGACCCGCTCCTTCAACAGCGACTACGTCCCAGTCATCTACAGCAGGTGACTCAGAAGACAAGAACGACGACAGAGGTAACGTGAAACGCAAGCCGACCACGGTGCGGGAACAGCCGCACAGCAAGACCCCACAGCCTGACCACCTGGTGAAAGACGGCGATGCACTGCCACCCTAACTAACATCTCTCTGGCATTTCCTCCCCTCAACTTCGCTACCATGAACGTCAGAGGACTGTGTTCTCGTGCACGACAATCGCAATTGTATAGGCTCTTCTCAAAAGAACAGATCGATTTTGTTGCCGTCCAGGAGACAAAAATATCGTCTGATAAGGACACGGCTCGTGCACTGGACCCTTTCCTCTCAAATTATGAGGTATGTGTTAGTCATGCTGATGGGTTGTCGGGAGGGTGTCTTTTGTTTTTAAGGAAAAGGCTAGGATATACGTCACTCTCACACGCCGTCGATGACGACGAAAGGTTGGTATGTTGCGATTTCTCGTTGCATGGCAGATACTGGCGTTTAATTTGTACTTATGCTCATAACGACGTTCGACAGCGATGCTCTTTCTTTGAAAACCTTGCCCCATACTTAGATACCGACAAACAAATAATTTTATTCGGCGACTTTAACTGTGTGTGTAATATAAACGATAGGTCAACACCCCCTTCTCGACCTGATAGAAGTGCTGACACTCTCAACACTCTCACATATGAGTATTACCTATTTGATGTTGGAGCTTCTCAAAGTACTACTTTCCGATACACCCACCTCCAAGCTTCATGTAATGCCAGGCTTGATCGTATTTACGTTTCAAGTCATATGCAGTCACGTGTGACTGCATATGACGTGAAACCAGTTTCGTTTTCAGATCATTGCCTTGTAATCGTCCGTATCGGAACAGACACGCAACGTAAAGCAAAACCAAAATGGGCTTTGTGGAAATTTAACACGAGACTTTTAGAGAACACAGATTTCGAAGAGCGTGTGCGCGAATGCTTCAACAAAGCAACAACAAATCATAATATCGGCATTTTTGCTCAATGGGACTCTTTCAAGCAGGAGGTTAAAAACGAGGCAATTGAATGCGCGTGCATTGCATCGTTTCATGCAAAGAAAGAAGAATCTACCCTTTTGAAAAATTTACACATTCTTTATGAGCTGGAATGTGAAACACCCGGCTTGTTTCAGGAAGAAATTACACGCGTTAAATGTCAGATACAGCGTTATGAACAAAACCGTTACCATGGTGCACTAGTACGCTCTAGGTGCAAGCGTTTTCTATCCTCTGAAACACCTTCGCGCCGCGCAGTCGACGACGAGATGCGAAATGGACTTTCAAAGAAAATTAAACTTTTAAATTGTAATGGGACGCTCTCAACAGACGAAGACGACATTATGAAAACGTTTGAATTTCATTACCAAAACCTCTTTGGGCACAAACAAGTCGTAGACAATCAATTAGCCAAGCCCTTGGTTTCTTTGATGCCCCAGGTTGATCAGCTTCAACGCGACCTGCTTAGCGGACCAATAACGCTAGAAGAGGTTCGATGGGCGGTAGATCATCTACCAAACTCTAAAACACCAGGACCTAATGGACTCCCATCCGAGTTTTACAAGAAGTACAAAGAGCAGCTATGCCCTTTTCTACTCGAGGTCTTCCTGGAGGCTTATGAAGTGGGAGCCTTGCCGCCTACATTTTATAACAGCCACATGGTTCTGATTCCAAAAAGTAAAGATCCAGATAAGCTCATTCACGCTGAAAGCTACCGGCCAATTACTTTATGCCAGGTAGACTATAAGATTTTTGCAAAAATTCTGACCAAAAGACTTCAGTTTGTTACGTCCAGTTTTGTTGGGGATCACCAGACCTGCGGAATTAAGCGGCGATGCATACAAACCAACATACACGTGGCACGTGCAGTAATAGAAACCTGCGTTTTGCATGCTGGACAAGTTGCCATGGTGCAAGTAGACTTGGCGAAGGCATTCGACCGGGTGTCCCACGCTTTCCTCTTCAATATTCTTCGTCATGTAAACCCAGGATCCACAATCTTGAAGGGCATTGAGATGTGTTACCGCAACTGTGCCACGAGGCTTATAATCAATGAATCGCTTTCAAGTCCAATTTGACTAGAATCATCGGTCAAACAAGGATGCCCCTTATCCCCTCTTTTATTTTCTCTATATCTGGAAC
The DNA here is from genome assembly GCF_016920785.2 of Ixodes scapularis. NCBI lineage: Eukaryota > Metazoa > Arthropoda > Arachnida > Ixodida > Ixodidae > Ixodes > Ixodes scapularis. Next base: position 75,052,593 of record NW_024609882.1, read on the forward strand.
CTTTGTGCTTAAGCGTGCTCAGAAACCCTACCGTGGAAGGTTATCATTTCTACTCCACAGAGGTTAAGGTGTTAGCATACGCCGATGATATTGCCTTTGTTTGCGCTGATAAGCGAGGCATAGACAATGTCTTCACTTTAACTCAAAACTTCTGTGATGCTACCGGTGCTCTTATCAATAAGACGAAATGCGTTGGCTTCTGGTGCGGGCAATGGGCCACAACACCCTCAGAATATGCTGGCATATCGTGGACTTGCGTCGCTCCCCAGTACTTAGGAGTGCCCCTCAATTGTATTCGGAACGATGGCCACTACTGGACAGAACGAGTGGCAAAGATCAAAAGTCAAGCTAACATTATGAAAACAAATCAGTGGTCCGTTTTTCGGCGAGCAAAAGCGTGTAATATTTTTCTTGTAGCGAAACTTTGGTACGTTCTTCAGGTTATTTGCTGTGCCAGAACCCACATTCAAAAGTTTCACAGGGTTTTTGCTACTTTCGTGTGGAACTCCACCTGGGAACCTATGCGACGAGACAATCTTTTTCGCCCTGTTGATGTCGGTGGTCTCGGACTATTACACATCTTTTTAAAACAAATAATAACTCGTTTTCTATTCTTCAGAACAACATCACATCACTTCCTTCGTACTTACCTACAGGCAGAACTCTCAGATGCTTTACCTTATTTGGTGGTTTCATCGGTATCGGCGGGAACATCACGTCCCTTGGGATTCCTCAGAGAAGTAGTAAGCGCAATAGAGTTTCTAAGAGCCCGTTTTTCTTTGGAATATTTATTTGCAATATCACGCAAAGCATTATATGCCGATCTTCTTGACATAGCTTTTCCTGCACCTTTGTATCGAAGTATATTCAACCATGAACCAGGAAAAGATGTTCTTACGCGTGTCCGAAAATTGCGCGTCTTACCTACCGCGAAGTCATTTTTCTTCAAACTTCACACTTCAACGTTGCCTGTGAAACCCTGGCTTCGCGAACGAGGAATTTTTGTACCCTGGTCAGTGAATTGCCGTCTTTGTAACCAACCAGAAACTATAGAACATTGTTTTATTTTCTGCACTGATGCCTACCTCTTTTGGGACGTCCTACAGAGAACACTGAAAAAAGATTTGGACGTCAACGCCTACACAATCCGGTTTTTACCTTTAAAACCCAACGATAGTTTTCCTCATGATTTGTTCACGCTCATGGGTTTGCATAGTCTCTGGAAGACGAGAATGATCGACAGAAACGCCGATTCACCCCGGACTACAAATTCAAACTTCATAGAAACTGTATCTCACGTGAGAAATGTGTTAGATCATCTTAAGGAACGCCCAGACTGGTATGCTCTCATTGATCGATGTCTCCATCTTCCTGATTTTTAGTTATGTCATTTATTTTGAATCCTTTCTTCGTTTCCCGAGCGTAAACAGACAACAATATTTTGATGTGATCAAGAACCGTTTAATTGTTTGTATTGTTATCCTTATAAGTAATAACTTTGTCGAACTGTATGTTTGCCGTTTGTCCTGTCACCTTTTCATGCATTAAATAAAAAAATAAAAAATGCCCCGGTAGCTCAGTGCGAAAGACGTCCGCTTCACACGTGGTAAGGCCGGGTTCCATCCCCCGTGAAATTTTAAGTTTTTTTTTTCAAACATTTTCTGATGTTTACATATCTTTTTTCTTTTTTTTACAATCATCACTGAAGAAAAAAACAAAAAAATAACCAACAAATTTTGTGGACGATACTTCGCTGAATTAAATGGTATGGGATTTTCGTTTTGACACCTGCGAACTCAATGTAATCACTTTCCACAAAATGCAAGGAGCATATAAATCAGGTAGCGTCCGCTTTTCGAAGTGCCCGTAAATGTTCTACAGGAATTGCAGCCAGCCATTGGTCCCGATCCCATTGATCTTTCGGAAACTCTGTCGCACAATGCCACTTTTTTTCGGATGCAGGACATGTGAGCCAGAGGCCGGATTCTCAAAGCGAACTTACGACGAAAAAAATGCGTACGACAAATTTGAGAGAAAATCCGTATTCTCGAAACGAAATTGTCGTAACTTTTGCGCAGGTTACGACAAAATCCTACGACAGCTCCGAAGCTGTCTTACGCATTTTCTACGATCAAATTAACATGGCCGACAACGTCGCTCAGTTGCTCGGTCGCGACGACCCAACGGACATTTATTTTTCTACCTGCTCTTCTTGCGCGTCCCGACTTCAAGCAGCAAGAAAAAAATGAAGAAGTACTTGAAACCGACCACGAGGAACATGAACGCTGGATCCACAGACACCCGCAAAAGGCAACAAAGGCGACGATCCCACCGACCAAGCGAGCTCGGCAGGATATATAGGCCTAGCAGGCACTCCGACCCGTTCAGGCGCAGCATTGCTTAGACGGTCCTTGGCCAAGACCGTCTGCCCACGACCGGCTGGCTTGCTGAATGGAATATGCCCGCGCGACCCTTGTGGACCCTCCCCGTATGGATAGTTTGATAGCTGAACTAAATTTCAGAGGTCAACCGATTCCGCTTATCATCTCGATCACCTTGTTTTCCGAGGCAGCGGTGACGAACGCTGTCGTCGAAAAGGGACTCCTCGATTCTATCTCCTTGGTTTGTGTGATATAGAGCTCAAATAAACGCCGTATGGATTACCTTCGCAACACGGTATGTACACTTTGTCATTAGTATGCCATTTTTAACTGTCGAGCTGTATCAGCTTATGGGAGCTACGTGATGCCGGTCCAACCTTTCTTTGCCGAGTGTCACGTCAGTATCGAGTTGCAATCGTAGAAGATCGGTCCCGAAGCGCTTCCCGAAACGCAGTCTGAATCCAGCACTTCGATCAAACGCACGCGTCCGCTCCGAGTGTGAATAGGTATTTGCGTGACTCTTGCTGACACTCTCGTAGTTCAAACGTATCCTTTTAACCTCGGCTCACTCCTGCATTTCCGATTGCGCGAGAAACGCCGCGGCGGTTTGTTTCCTTCTACGTCGCTTTGCAAACGACTGGCACGGGGCTTTTACCAACGATGACAGTTGTGTTGACTTCGTAGCGATCGAGTTTGTAGCAGTCAACGAAGCGTTTAAATCGTGCTACCACTGCACGGACACGAACCCCAGACAAGCGGTGGTGGAAAGGTCGCCCGTGTTTATGAGAATCAGCTTGAACACTACACATTTACACACAGACAGGACAGGACATACACAGAGCTGTCTATCAACAAGTGGTTAGCCTGTGTTTGTTATTAAAAATCCACGTGCTCCGAACTATGCCTAGCTCTCTAATTGGTTGTTCGTTTTGCTGAAGATGCCGTTGCCATAACAACAGCACCGGAAGTCATCGTTTCTCCGTAAAAGGTCGTAACTTTCCTCCTCTCACTTAAGAACGCGTTTGTGAATACCGTTCTCGCCTTATCTTACGATGATCCTAACTTTACGATATTCGTAGCTAAGTTGTCGTAGGTAAGAGGTTTTTTATGAATCTGGCCTCAGCTCTTCACGCATCATCTTGGGTGTATTCTTTTCGAAGCCAATCATGGAAATTCACCACGGGCACTCACTACTCATCTCCAACCCCTCAATGTACAAAACAACTCATCTTGGAGCACAGAACAACAGCGGAACAAACATAACTGCAAAAGAATCGCACGCCGAGCAGTTCCCGCACGCCGCATCGCACGCCGCATGTCGTGTCGCCTGCTACCGGAGAAATAAAAAAAAAAAAGAAAACGCGCGGTCGGGTGTAGCCACGTGACTTCCGCCAGTCACTCTCTTCTCCCCACTTCTCCGACCTCCGTCGGGTTTCGGTTTCGGTTTCGAGCAGTTGCGTCTTTAGGCTTTATTAAAAAAATACGCTACTCTGTTGCAAAATATTAATTGGGTAGTCCTCCGACACCATAATAAAGCGCCTGGCAAAAACTTAACAAAAATTTTGGGGGGTGTCAGTGTCCCTTTAAATGTTTTTTTTTTTTTTTTTTTTCAAATGCAAAACCGCCTCAGTTTACTTTTTAGGCTTTATTTCTATCAAACCCGCCTTAAAGGGGCACTGACATCCCATAGGTCGTATTTTTTGTTTTATTGTCTAAAACAATGCAAGTTGCAGTCATAGACACGCAAAAAAACACGCGAAAAAAAAATTTTCTGCGCGCGCGCGCGCCTTTTTATTTTTGGCGTTTGATTCTCCCGCCTCTCGCCTCCTCGCTTCTTTTGATTCGTGACGTCAAGAATCATCAAATTTAGAAGCTTTGTAGGCGAAATCTCTATAACATTTAATAACGTCAATTCTAAAACATGTTTTTTAACGCAACTGCGAACGCACTACGGCCCTTCTTTTTGAAATACCAAAAATCGGAAGTTCGTTGTGGTGCCGTCTCCTGGATTTGTATCCTCCCACGGAAAACAGGCGACACCGCTCAAAACCGGTCCGCCGGGCGCTCGCTCCTTTCCTCCTCGCTTTGGGTCGCCGTGGCAACAGCAGGGAGTCGTGAAAAAAAGCGGACTCCCAGAGCTCCGCAATATTTGACGTCAACGCACCGGAGCGGATAGCGCGGGAACTTTGAATTCGGCATTTGGAAATTTTTTTTTTACTTCACGAATACTGAATTCCCAAATTTCGAATTTTGAGGGTAATGTCCCGGCATCGTTTTCAGTCGTTTCGGATAATAAAAAAAAATGATTTTGATGTGTCAGTGTACCTTCAAAACTCAAGTTATTTGTCTCAAAATTAATTCACAACAACAAATTAGTATGTTGGCGTGTTGGCTCTAGAGGTGTTCAAAGGAAGCCTCAAGTTAAACATTACAGTGGCATTGGTAGCTACCACTGCCAAGAAAAACAACTTTCATACTTTACATGTAGACTGTAGAATCCACAAATAAAGAAACACTATTCAACTTTAACAACTTTTGATACACCCGGGCTCGACACCGTCTTCGTTTAATATGATAATATTACATTAATTAACTCAATCCATTCCGTTTGTGAAATCACGGCGGAGTATATAGTTTCTCATTCTGTTCCTGAAGCTAGATAGACACAGCAATACCTTTAACAGAACGCTTGTTTCTTGGTTGTTTAAACGGTAATCTAAAAGGCACTCTAGGTGAAAAAGGGCCGACTCAACGCCTTGAAGCATAGGGTGGGGTGGTTCTCTCAGTCATAATGCCAAGATACTTTAGGCCACCCCAATCCTGGTGCACATAATCCGCTATCATCCGTTACAAAATTCGGCCGACAGAGCACACGCCCGTTCTGGGCTGCACAGAGTCGTTTATTGGGAGAGTTTGGCCCTTCATTGTTTTTAATAGGCGAGCATTTCGTGGACAACCACAACCTGCGAAACAGCCCCTAGCGGTGGTCGCGAGCCCTAAAATTACATCTCGAATTGTTTAAGGTGATTTAGCGTCGCTAGGGTAAGAAGGTCAAACTTCAAATTCAGCGGTAGAATAAACGAACGTGCTCTCCAAACTAGAGCAAACTACGAACTTGCGATAATTGCTCATGATTTGCTTCTGACGCCATTGCCACCGAGACGCTGGGATGGATTGCTTCTATTTCGCGCTGTAAATATCGTTTCCAATATGACGTAGCGGTCTGCTGGTTGGTCAACGCTTTGTCGCACTGTTAGTTTACGCTCTAAATACAGGGGGAATATTCGGCGCTTGCGGCGGCCTTAGCTCTGCCCTTTGGCCAAACTCTCCCAATGTACACCTCTTGGACTGCAGCCCTGCACGCTGGACAGTCCAACGGACTGATATAGTGTCGATTAGAGAGTGGCAACACCAGGGCGTCTCTTTCGGACATTCCCCTCTAGGGCACGCTTGTTGCTTGCCGACATACTTTGGCACCGCGTGAAGGCTCAAAGCTCACGAGACACCAAAGAGTCATTGAATGCAAGAAGCTAGTGCTCGATATTGGACAATCGAAACAATTTCCTGCGCTCTCATTCTGTCATTAAACATACACCAACACGCGGCTCTTACATTATGCAGCTCCGATTGCGCTGCGGCCGACGCAACGCATGCGGAGCAGACATATCACTCGATGCCGATAGGGCTCCTGCACACGCGCTGTGCACACACGTGGTTTGAGAAAATGCAGACCTGTTTCTCACCGACGAGTTTGTCTTACAATTTTAATGCTTACAAGTGAACAGCCCAGTGTTCCGTCTCCTGGGCCCGGTACGGGCCTGTTTGTCGCTTTCAGTGTAAGCAAGCTCGCACAAACTCTGAAAAAGGCAGGGGACAAAAACATCCCTTTATTGGAATGGCCATAGCGCCGAGAAACTAGAGGGAAAGGGGGGGGGGGGTGCAGAAGACAAGAGCGCTGGGACATCAGAACGCCGAGCTTTGTTTCGAGCGATATGTGGGTATACCTGAATCTAGCCGCCGTTGTTTCCACTGCCTTCGTGGAACGCGTTTGAATGCGAAAGCCGAACGTCGGTCGCCGACCTTCCGAGTTCTACCGCATTCGACGAGTGCAGTAGAGACAAAGGCTGCTAGCTCCAGGTCAACCCACTAACCGTTCTCACCAGAGTAAGGCGTTCTGACGTTCCAGACGCTCTCGTCTTCTCCTCTCCCTCAGTTTTTCGGCGACTAGGAATAAATAAAAAGTCATCATTAGCACGCGGTATGAGTAAAGCAACGCATCGTCTGTTGTGAACAACAGTGTTGACACTGTGAAATAAATTTCGTCAACACTGTTATAGCGCGCATCTCTTAAAAGGGAATGGTGGACAAATCAAGAAGTGCAACAATGAATATTGTGGCGTGACATTAGGAGTTTAATAGATTGTTGTCATACCCCAGATACCCCCGATAAAATGCATGCGTAAAAGCGGTGGAGTGCTATCGGGTATCATTATCGAATTCATCCAAACAATTTACTAAAACTCCGTAATCGTGCCCCCCACCATAATATGATAACATGTGCTTGCCTGCACCACGATCTGCTTCTACGTTTTAGCACAGAAGCCTCCAGAAAGTCTGCATTCGAACGGCATGTCTTATGTCTTTTAGTATGTCTTTTAGCGGTAAGATGTCCACTACGCCATAGTTTCTAACAGTTGCCTTATCCGGTTTACTTGTCCATCTCAATATTATCTTAAAGTAACGACACTGCAGCCATCGTGTTGCGTAAATCATCGCGGTCAATTGTCTTCACTTGTATCTAAAATTGCAGAAAACCTTTTCCCTTCTTCGGAAATAGATATACAGGCTTGGACAAAAGCAAAATCATGTCTCTAGACCTTGATTAAACGTAAACAATAACGATCCGTCGTTTTTTTTTTTTTTCATCTAATTGTTTAGATTTTCTCCATGTGGAAGCAAGCACTTATTCTGTGCCTCAGATTGCTGCTGCCCTTGGTAGATGCACAGGGCCTGAGAAAACTGCATTGCGACACACTTGATTATGTCACGCCGCCACCCGGAGCCGTGCCAGATAACAAGGACAATGCTGACTTGAAGGTGACTCTCCAAGGCGACACCGCCAAAGGTAGGAGATTGGCGTCGTTATAAACTTTGTTTCACGTTAAATTTGACCACATTCTACGCTAGACTATGAAGGTAATCAAGCAACGCCATAATCGCACCGTCATGGCGGTCGTTGTCCTTGTGCGTTTGATATTACCGGTCACACCAATCACAAACAGCAAATGTCTTACGATCTTGGGCTTCTTTCTCGGTGTGGTTGGTTCTCCCGGTGATAACAGTTGGACAAAAGACGACGAACACTGTGAGGATGCATTTATGGGCGCTGCTTGTTATGCTTCATCGAATTGTAGCGTCGGGTGCTTTAGGATGTAAACTAAAAATGAGTATAAACGCCTTAAGCACGTGCAAGATTAGAGCCGCCATTTTGTACCTTCTGTGGTCTTACCAAAATTTTGAGTCACTGAAGCGTTCCTTGACGAGCCTCCATATAGGCGCATTCTAGGTAAGAAGGCAGCAGCACACAAACGTGGCTTCGTGCGAGCACTTTCATTGGAGTTGCGCCTATGCGTCCCTTATACAAGAAGCGGAACACCAAATAATGCAGAGCATTTTGTATGACAGTACGATTTCTTCCAGTGAGCCAGTCATTTTCTAAGGAGAGTTCTAGACGTTTCGGAAAATGCGGCAAACGTTCGACACTGCAGAGTTTCGTGGGCCACCCGTTCTGCGAGCAAAAGAGAGCCTTACAGAGAACACAGTCTTTACTAGTTTTTTGGCGAATCTTACGGGTGGATAAGGGCAAGTCATCCGTCGTCGAGAACTGGACAAAATCACTTACATCATGAGTTCTTTCACCGGAAGGCACGATAGCGCGTCAGCGTTCGCCACAGACTATCCCTTTCGATACTGGCAAGTGAAGCTAATCCTTCGCTGCATGTGGGCTGCGGTTGATGCGGGTATGAGCTTTTCATGTCCTAGTAACCCTTTAAAGCGCGATCCAAACCAACGCTTCTTTTTGCGCCTGTAGGTCGTGCGGCTGCGGATGTGACGCATTTTCGTGACGTCGCGCCGCTTCTTCGCTCCATCCGGGCGCGCATAAAAAAGTTGGTTGATTTCAACTTCTTCTCAACGCGCACAAAAACGCGCGGTGACGTAGTAGGACGCTCCCGTGTCCCGGCCAATCGGTGGAGGGCAAGCTAGTTCCGGCTCCGCGTATCTCGCCGTCTGGCTGCCCTCTCCTCCCCCCTTTTATTCTCTTCCAACATGACAACGCAATCTCTCTCTCTCTCTCTTTCTCTCGCCGTCTGGCCGGCCAGTCTGTCGCAGTTGCACTTTGCTTGTGCGCTCGTGCCTGCGTGCGCGCGTGCGCGCTCGCCCGAAATTTTGCCCGTCCAAACCAAAGCGCCCGGTTCTGACTCAGAAAGCGCGCCCGGAAACAGCAAAAACGCCACGAAATGCGTCACATCCGCAGCCGCACGACCTACAGGCGCAAAAAGAAGCGTTGGTTTGGATCGCGCTTTAAGGGGCCCTGCAAGCACTTTTTTACTAATTTTTAATTTGCACCAAACCTGAGCGCACTGAACGTAGTAACAGTGTAACTTTTATTTTCTTGAAATTCGCTTTATTTTAAAAGTTATAGGCAAATCAAAATTACAAAAACAAGCAAAAAATAACTTCCCTCATGACGTCCTTGGTTGCTTGAGCGGCCGTGAACTAGAGGAGGGGTAGTGAGCTCATCGCGAGCGCTCATAGCTGCCGCATTCCGCGTCGACGGCGCGAGAGGGCGCCACTAAAGCATGTTCTGGATAGGCTGTATGCAGCGGGCTGCCAGAGCAGCTCTCATTGCCTTTGCTGCGTGGTTAAACACGAATTCGGCATGACAGTTCATTGGCCACAAACGACAGCAAACACGAAGTAAAGATCAGTTCAGAGTGGGAGCCACTTCGCGCTGCCATACCGCGAAACGGCCAAACCGCAAGACAAAGCATCTCGCCGACGGCCTCCGGAAGGCTCGGAGCCGGTCGGATCCTCCTGCCCATACGACCGCAGCGCTGCCGCGTACATCCGGGACCTTTCCGTGTCGGCGCCTGATCCCACTACTTCTTTCTAGTATGCGCGGCCTTTTCCACCGCTTTGTGGCGGGTATGTCGACGGGTCATTTCTTGTTTCCGTACTTTATAAACTGCATTTGTTTCTTTTCTCATCTAAAATAGTGAACAAAAACTACTTTTATAAGTAATTGAAACGGTTCGCGACACTTATATTTTGTATTTCGGCTAAAAAGAAGCTTTTAGCGGCTCTGACCAGTAGTAAGCCCAGGACCAAAGACGTCACATTTTGCGCGCTTTCGGTACCACGGGTCGCCCTCGTCGGCGGTGGAGGTTTCCGCGTCGTCCGGTTAAAATATGACGCACTGATATTTAGTTACTCTCTCCGTGCCCGCTGGCTTGCCCGAACTTCAAGAGACGTGGAAACCGCAAAAAAGGTAGACGCTTAAATATGATTGCAGGGCCCCTTTAAGCGGAAGATAATGCGAGTAGATCGGGAATTCACGGCTAAAAAATGTATTTGCGAGAGCGTTTTATGTCAAATACGACGGCAAGTTTTTATTTTTCTAAGTGCCCATAGCCCCTTACTGCCCTCTTGAGATTTCGCGATGCGTACGCATCAGGCTTTTCGCAGCCGTCCACAACGTGAAATGAAACTGCTTCCACACCGTTGGCAGAGGCGTCTGCAACTTGGCCTAATGGGTATCATCGGTCGTAGAATGTTAGGACGGTCTCTTGTGCAAACCACTATTTGCTTTCACAGAAACACCATTCTTCGGTCCGACACCGCCGATATTGGTTTGTTTCTAGGAGATTGTAAACGGTTTTGCCTTTGACGACATGATGGGCATAAACTTCCAATGAAATGCAAGTATGCCGAGTTATTCTCTCAGCTCCACTTGGTTCGATGGGGATGGCGCATTTTTTTGCATACAGTGAAACGCCGCTACAACGAACGCTTCTACTACGAAATAGCCTGTACAAGGGGCTATTTTGTTCCTTATCTGCTTTATTGGGGTCATTAAAGTGCGCGACGGATATAACGAAGTGACGAGTATAACGGAGAATTATCGCGGTCCCACACGGTTCGTTATACAGGCGTATGACTTTTGAACTTTTTTGCACACACCGGAACACCAGCGTTTTCTCGTATATTGCCCAAGTACTCCAAGCAAGTTCCAAAAAAACTTACTTGTTTTAGTCGCACTTCGTGGCTTTCGAACCATCAAAGTACGGCCTCCACTCGCTTCAGGCACTTGTCGACTCAAGCTCCCGCACTCAGGGCGTGTCCACGTAGAAAGCTATCCATTGACCCCTTGAGCACCTCGTTCATCACGGACTAAAATATTGTCGGACTTGAAATTCCATACCGCATGCGTAGGAACTTGAACAAACCAAGGTGAGTGGTAATTGTTGGCAACTTCTAGGACTCTTCATGTACTGGAATTTGCATTTATGCTGTCGTCAAGTCTAACACCGCAAAAAAATTCCGGCCCAGAAGCACCGAAGTGTATTCTACAAGTGGTATTGTGTAAAGATCAGTCTTTATGCAAGGCTTGAGAGTGAATTTATAGTCTCAACGCAGTCTCCTTTTTTTATCTGCCTTCTTAACCACCAGTGGCGTGGCCCAGTTGCTTTGCTGGGCACTTTCAAAATTGAGCGTTCTTGCAGATGCTAGATTTCCGACTCGACCGCGTATTTTTAGGCAAGAACGAGCCTTGCAGACCACAAGACGTACTGCGTCTTTCAAGACAACTTGCGCTTGCTTTTCTTTAATAAAGTCTACTTCTGAAGAGAACACGTCCTTGTACCACTGTAAAAGACCGCTTCATTTCTGTTCCGCTCCTACACCAAGCACTTGATTCCAGTTAAACCTTAGCTTTGCAGGCCACTCCCGGCACAAAAGACAGGGTTATGTTCCTGTCACGACAACTACCGGAAGAAACCTTTCCAGTCATCGTACTCTACAATGACGTTCGCCTGACCCTTTGCTTTTAGTGGCGTTCCGTCGTACGTTTTTAGCTCTGGAGTACACTGTCTGAGCCCGTGTTGTGGCAGATTGGAATATACAGCTGCTCCTACATCTATGTGCATTCTTACTGGCTGTCTAGTAAGAATATTGTAGATGCTTCTTTTCTAGAATGTGGAAAATTTGCCACTGGTCATGCTCGCTAGAAGCCAACTGGTTATGTTCGCTGCTTCCCTCCTACGTGCTAACCGGTTCCCCTATCCACTTCATCTGCATTTTGGCCAAGTACCCTACGTTTTTGCCACAGTAGCACCTCGCTTTGCGGAACTTGCAGTTGTTGGCGTCATGTTTGTCGCGAAATGCATAGCAGGGTCCATTCGGCAAAAGACTGGAAGTTGTCTTCACCAAAATCTTCTGATGCGGCCGGCCTTTTCTGCTGACTGCATGTACGCTTTCTTCTCCTGGAGGGTCAATCGCCGAATGTCTGAAGCCTTTCGATTTTTTCGCAACGTGTTCTCTGGCTCTCGCAAGCATGCAGGCGACCTAGAAGTTTAGTTCTCTTTTCTTAAGTAGCGCCGCTTGATCCGGTGGATTCCTCAACCCAGCCACGAACCTATCGCGCAAAGCATCGTCAAGAAAGTTCCCGAAGACGCATTTGGGTGCAAGGTGTTGTAGCTAAACGGCAAACTTTTAAATTAACTTTTCTTCAGATGATTGCGACGGTTAAACTTAAACATTTCCGCTATCACATGGCTTCCGGAGGCGTAGTGCTCTTTCAGGAGTTGTAGTAAGTCCTGGAACGACTTGTCCTCTGATGTCGCAGGCATGCAGAAGATCTTTGAGAGTTTGTGCGGGTGACTCTCAACGCCGGTAATAAAGTCGGAATTCTTGACGTTGCCATCCGTGATCTGTGTCGCCTTCAAGTAGTGCTCGAACCGCTCAACATAAGGGTTAAAGTCTTCGTCTCCGCCTTCTACGTAAGTGTCGAATACCCATAATTGAAACATAATCCCTCCGCCTTGTCATTCCCCCGACTTGTCACTATAAATAAGAGCTGTTTCTCTGATCCCACCCTTTTCTCCAGTTCATATGTCAATTGACTTGAAGGCAGTCCTGCCAACCAACCGTTTATTCCCTATAGTCCCTGCTTTTCCAGAACTCCGCGCGCAGGCGGATCGGAGGCGGTGCGTGGTGGCACGATGATATAGCACAATTGTTTATTAAAATTTAAAAAAAAAATATATATATATATAAAAACACATATACAGATATCCTGAACCCGGTTCATAATCTCGTGACTAGGTCGCACAAACAAATTTTCACACATAAGCTTTCAAAAAATCGTGTATCGGTTAACATACCCTCTAAATCACAATATCCGTCAAACCTGGTCATAATGAACGATCGAAAAGGAAGAAATACTTGTATATTCCGCACTTGTAGGCAGTCTGAGATATGCGAATTTTTAAGCTTCAAACATGTATAGACTGCAGAGTATACTATGTAAAATATTGTATCAAAGTTGGGTTTGCCAGTGGCCCATTAAAACCAATATTTTTTTGGCGGAGTGTGGGCGCGTGTCGCTCCAGTATAGGCTGAAGGCACTCTTTAGTTTGGATTTCTAGAGAGCTTTGCATTCGGTAAAAACATTCGCCGTTGAATTTAAATATATCGATCAAATGCAGAATTTTGTTTCACGAGGAACGGTGCTACCTGGGTGCCCGGCCTTCGTGGCTCGCGCCTCGGGGTTGTTGTCGTCGCCACGTCTTCATTTTGTGACGTTACTTTTTTTTTTCTAAATTTAATTCTTACTTTTGAATTTTTTTGGAGCAGGTGACGCTCATTTAGCAGTATTTTCAACTTTTATTGTACTTTGTTTGACTCTAAAAGCGTGTTCACACATACAGCGCAGCGCCGAATCGGCGCATAAAAGGACACCGATGCGGCGCGGAGGCTGTTACGAGTTGTCGATTCAGCAGCGATGCCCACGCTCTAAGAAAAAATGGAGGAAAAAGGTAGCAACGGCGCGTCTTCCTCCCTTCTACTGACGCGCCCCCAAGCGGACACGAGAAAAAGGGAGGAACAAAACGTTTTTCTCCTTCTCTGGGTAGACGGGAGAAAGCTTTCGCCGTCCCGACCAACGTTATTATACTCCGCGACCACTTGGCAATGCAGTGGAAGGTACAGGCCCGCGTCCCCTCTCCCATTTTGAGTGTACGCAGGCTCTCCTCCTCCCCCATTTCTGGGGTAAGGAGGAGAGCCCGCGCACACTCAAAATGGGAGAGGGGACGCGCGCCTGTACCTTCCTCTGCATTGCCAAGAAAAGTTATCGCGGAGTATAGATTAGCTCAGTTACGGAACTGCTCATAGACGCCGCATGCACGAACAGTACCCCCCCTCACTCACCACGACTCGCCCAGCGTCGCTCGACGCGCCGCCAGACGGCTGCTTTGGTAACTGAATCAGGATACGTTCGTTTCAACGTTACTAGAAACGTAAAAACCAACGGAAAAAAACTTTTTTTGTTGTAACTTTTATTGGAGTTCAGTACAAAAGGGGGGGGGGGGGGGGCGCGTGATGTTCTCTAATATATTTAGTTTGCTAGGTTTTGCGGCACAATAATATATTTTTCATACAACCACGCCTCAGCGGTGATTTCAGGTAGCGCGTCCCCGACCTAGACTCATATTAACTTCGGGGTAAATTCGCGGCGCGTCCGCTGGTGAGACGGGGATGGCATCCCTGTTGCCCTTTCCACTGTATCTGTTTGGGCTCCGAAATGGCCGATTGAAGCCAAAATAGATGTTAGGTGCAGTTCCTCGAGTGACCGCTGCAGGGTAAGTGGCGGCGTTGTGATCGCCATTTGGCGCTTCAGCTGGGCTCTTTGGAACGCGTAGTTATGAAACGAAAATATAGATGGCGTTTCGAACGACGCCTGGCGGATTGAAGTGAGTGAGGGGGGTACCCCCCTCCGCAGGAGTTCCATAACTGAGGTAATCTAATAATGTTGGTCCCGACTCATATTCTTTCGGTTTCGTTTTTCGAGCACGTCGCGTATGTTGTTTAATAAATGTTGTTGAGTGGATTGAGCTTCAGCGGCAGCGAAGGCCGCCTATAATTCCGTCTTCTCGCCCAAACGTGCAGAACATTTCGGTTGCATTGATGTTTTTATCACTAATTTTATTACGCGAGCAAACGAAGCCGCTAGAAACAGCGAAGTTCCGGAGCAGCGCCATCAGCGCTACGTACAGTGGGTTAGATGGCCGTCTCCAGATTGTGGAACCCACGCGGAACTACAGTAGCGGAACCACGCGGAACTCTGTCGTCGTTTTCGACGTTATGGAAATCGCAGGAACTGCGTCCAAGACCGGAAGGTTTTGCTGCCGGCTGCCTGGGTGCCTGCCGTGCTGAGTTCGGTTCTGTTTTCCGATGCCGAGAGCCAACCGGCAATCAACGTGGCTCTGTTTCTGCGTGTCAGCAACATAGCAGCAACATCGTGATAGCAGTGTTGTGCGTTGTGAACAGAAGACTGCAATAATCCCCGATGTGACCGTGTGTTCGCGAATCAGTGGAGTAACAAGATGAGATGACGTAAACTGTTTGGAATGGATGCCGCTGGTTGGGCCGTGATCGGAGGAGGCGGGGTGCCGCAGGTTGACATTCCGCTTTACATTAAAGAGTTTAAGACCACTTGAGGGATTAGGTGCAATCGGTCGACGTGCGGATAGTCATGTTGGAACGCTGGTCTGAACAGTAAGCTCCTATCGTACTGTGGCTAATGTGACCGACGGTTGTCTCCTGCCCGAGAGCGATTGCACTCTCGGGAAAGGACTGCACAGCACGAAATTATGACGGAAAGTATGCTTATTTAAATTGTGGAATTTCAGCATTAAAAACAAAGAGTAGGTAAAATCGAAAAAAAAACAAAAAAACTACCCTTTACTTTGCTGTTTAAATATACTACAGTTCCTGGAGAAACTGCCCTCCAAGTGGCGCGCTGGGATGAGCGCTAGAAGTTTTTGAGCTCGCCACGGCGTAGCTCCATACACTTAACACCTGCGTCAAGTCGCGGCTTTGACTGCATTCAAGTTGATCAAAAAGCGACTTCTCTTCCCGTGAAGCATAACTTCCAACTGAGTGAATATCCGCTCTACAGGGATTAATTCAAGACTTCAATTGAAGCTCTGCGCGAACAGCACAAATAGAAAAACAAACACTACAATAGAAATACAGGCTACGACGTGCCGTGCGGGGAAACAAACTCATGGCTTTGAACCGCATTGGAGCGGCTTGATTTATTGGCTTTCAAATAATTATGGCATGATCGAACGTTTACTTTTTAATAAGAGATTCATCCCCTGAGCCATTCAAAATGCTCTCAGAGGTATGACATTGCTGGAAAAAAATCAACATGGTGGGAATATTTTTTATTGCTTAGGGAGTCACCGAAAAGTTCCGTACGTTCAAAACGACTAGTATAAAAGACGGAAACGCAGAGCTCGGTTAAAGGAGCTGTGCAACGATATTCAGTTGGAATGTTTTTCACTTTACACGAGCTTACTGGCACACCTGGGACTCAAGGATACTCACACGCAACGCCATTGGCCAAGAAACTCCTTTGTTGCGGTGTAATTTCAAGGACAAAAGCGACCATTTTCATTCAATCTCTCCTTTGCAAAATTTGATGACGTAACTCGGGGATCGCAGTACACCCAAGTGACGATATTTGAATGCGGTTCATAGATTGGACCCGAGCATTGCGTGGGCACTCGACTTGGGCTCGTGACAATTACTAGCTTGAGAAGCATTCGGGTTGTGACCCGTGTCCAATCGCTGCAACGACGACCACAGCCGAGCCATAACAATGTCTAGAACTCAGCGCGTGTCCTGCGCTTTGCCAACCCTAGCGCGTGGCTATGATCAACACTGGCGGCATATAATCGGCTCCAGATCACGTGGCCGCTTGTTCTGGCTGCGAGTTGAGGGGGTGAACGCTGCTCGTTTTTCTTTAATTTTTTTTCTGGGACTTCTATTGCGTGGGGTGAAAAACGAACGCGTGTTTCATAGGTCATTAACGTTATGGATCCGTTTTAAGCGGTATTTGCGCAAAGTACAAAAATTGTTGCATCGCTCCTTTAAGAGTGCCGTTGTCTTGACGTTTGTATGTGTCACGTGTGTGTGCATGCCGTAAATGAATGTTCACCTGATGCTTGCATTACGCGTAATGTGTGTACATGTGTGTATGGTAGAGGATCTCGAAGCGCGAGGATAGCCTGAGCGAATAAAAATAGTTTTTGTAGAACATGAATTGGGCGGTACCTAGCGCCACCTAGCCTAGCTACTTGCAATTACTCTGCTTGACCCTGCCATCTGGTGGCAAGCGATTTAACCTTTTTTCACGCTACGCGGTAAACAGCAACTTCGAATTTGCTCTTTTGAGAGCGGTTTTTGGTTTCGCGAAATGGTTTGGCCATTTCACCGTGATGTGCGGTTGGCGAAAAAATTGTGACTCGAGGAACAGCAAAAGGTACGGCGTGAAGTGCGCGAAGTAACTGGGTATCGGTTGTCTCCGTTTAACATCGCAGCGCTGACGACGAGAAGACTGAGTAACTGCTTTCGAAACGCAAGTTTCTGTACCTGCGGGGGGAACCTGGCTTCGGAAATAAACACAGTTTATTTATTTATTTATTTATTGTACCCTCAGTGCCCGAGGGCATTACAGAGGAGTTGGTTAAAAAAGGAAATTCACAAAAAAAAAAAAATGACAGCCTAAGAATAGAAACACGAACATAAGAAACTTTAACTTAGAAAATTGGTTAAACAACGCTTATACATAATGGCATCTATTACAGACACAACTGACGATGGAAGGTGGTTCCATGTGATTGTTGTTTTGGGGGTGAATGAATTATTAAAAGTAGTGGTTTTCCAAACAGGTAGACCGATTTTGTGTTCGTGATCGACGCGTGGCGAGACATATGAGGGAGGAGTTAGTAATTTTTGATGCAGGTAAGAATTGTGATGATAAATTTTATGTTAAGACGACGTTAAGAAAGGTTAGGTAGGTTTAAAAGCGTTTTCATGGATGTTACGCTTGCACTAAGGTGATAGTGAGAATATAGCGAACAGATCTATTTTGAATAGCTTCGACTGCTGTTGTAAGTCAGTAACGGCATCCCATATAGAGGAGGCGTATTACAATTTGGAGCGGACAAGGGTTTTGTATAGTAGTAGCTTGAGAGTCGGAATTGTGACATCAGGCAATGCAAAGCATCACGCTTGCATTGTTTAATCTCGCAGCTCAGACTGCGTTTTTTGACCTAAACATATGGTTCGTCATGGTCATTTCGCTGAGCTTCCTCCGTAAGTTGCGGTGATTGGCTCTCTGAGTGTTTTGCGGGAAAGTAGACGCACGGGCTTTTTTAGAGTTAGGATGGCGCTGATCCCTTCGCTCGAGCGAAAACCGCAGAGTTTTCGGCATTGTCTACACCATTTAGCGGCTTTCCAGGTAATTTCCGACCCTGAGTTAGACAAAGCGGTGTCACTTCCTGGCAAGACACCGGCGCCAATGAGTTCGCCTCGTCTTGACAATACAATGGACTGGTGATCGGCTCAGCGTATCGTCGCTTCCCTGGGCTACGAGGAGTCTGGGTAGCTTAGCGCGTTCGTCTGGCCAGAGGGATTTTGTTGGCTCGACGTCAGCATCGGCACCAGACGCGGCCTCAAGGTGTCTGACGACCCCAACCTTCGCGTGTTTATTTTTCTGCTGGCAGAGGTGACTGAGGTGGAGCCTCGTGGTTTGTGAACTTCAAGTAACAGGATTGGCTGCAGATACAGCTGCTTTACTACCCTCTCTGGGGAAGTAGGGAAAACTGACCCGTTTAAAAAGAGAAGCAAGCTCCTTCAAAGTGTTCTCTGATTTTGTATTAAACCAGTGAATATGTAAAAAACAGTGTACATAATGGGGAACATCTGCTCCTTCGAGTTTCCTGCTCCCGTCATGCCCGAAGATGGTCCGGCAGTCGCATTTGCTACCGGGATGACGACCCATTTGTAACACATCTCTTTCAAACTTGCCTTGTTGTTCAAAATGATGTCTGCTCGTTCCGACAACAACGGCCCGTAGACTACAGGTTGACGCGGTAATTGCTATAATGACAAAGAGCAGGCATCGAAATACTTTAAAATTTAAAGATTTTTTTAGTACTTTGGCTCTGCGTAAACCGTAAACAGAAGAGGATATTGATAATTGTTGCAAGTGGCAGCACAAGCTTGTTGTGCCTCATTCACATGGTGCGGTTCTGCTTGCGATTTTTAGTCAAGACGTCGAGCATCGCCGACACCACCCGCGCTTTTGCAACCCGAGCGACGTCGCGACTGAAAATAGCTGGCAGAATCTAATCACGTCAACCAAGCATTCACACGCGGAGTGAATCGCCGCATGTCACAATATTCACGCGAAGGTTTGCGTCGAAACGAGTGTGGTAATTTAGCTGACGCCACTAACGTAGTCATCATTGCTAGAAATACATTAAATCAAATACGTACAAAAAAAAAAACGACTGGCACCTTGACGCCGACAACATCGCATTACCGTGTGCAGTGACAATGATGTTTTTTATTTGCAGGAGAGTTGAAGCCACATCCGGCTTACGTGCCCAAGTTTATAATAATTGTGGCCGCTGAGAAAACGTCCGGCATGTTGGTGCAAGGCTCATTTGTGTCTACTCCGGTGGGGTTAACAGAAACAAATTGTACAAACGCAGCTTCCAGCAACAACCAGGCAAGATAACTTGAGACTTTAAAAAAAAACTAACTGATTTTTAACAGGTTACTTATATATATATATTTTTTTTAATCATACTTTTTGGAGCGCAGCTTCTAGGCGCCCGTTTCCAGCTTGAGCGGCGTCGGCGTCGCCGTCGGGGTCGCCGTCGCCGTCGGCGTCACCGCGCGGTGCATTATGGGTAAATTTCCCCGCTAAATCTAGCGGGGAAATTTTTCCGCTAGAGGTAGCGGGGAAATTTTTCCGCTAGATTTAGCGGTGAAATGTTTCCGGTAAATCTAGCGGAAAATATTTCCCCACTAAATCTAGCGGACAAATTTCCCCGCTAAATCTAGCGGAAATATTTCCCCGCTAAATCTAGCGCAAATATTTCCCCGCCAAATCTGGCGGAAACATTTTCCCGCTAAATCTGGCGGAAGAATTTCTCCGCTAAATCCAGCGGAAAAATTTCCCCGCTAAATCTGGCGGAAAAATGTCTCCGCTAAATCTAGCGAAAATATTTTCCCGCTAAATCTAATGGAAACATTTCCCCGCTAAATCTAGCGGAAAAATTTTCCCGCTAAATCTGGCGGAAACATTTTCCCTCTGAATTTAGCGAAAAAATGTCTCCGGGGGGTCACGTGACCCCCCCCCCCCCAGGTCACGTGACCCCACGTGATTTTGGGGAGGGGGTCACGTGACCTCAGGGGCGGTCACGTGACTTTTGTGGCCTTGCCTCCTCCTCCTCCAGAGCTGCGCTCTAATTCGGCGTTGCAGGAAGTTGCAAACGGCTTTAATTTTTTTATTTCAATTTTACTTATATAAAAAGGAAAGCAATGAAGTTTGAGAAAAGTTAACTACGGTTGCATCTTGTCGAGCCACTTACCTCCTCCCCTTATAATTCAGCGCTAAAACAAGACGTCAGCAAAATTAAAAAAGAAAACTCAAGAAAAATATAACATATCTTGTACAAAATTAAATTAGTTTCGGAAAATAATAAACACAACTAATAGGGACGCTAGAAGTTTTACTCCGCACTCCGCCATGCCACGGGGAACTTTAGTATTTTATTTGCAAATAAAAAATAAATACATACATTATTTCACTAGGTCTACAATGTATGACAGGGCCGCTAAACTCGTGAAACACAAAGTTGGGGCCGAAGTTCGCAGAGCGTGCTGATTGGACTCTCGCGACATTCGCGTCACGCGCGACGAGATGTCAATCATCCAAGCTTTCTCGGTGCTGAATTTCCAGCGAGAATGTTATGCAAAAAGTTGTAGCGAGCTTCATCGGGACTCGCGCGAGCAACACCGTGGGACCAGTCGATTGAACGGCTGCAGTGATGACGTCGCACCTGCGTTTCCCTACATCCCTACGCCGCGATAGAGTCAATGAAACGTAGATTGCACCTAGGCGGGCTATAAATCCTATGAGCTTCCTCGCCGCAAGATCGTCGTTTGTGTAAATAATTTCTGACGACAAAGTGACGTTTCACAACTTTGGGAAAGAGTTATTTGAGGCCAAAATCTTCGCTTCAGAATCGAGGCGAAGGTTTAACTTTGTTATATTGTGGAGCCGTGCGGGGTGTATGCGGTTTTGAAGCTCATCTTCCGCCACTCTCAACAACGCCACCGGAGTTACCCCACAGGCGACATGTATAGAGACGTCGGTAATGTCTGAGAGATGAGAGGGCGAAGGGGGATGGCGAGAAAAAGCCGTGGAAAGGGAAAAAGAAAGGTATAACCATCACAAACACACACTCGAATAGGGGTCAGAAAGGGCCGTAGAAATTGTTCGGGAGAGAGAGAGAGAGAGGGGGGGGGGGGTGGAGTGATAGTAGTGAAGAAGGGGGATATTTCTTCCCCCGAATATTTAGAGCGCAACTCTTATGCGCCTGTTTCGAGCTTGAGTGGAGTCACCGTCGGCGTAACCACGCACGCGCTGCATTATGGGACGTTTTTTTCACTAAATTTAGCGGGGACATTGACGTCCCCACCAATTAGGTTTCCCCGCTAGATGAAGGGGGAGCAGGATAGGGCGAGGGGGGGTGGAGGGGCATACCCTTCCCTCTGTACCTTTCCCTCCTTCTCCTCAAGAGCTGCGCTTTAATTCGACATTACAGAGAACTGTAACTGTCTGTCATTTTTTTATTATAACTCTCTGAAATGCCATAGTCCGGGGCTGGGGCGATATCCCCCCCTCCCTCCTTACACCCTTATGCCCCCTGCGCCCCCTTTTTCGACGCCACTTGCGGGGGGGGGGGGGGGGGTGAATCGCCCCCTCCCCGTTCTTCTGTTTCGACGACCCTGCTTAGGGGCGTTCCAACTGAGCGATGAGGAGGAACAGCACAGCGTGCAATTTTTGAAATTATAGTTCTAGAGATTCTGGAATTCAAATGGGGCGAGTTCCATGAACTTACGAGCGGCCATGACAGACTTTCAATCGAAAGGCTCGTGCCAGGAATCGTTGTGTGCAGGCGCGTTCAGCAACGTCCTTTTATAGTTCATAACTTTGACGTCAGGCTCAGGATGATCAGTTGTGAACGACAAATTTGATGGTGCGTGTTCGAGTCGACGGTGAAAAGTTTCGTTGTGTACGATGAAAGCTTGGTGTCCTCGTGTTCTCGAAACATCACCTTCAATATTAACAAACTGACATTACTCTTATTTCAGCTGATGAACGCAGAATTAATCCCAGTTTGGCTAATCTTTGAAAGTCTATCATGGAATGATTTTATCTCCCGCTAATGGGGGACAACTGCCCGGAAGCGAAATCCGTCCAAAGGTGGACAATGCTACTCGGCTGGTTGTGACCTAGCCACGTCGGGCTACACTCTGATCAAATTCAAAAGGCCGAGATAAATAAAAGGAACGACAGGGACGTTTTTTTAGTAAATTCTGTTTTATCGGCGGAAATAAGAGCGATATCAGACTGTCAACCTTGACGGTATTGACTTTAGAATGCTATTACCCAAGCCTCAGCTGTGCATTTTAGGGCCGGTTGCACCAACGCCGCTTAGCGCAAAGCGGAGCTTAGCCGGGAACCTAAGCTTAGTTACGGTTTCGTTCGGTTGCACCAAACTCGCTTATCGCTAAACCTAGCACTAAACTACGCTTAACTTGAGCGCTCAACATTGGGCGCTTTGCTTTTGGTTGTTTCTTAATCCTGGATTAAAAACATGGCGGCTGGTTTGTCGCGGTCGACGCGGTGGACGAAATTGGTTGTGGAAAGTGTTTTAGGCTACATCAGCGTGAAAGTCTCGACAAAATGACCTTCGATTGTGACAAGGATGCAAAATATTGTCGCGTGAAGTGTTAATTGACCCCTGTTTTCAAGTTGGCTCTCCACTCTCAGGGCGTGTTGGCCCTAACCGAGATACGTACGGAGCTGTGGGTCTGTGGGGCTCACGTCTGTCTTCCCGTTGGTTCTTCGGTCAACGAGCTTATTCGTATGTACTTACTAATTTTCGCATAACCGTAACCTATTGTTATTTACCACCTTGTTTATTTACACTTGCAGCGCGTTTCCTTCAATTCAATCAGCGCGTTGAATAGTGGCAGTACATGATCTCGGCGATCAGCTGAATGTCGACACCTCTGCCGTTCGCATTAGATTGCGGCGCTTTTAACTAATAAAACAACGAAAATTCAATTCCTTTCGTTTTCTGAGTTTTGAGACAATCTTCAGTGAATTTTGCTAATCTCGCGAGTAGAATCTTGGCTTCAGAAAACTGTATCGTTCCATAACCGGAACTGTTTTGGTGACCGCGATTTTTTAGGAATATTTTGCTTTATATCTTTCATTCGTGGCGACGACAAATCGTAACGACTACTATGCTAGATTCGCTCATTGCTGTATCGGGGCAGGCTGGGGAAGGCGATGCGAAGAGACGACTTTTCTTATCGGCACGATGTGATGTACTTGTGGGAGTTTTTTTTTCTGAACTCGACAGTGTGAAACTGAAGTCCGTTTGAGGCTGCAGCGGATGTTCAACGACGGTACAGTGCAGTTCTGTCACCTTGCTGATGGCAACGAGTACTGTCGATGCAAGGTCTCGTGACCTGACCTCTCGACGACTTCTATTCGACGATTTCCGGGGATTTTTGCTGCTGCCGTGGCGAGTTCGTCACTGTTTTGAACTTCATCGGTCTCAGGCTTGACTTGATCTTAGTAGTCATCTTACCTGCCTAGTGATATCGATGTTTTGTCTTCAGCGATGTAGCGAGTAGAGTCCCCGATGGCTCCTTCACCTCAAAATGTGAGCACGAAAACTACTACCACTGTCAAAATATCCTGTTATCAACCGATATTAAACACACATCACAGATGTAAAGAGCATTCGTGTTTATTTGAAGCTTTGACTTTTGTTATTGAAAGTTAAAAGAAAAAATGATTGAATTTGGAGACCTTTAATTTGTTACTCACCGAAGAAATAGAGCGAAAAGCAGACGCCAACGACAACTACTACGGCAGTTTTTTTTTTTTTTTTTTTGCATCACGTGATTCCTCTCCGCCAATCGTATTCGTCCTTCTGAGCGTTCCCTAGTTCGCTGTGCTTGTCCCTAGATTCCCTACGCAAGTCCAGCGTTTAGCTAGGGGCGCGTCTGTAAAGCCGGCTTAACGTTGGTGCAACCGGAATTTAAACCCGTGCTTACCTGAGCCCGGTTTAGGGCGCTAAGCCGGCTTCGGAAAGTGCCGCTTTGGGTTAAGGTAAGCGGCGTTGGTGCAACCGGCCCTTAGAGACCATCAAGGTCGCAGCTGATAATCCTCATTGTGAAATTATACGTATACGAACCACGTTCGTCTCCGCGTGCTTTCTCGCGCTGCTCTAGCTCGACGCCTAGGGAGTAGTAGGGATTTTTCGCCGTTTCAATGAAAACGTCACGAAGATATACGGATCTGCGGGTTTGTGAGAAAACTTCACTGCAATCTTTCGGCTCCTCCAACCGCTATGTCATAACACAAAGAAAGTTGTGTCTGACGAGCTTAGCGACCCAGGTGCTTAGTGTAAAAGGTTACCGCGTTTCTTGGCCGGCGTTAATAAACTACCTATCTTAAAAAGCAGAAATTCCGCTAAGCGTGTCTTGCTAGCTGTGGCGATATACCGCTAATGTCGAAGAACTACGTTACTGGAAACAGATAAAAAAGAAAGACGAATTTCTTTCCGACCTGACGACCCCCTCAACTTTAAATGGCAGAAAACAAGATATGACAATATGCGCATCTGTGCAGATTAATTAATAAAAATAAAACTTGTCTCTAAGAAAGAAAACTAGGATATACTGTTCATATGTCAAGTGGCTTTCAGTTATTATAATGTTATATTCTTTCAAAATATCGTTTCTCATTTGGCGATTGCAGACTTAGATGTACGTAGGCTCACAGAGAAACATCGTATTTCTTTTATTAAACCCTTATTTCTATTTAATAAAACTTCAGGCTCATATGAGTCAAAACAAAACTGAACATTACAAAAAAGAAAAAAAAAACATTTTGTACAGCACCAGAACTGACACGGAAACTATATGTCACCTAGGAGAGATGAGGCTCATTAAAGACAACATATTTTGACATGCAGATAACTCGAAATTGCAATGGTAGTTTCAATTTTTGGTAACTAAACCTAGGTAGTTATTTTACGGGAAACACTAAACTTTAGAAATATTATTAGAGTGCATAATTGAGTTATATAACGCCATTTTATCAAACTGTTACGCACTATTACCACAGCCAGCGTAGACGTTCCTAAACCTTACTGTGGCCGTGCAACATTATTGGGTAAAAATGGTTCTACCTTTACAGAACCTTCCTGGCTCTAGTGGAACCTAAGTATGATCGCACGCAATGCAGATGACCAAGACGCTTTTTTCGAGGCTCGTAATCACAAGGATAAAAACGGACGTTTTTTTTTCACTTATCCCTTCGAAATACATAATGACGACAATGTTTTATAGATTACATTGTTGACGCTGTCAACAGCGCAGTTACCAGGAATTCGTCATCATGCTTCGCGGTCCCCGCGGTGATAAGATTCAAATGCGGCTTATACATTCGATATGACAACTGCGGGAATATAGACGATTGCAAGTATGGCGCCCACGACTGGTACCCCAGGTGTGCGAGCACCTTCTGCGTGCGCGTGGGCGCAGCTGGGGTAAGCTTGCAATTCATGGGCTTGCCCGCAAATAGAATTGACGTGTCTTCGTCCAGTCGACATTCCTGCAGTCGACTATTGAGCTGTTGCAAAACCGAAGCGATCCTAGCACCGTAGTGCCGCGCAAACCATTTTGGGTTATCATTGGCAACAATTTCGTTTTCGGTTTTTTAATCTGTCTTCCCGACATCTTGTCGCAATCAAGTACAGTGATTGCATTTCAGAATCTGCGAGTTTTCCTAAATTTATAATTCTTTTGGTTTTGCCCCGCAATGTGTAAAATATAACAGGGCATGTTTTTTTGGTTCAGTTTTAGGAAGGGGGGGGGGGGGGTTGACGTGTTAGAATGTGTTTGCAGTTAAACACACAAAGATGGCAGATGGAAGAACTTTACTGAACCGATCATCCTCTTCCATTCACGCCTCAATGTCTTAAGCTTTTTTTTTTTTTAATTATCTGTGAGCAGGGAGGCTCATGCCTTAAGGCCCGTTCGCACTCTTGCAACCGAGTACGACTGAGAGAGACGAGACCGGTTTTCAAGCCTCTTGCGATCTCTTAGGACCAGCTCCGCTGCAGCGGAGCTGGTCCTAAGAAGTCGCAAGATGCTTAAAAACCGGTCTGGTCTCTCTCGGTCTTACTCGGTCGCAAGAGTGTGAACGGCGCTTTACTCTCTAGTGGTAGCCACGCCTCCATGAAGGTTTGAGACGTGGCTGCCCTTACTCCTACTCCTCGCTAAGTCTAGGCGGACGAGTACGAGCGCTGGAGGTCCTTGTTTCAGCAGCGGCTCTCACGAAAATGAATTAGTATAATCATAGGTCCCATACAAAGCGAGTACTTACTTTATTTTCGCTCGGGTGTACAGGGCAATCGAAACAAACCACACCACTCCCCTCCCTGGACAGAGATGGCCCATAGTTCAACGGGCACAATGTTGCGTGCTGGGATCTTCGAAGTAGTCTATTGGATTTGGGCTCCGGAGAATTAATGCCGCGACATGCATGCATATAGTTGCTCGTCCCCACTGATCGCTGCGATGATTGGAATAAACGAACCTTAACACTGTGCGAATCTCAGCGGGTGCCCGGCTCTTGGCCAACCCGAGCCCCTAGATATGATAAACATTGATGACTTATAACCAGCCACAAATAACATGGCTTCTTGTTCTCCCTGGAAGTTGAGGGAGTGAAAGCTGCTAATTGTGTTATATTTTTCCTGCCAATTTAATTACATGCCGACAAACAAATTAGCGCGCGTTCTATAGGTTGAGACGATTAGGAACGCTTCAAACTTTTATTTAGTGAAGGTACGAAAAGGGCCCCATTGCACATGCACAGAGCATACATAACCCAATGTAAAAATGGCTTATCGCACTACGCGAAGGTTTCTGACGGTCGAATTAAACAATTCGGGATCTAGGAAGCTTCCTAATTATCTTTCAACAAACGGTAGTATTACTGCTCGCTTCCGCGCGTTCCTGTTTTCTAAGTGATCTCCGATATCTAACTAATGTTCAACTAATGTTCACAGCTTATTTGTTTTTGCTTTTACCGAATAGCCATCAGGTTCGCCTTCTCGGGACCTTGACGTCTGCATATGCCTGCTTTACATTCTCCTAGCAACCCCAAGCAAACATTTGTGTTTGTTTATTTTTTACGACAGGGAAAACATACGTTACAAGGCTCACGTCAAAGTGGATACAACACAACATTGCAGTTCACGTGGAAACCTGCTGTGGTACCATCAACTTCGAGAATGATTCAGTTCAAGTGAGTGGTTTGGTGGAGCCCCGTTCAGGTTTGCGCCATATATTCGCAGCGCGTGCACAGATGTACGTATCCGAAAAAAGGTGAACAACGTTATAAAACACATACTATTTTTATTCAACGAGATCTCAAGAAACACAAGGCGTGACGGCTCGTGAGTATCTCATTATTGCTCGGCAGCCAATTAGAAGACGGCATTCGACAGTAAGAACGTCGAAGCAGCAATCACAAAGCGTGATTTTAATTCGACACGCCATGAGTATTTTAAGCTGCAAGTTACTACAGATTATTACGCGGAAGGTATTTCTGAATCTACTCCAGAGTTAAGTGAGGCAGTGAAGCATAACTCCGCGCTTGTTTCACATTGTAGGGTCGTAATAGCTGTATTTTGGACTAAGAATGACCTCATTTGTCTGTCGGGCTTTCAAGGTGAAACAAAACTTTGAAGCGAAGACTCGTGCTGACTTGCCTAATGAGTGCACTTGAATTACGAGCCTGTACCAGAGTGGTCTGACAGCTCTAACGAAATATGGAGTATTTAATAAATCGTTCGTTAGACATTTAAAAAAAAATAATGTGTTTATGCTTACTCTTTGCATGCATTGGCAAGAACAAAATCACTTCTGGCCCTTCCTTTTGGCACAAGAATCGTGCACGCAGAGTATGGTAAAAAAAAAAGAGGTTCGAAATTGTTGTGTAAAAAACGTTTTCTGTTTTCTGTTTTTTTTTTTATTGTACGTGTGACATCTCAAGGAGGCGTGATTTCTTTTAAAATATTTTTGTTTTAATATTGTGCTTTTTCGGGCCTATGATAACCGCCAATATGGGCCAGTGGAGGCCATGACCGCTTAAAAGGTAACTGTAAAGAAAAAACGTGTTTTTTAAACAGCAGAATAAAATCAAGCATGTCACAAAAAAAAAAAAAATTCCGGGACAAAATGTTTTACAGCGATATTTATTGCGCGAGACTGATATTAGTCTGCGGCTATTTATTCCGTTTTAAATCGCGCGCCACAAAGTTGATATTATCCGCCACGGAGTGACGTGCGATATCAACTCTTCTCATTGACTGAGAGATTGATGTGCAGCTTATGTCTTGGTTGTTAAACCATCGTGATGTGTTGTAATTTCCTTTTGAGCGGCATATTTTTACGTTTAAATAATAAGCCATGTAATGAGAGTTATTATTACTCTTTACAAAAGGTTTACAAGATGGGCACTTGCGTTTAGGAGGGGGGGCGGGGGGGGGGGGGGGGGGGGGCATCGAACGCAGAGCGAGCGACTGGCAGTAGTTTGCATTGAAACGCATAATTTATGCCCAAAACCTTACTTAAAGTACTCAGATTAAAAATAAAACAAATAAAATTGGCGCATACGCCCTTGTGCAACCATAATCTTACTATTAAGCGATGATGTCGAAGAAAACATTAACGCAAAACGTATGTTCACAACACTATCAACGACAGGACACCGCTGCAAAGGACTCAAGTGTCCGAGGAGACGCATATTGACTAGAAAAGGCTAGCTCAAATCGCTTGTATGAGATCCGACCAATTTTATGAGAGACTTAACGCTTTTTTTCGAAAGTACAAGGAAATGCGTTAGAGACTATGCCAAGGAAGTCACACCGAATGCAATAATTATCAGGTGTTCTGACCGTGACATTGAAATTAGCAGCGACAAGCATCATCCCCGTACATCAAAAAACATTATGCATGAGAGTAAATTCATGCCAACGCAATCCCAAATGCTAATCCAGCAGAGGAATTCCGAACCACATAAACACGTTTCTTCGCCTCTCGGCGGCATCAAATTGCTGGCTTGACAAACCTGACGACGCCAGGGGTCTCTCCTGTACAAAGTGCACCTTCTTGGCATCTTTTCTACACCGCTCGTGTAAACTCCTTCATCGGCTGTGGCAGTAGCATTGAGGCAAACAGATTCCTAGACTTGAGCTCAAACCACTTAACATCATACCAATCTCGCTCGGAGTCCTAAACGTCGCTTTTCGGCACCGTCGTTGTTGTTCGTGAAGAGTCGCATGTTGCTAATAAAGATGGTGATTTCGCAACACCCCCCGACTGTGATACGCACACAAGACGTACCGCAAGTCAAGACTACGCTATATCGTCGAACTCCGTAGCCGAGTCAATCTGAGAGCAAATCCAAGAGCAAGGGGCGGTGCGTATTTTTCCTCCGCGCCGGGAAAAAGAGCGGGAATTTCAAATGTCGAGGGGTATTGACTCCCACTAAATTACTTCCTGTGGCGTAAATATTGATAAAAAAAATTCGCGGAATATTTATTTTGTGATTTGCTTGTCCCAATTAGGCTGTATAAAAAACATCTTGTTTTCTTTGCAATTACCATTTAAGGATCACAGGGCGTGACTCTTTCTGTTCAGGCTTTACACTTCCCTAATAGGCTTTTCGGCGTTCTTAGTGGCTAATCCTGCCGCAGCCAATGTTCATTGGCTGCGGAGCGAGTGTAGGACTCTTATGTACTCATCATATCCTGGGTTGGTTAAGACGTTAGGGACACTCCAGGAATATTATCTTCGGAAATCTAAACTGAGATAAATTTGTTCTAGTCCATCCTAAATCCATTTATTTTCTCGAAACTCGTTTTCTTTCAGAGCAAGCATTTCGAATGACGGAAATAAGTACAAAGATATCGTGACTTCGAACGATTTCGACTTGATGTCATTCGGAACAAACGTCAAACGCATTGTAACTGCAGCCAGTGCAGCACCTCCAGCCAATCCAGCAGCTCCAGTCAGCGCGACAGCTCCCACAGGCGATACAACACTGAAACAACCGGCGGTTGTGCCGACAACACAGGCGACTACGAAACACACTGGTTTGTTCTGCTATTTACGTTTGTAGACTAACCGTGTGCATTGCAGTTCATTACTCGTCAGCGTCATGGTCAATGAGACAACCGTAGCACTTTCGATGTGGTCATTATTATTAATACCAGACAAGAATGATAGATTGGGAAGTTATGACACACAGTCCATAACATTGTACACGGAACTTCGTGCAAAACACTAGAAGCGGAAAAAAAAGATGCAGATATTGTTTGCAAATGTTAATTTTCAGATGTCCCGAGCAAATGTAATGACAGTACTAGCTTCTAAAGTGTAATCGAGGAAATACGGCTTAAAAATATTTTATTAAAAATAAACATTGAAATTTAACAATCTTATATCTAGGTCCACTAACATCTAGATATTATTTCCCCAAATATTAATTTCATATCGTAGCCTTCGTGGTTCACTTGCTATAAATAATTTTCAAGCCATCGGTCCTTTGTAAAATGTACAGTGATCCGGCCAAACGTATCAAGAACACTTGAACTGTGTTCCATCTCAACGGATCGCTATCCTGGTTGCAGCCGAACAACTTTGCTATGAAATCTCGTTCAGTGGACGACAAACCTGAGCCGAGGAGACCGCTCGGTGAAGGCCAAAGTCGCAGCTGGACAGGCAACAACGTAGCGATTTTAGCGTGCCATGCATTCTACGCTTTTTGCCCTGCCCTATTAGCCCCGAGAGCGAACACAAGCGTCGCTGCGGTCGCCGCGCCCTGATTGGGTGAGGTGTACCGTGACGTCAGGGGGATGACTCCGCTCCACGATCTCGCATCGGCTCGCCTCCCAGAACCGGTTTCCTGGTTTGGCGTTCTGTGCCGCAAGCTCTTCGAGGAGCTGGACTTCGTTCACCCGGTGTACAAGACGTTGAGTTAGGCCAATATTGACGTGCTTCCGTACATTTTATAAGCCTGCTTGTCCCTTTCACCTTTAAAATAGGGTTACAAATCCCGGAAGCTATCGGCGGAGGTAATTCCGCTGATGAACCTCCCCGTCCGTCCAGATGAACACGAGGCAATTTTGAGAGGGATCGGTGAAGCGGTGACGCAAGTGTTTCAGACGCTGGAACTCTGTTCCTTGCATGTTCACGATTTAGGACGATATTACATCCCGCTTTCAAAGCATTTGAAGTGGCATTTATATCATGGGCCTTTGGGTGGTCGGCAAATCAGCTCGACACCCCGACTCTGCGCTGCCACTCTGCCTGCGCTGGTTCGCAGATGTTTTAAAGGCCCTGTGTTTGATTTTATATATATAAATATATATCTTTGAAGTGCTCGTGGAAGAGGGTTGTTTTCCATAAATTTAGCTTCTTCGTGAATTAATTATATGTGTTAGACACGTATCAAGGGATATTTCTTAGAAGATGCACAATTACTGGAAATTAGTTCGTATGGTAGCAGAAAAAATGGCCGAATTGCCCTCCGTTGCCTGTATGATAAGTATTGAACTGCCCAAAATATGCACAGCAATAGTGCCATAATTTGGAATGTTTATACTTTTTCCTGACATTTTTATTCCAGCCTTGGGTATTCGGAAAATACGCCGTTTAGTCTGAATTGTCATTTCCAATTAAAAGAGACACTGCTGCAGGTCCTCAAAAGCTTCCTCAGCCCCCAAACTCCTTACAGATGGACTTTCTGACAACAGAGGAAAACAGGATTAAAAGCAAGCATCCGAATGTCTGTCCAGTGGTAGATGCAGCACTAGTAGCAGAAAATGTGGAACCTGTGAAGGGCGACAGTCTGCGTGAGAAAAGTTTCTTGTATTTTAGCTTCAGGACAATTCCGATTTAAGTAAAATCTCAATTTTAGGGCTTGAGGGACTAATAACGACCTAGATTAAGTTTGAGGGTTGATACTTGAGAGTTGATATAAACAAGTCCACAGATACCACCATTGTAGTACATTGAAATACTATCCGAATCGAGCAAACCCAAATGCGAGCAATGTATATAATAAATGTTCCTTGTTTTTTTTTTTACTTTGCCCCTGCACTTGGGCTGTCTTACTTATGGCTCTCTCCCCATGACCCAGACTGTATTTAGCATGTTGCTCGAGCAGCATGCAGGTTTTCTGTTTCGGCGACCCTGTTTAAAAACAAATACAAAAAAAGTATACATAACCTGCCGATTCATTCAGACAATCAGCAGCATTTATTGTGCGAGATGTAAATCTATAGTCCTGCAATTGTGTCTATATTTCCTTATTTTCATTTACCAGCTGCGATTCATGCGGTGCCTGCCCTGTCAACCATGCTTAAAATGTTGGTTGAAGTTTCGCTTGTAGCTACAGGTCATACCTCAATAAAGGCACATATAAAAAGCTACACTTCCTACGAAAAACACGCCAAAAAAATTAAGTAGAAATGAGCGCGCCGACAGCTAGCGTCGTCACAGCCTCCACAGGGCGAGCGGGAAAAAAATTCTCTCCTCGCCGTGACGTCACTCCGGTTTGCCGTAAGGGGGCGCCACGCGAACTTCTCGGGGCTAATACTCTGTTTCTCTCTAAGGCCTGGTTCACACTTGCGAATCGGCGGGCGAATCTGCAAGAATTCGGCCGCCGGGCGTAGCGTCCACTGTGCATTGCCGCGGCCGATTCCGCTTCGGCGGCAGCGGATTAGATGTAAGTGTGAACCAGGCCTAAGTCCGACGGCCGCCGACGCTGCGAACTCATAGAAGCAATCAAACAGCGCCGAATGAGTGTTATCAAGACACTCAACGTCTCTATGCGTTTTCTGTCACTGGCTGGACAAAGCAAACGGCAAACAAATCACAGGGTCACGGCGAAATCACTGTGCGTGATTGGTTTAGCCAATGACAGCTCACATGCTAAGACGAATGAGCACCATGATTATGTACTTTTGGTGCTGCTCGTTTTACCCCCTCGGACGGTAACGTCAGCTGCATACAATCTTTCTTCATGGGAGACAGGGACTATGTGACGATCATAATAGCGACGGGGGCTGGAGATCAAAGAACAATTAAAAGATATGCGAGCTTGATTATGCTGAAAAAGACTGGTAAGTGCGGAATGTGCGATAGACATTCCAGGAAATACGGAAAGGACGTCTGAACGGGACGGCCTACAGATGATTCGCTTTCATTTGGGACTCACGTCGGGAAATGGACAGTACGTGACTGGAAAGGCCGCGAAGCCTGCTATAGCAGCCAAACATTACAAAGCTCCATGGGCCTAGGCTGATAAAACTCATTTTATGCTGAAAACATTTATCGGAAATTATGTTGCATACGTGAAACGCCCTAGCATCACAAACGTTTAGCGATGCTCCGAGTTTCGCCTATGCAGGGCTAATAAGTCTTGCGATCTTCCAGAGCCTTCCATATTCAGGAGCTCTTCCGCTTCAGTGCGCACATTGTATCAAGCTCCTCCCTCCCAACCCCACTCCTCCTCGCCTACACCCCTGGTCATATGACCTCCTCCACTTTCCAATCAGCATCGAGTTTCGCGGCCAGGCTCATCAAGCTCTACCACATGCTCAGCACCTAGCAAAAAATATTTCACGCTGGAGGAGTGTTCGCGGCGGTGCACAGCTGATTGCTGAAAATTCGGTGTTTGTTGTCTAAGACGCAGTTCCGGTCTTGAACGAGGGACCTCCCTACTCGGGCTAGACCCACTCAGCGCTACTTAATGTGAAGGTTTCCGGCTGCCCTCAGGTTAGCGTACCTTTTAACTATGAAAGGTCGGTGAGCACTGCATAGATGCACATTTAGCGCATTTGTTTACATTTAATTTCTTCAATGTACATTTTATGTCAGCTAGTCTATCGCTTAATAACAGCAACAGAGGAAGGCTGAATTTTTTTATTTTTAGATCTCTACAATTTATTTTAATTGCACCTGCTAATTTTTTTTTTTGAATTACAAAATGTTAGGACTTTCCGGGAACACACATGGCGGCATTTTGGCGTTTTAGATAACAATATTAATGAAAATATTCACGCTTTTACAACTTTTTTTACCAAACATTGTATTTTACTCCCAGATTTTCGTCAATATCTGCAACGTCTAAATTTAAGTTTTGGCATCAACAAAAAAAAAAAAAAAAAAAAAGAAACGATACTGAAAGTGTTACGCAAATAAGAAAGCATATAATAAAATGCAGTCTCGCGACTGATTTTCAACTCACTACCTTAAGATTGTCCCCGACTGAGCTATACTACATTTCGCGATAACTTAATTGCTGAACTGTGGAGGATCCAGCCCCCGCGACCCAATGAGTGCGTCGGAGCAAAGCACGTTATAACAGTCCATGGTTGAGGACACGGAGGCCCCGTTACCGCCACTAAAGCAGCGCCGTCCTCGGCAAAAAAGTAGTTTGAGGCTCCTTTTTTTTTTAACAGGGATTGACCTCGCCCAATTATATCTCTAACGAGAATATATGATGAACAAGGAATAAACCCTTGCGAATTTAAGCGTTTACACTATATTTAAAACCAAAAGTGACGCCACATCCGTATTCGCTATGATTTCTTTATTGTTGTAGCGCCGTGGCTGTTTGCGATCGCAGCTATGTAACTGACCGCTTCCGCTCAAAAACATTGCCCTGACATTAGAGAGTTTTAGTAGATGGTGTTTTCAGGTCACCCTCTTTCTAGCGGGAGCTCGGGCTGCCAATTATAGGCATGCTCTAAAGCGCGCGCCCGTAGCGGTAGCGTGCCTTCTAAAACGATATACTAAATCTCCCTAGTAGCACCCGCCACAGACTCGCATGTAAATTGGGCGTATTGTTGTCTCTCAAACTCATCACCAAGAACTCGCTACTCTAGCGGACGGCAGTGTTGAGGCGGTGGACATTTTTCGGCAGTTGGTTAGTTTCTCGGCAGACGACTCTTGGCCAGAAGACGAGTGCCGGTTCCTCCGGGCCTCGCATTTGGCGCAGTGAACACTCGCGGTCCAGTGACGTGGTGTCACATGCCTTTATCCGACGTTCTTATTGGATCGCGGGGGCCGTATCCTCCACACTTCGTAAAGTAATTGGAAAACGGTATATAGCTAGGGACGGCTGTGCTCTCAACGCGAAGAGATACCCTTTCGCGCGGGAATTCGAAAGCCGGGCGCCCAGGCGCGGTCGCAAGTTTTACGGTCTTGTACTTGTTTGCTTGTTTGGAAACATCTTGTATTCAGATCGGCGAGGCCAAAAGGCCGCGCGGCACGATTGCCCTGTGGGCACTGTGCATGAAAGAGTGCTGTTAAAGCATGTGAGTTTGTCATGCTGCCTCATCTCCTGGCGATTATCAGAAATGTGAGCAAAATTTCGACACGCTTGCTTTGTAGCGAGGCGGTGCCCTTCCGACGCCTTCTACTCATCCACCATGGAAGAAGAGCGAAGCGAGCGTATCGAGAAAGTAGAGAAGGAGGAACCAGTAGCAAGAGTGGGGCTTCACCAGGCGCCCCGCAAACGTTTAAAGTGCGTTTTAACAAACTGCATGCGAACAACAAGCGTTTTATTTTTAACTCGGAATCTCAAATAGTTGTTGAATTTTCATAGCTACGTGCTTCTCGCAAAAATAAAGCCTTACCGTCATCCTCTTATGCCGCCTTGCGCGATAAAAACAAAAGCCTTTCTGTTATTTTCACTAATATTCGCAGCTTCATGCCAAAACGCGACGAGTTTCACAGTGTACTGGAGGACAGCTCATCAGATTTAGTCATTTTGACAGAAACTTGGTTAAACCCTGAAATCGAAGATAAGAAGCTTTTTCCGCGAAACTTAGATTACAAAGTCTTCCGCCACGACCGGCATGGCCAGAGGGGTGGCGGTGTGCTTATCGCAATAAAAAGTTTTACATCTTCTTTTGATATCTGTTTAGCGAACCATGACTTGGAATTTACTTGCATATTTGTTTGTACGCCATCAAATAAGGTCATTGTGGGCGTATGTTATAGGCCACCAAATTGTGCTTCATCATTTTATACTGATCTATGCCCTGTCTTACTTGATATACGAGATCGGTTTCCAAAGGCTGATATGTTGTCATTTGGTGATTTTAATTTTCCACAAATCGATTGGTCAAACCTATCATCCGTATGCTCGGCCACATCCGCACATTTTCTAGACATGTGTCTTACTCTGAACCTTACACAGCTTGTTGATAAACCAACTCGTTTGGGAAATATTCTCGATTTAATACTAACTACGTCACCGGATCTTGTCAAGTGTATCCAGTACTGTGACGGGCTCAGTGATCACAGGCTGCTGCATGTTGATTTGTCACTCCCCACTCTCACCAAGCATCCCATTTTCAAAACTATTGACGATTATAACAGAGCTGATTATATCTCGATAAACCGCGAGTTGGCAATCTTCTTTGAGAATTATGTCATTCATTTTCATCTTAGATCTGTAGAAGAAAACTGGACATTATTTAAAACTAAAATGAATCATCTAGTAAAAATGTTTGTTCCTACAGTTCGTGTACGCACCGATTGACGTAATCCTTGGTTTACAAAAACCTTGCTCTCTTTGCGAAACAAGAAAAAACGACTTTTTTGCAAAGGCCAAACGGTTAGATACCAGCCAGTCTTGGGATGTCCACGATTCTGCGCTAAAAAACTACACCAGGAGCATAAAACAAGCCAAGAATAAATTCTTTTTTACTGACTTACTGCCCATTTTGAGGAGTAACCCGAGGAAGTTTTGGAATCTGGTTTCACCAAATCTGGTTTCATCCAACTACGTACCGACAACGGCGATCCCACTCCCAGAGAGAGACATTCCTACAGTGTTTAACGAATATTTTTCTTCCATTTTTACTAAACAGTGTTTGAACACTGTTCCCAGCTTCCCCGAGCAACCTTACGAAACCATGCCTCCAATCAGTGTAAGCGCAGCCGGTATTCAAGATCTCATTGCCAAATTAAAACTCTCATCGTTCGCCGGTTCCGACAACATCAATTCAAAAATTCTAAAAAATATTACCAGTATCTCGAGTGAGTTTTTCAAGTCTTCAAGCTGGGAAGTCGCTGTTTGGTTTCAAACTATCGTCAAATATCTTTAACTTCAATCGAATCTAAACTTCTTGAGCATATACTATATTCGCAAATTATGAGTCACCTAACAACTAATAGATTTTTTTTCAAAAATCAGCATGGATTTAAAAAAGGACTCTCCTGTGAGACGCAGCTTTGCGACTTCATCCATGACCTACATGCTAATCTCGAGTGTCGGGCTCAGACTGACGCCATCTTTCTGGATTTTTCGAAAGCTTTTGATCATGTTCCCCATCAACGACTACTGTCCAAACTGGCATCCCTTCGTCTTGACCCGCTAATCTTCTCATGGATACGTGACTTTCTTTCTTACCGCGTGCAATACACGGTTACTAGTTACCATGTGTCCGCCCTAACAAACGTTTCATCTGGTGTTCCTCAAGGGTCCGTACTGGGTCCCCTACTTTTTTTTAATATTCATAAATGACCTTCCGGCCACCATTTTACCTAATATTCACCTGTTTGCAGATGACTGTGTCGTATATAACAAAGTAACAAGTGGGCATGACAACATTCAACTTCAAGATGATTTAGTAGAAATTAAGAAATGGTGCGTACAGTGGCTGATGCCATTAAACAAATCAAAATGTAAACTAATCTGTTTCACTAGAAAAAAACTGTTTTGTCCTACCAATATTACTTAAGCTCCAATTTAATTGAGACCGTTCCTTCGTACAAATATCTTGGTGTAAAATTAACATCAGACCTCTCATGAAAGAATCACATTGAAGCCATCTCCGCAGATACCTCCAGGACCCTGGGAGTACTCCGACCTAACCTTCGACTTAATCCACTAACTGTCCGCAAACTGGCCTACGACACACTTATCCGGCCTAAATTAGAATATGCTGCCTCCATCTGGAACCCCCATCAAGGCTACCTTATCAATCATCTGGAAGCAATTCAAAACGGGGCCACTCGTTTCATCCTCTCCACGTACGATAACTCCATCAGTGTCTCTTCCCTAAAAAGTCAACTCACCCTTTCTTCCTTGCAGCTTTGTAGGAACATCTCTCAGCTCTGCCTCCTTCACAAAATTTATTATGACTGTCTTGACCTTAAAACAGCATTATTATCACCTCCCGATCGAACATCATCTCGCCTAAACAATGCCTGTACCACCAAAAGGATCTCGGGCTCAACAAACGCTTTCAACCGATACTTCCTCCCACAAGCTATAAATGACTGGAACAGTCTCCCATCCCCCATTGTCATCATCGTAGAACCAAACGCCTTTAAATCGTCTTCAATCGCACTTTCTATGTTGTTAACGGTTTACAAACCTTTTCCTGAATGTATTTTTTTGTGTCTGTTTTTCCAATGTATAATATGAATGATGTAATATGCAATGCCCTCACGGGCCTTTAAGGTTCAATAAATGAAATGAAATAAAATGAATGTCGATAATTGGGAAGCCCTATCAATCATTATGTGCTCACCAGCCCTTATCCGCCTAATAAAGCGTGTATATTTGTGTGTTTTTTTTTTCGGTTTCATACTTTTCGAACATTTTTCTTTGCATGGTGCACAAATTAATACTGAACACTATTATTTTTCTAACGATATATTGACTATCAATATTGATTGTATCTCTGGTACCAGTCGTCGTAATTCACTTCGCAATCAATATTCAGAGATGATACTTTTCTTGTTTTCCTCTACCTTTTATTACATGCTACGAGTGTTTCATTGATGGTGTTCCTAAATAGTGTTCTCCCCAATTATAGAATGCATGAGGCGTATTGGAATTTCGGTTATTCGCCCGACGAATAAACTCAATGTATGAAAATGATTAGGAACATGCTTATATTCCCTTTTTTGTTTGTTTAAACGTTATATAAACCAGATTGCCAAAAAGAAAATATATTATTGCGCCATATGGTGTAAATCATATTTACGTCGACGAATTGTTGTGAACGTGCCGCTCAATATATTACACGATTCATGAAATACATTTGATTTTTATATATGATACATTCTTCCCATGTATGAACTATTTTCCACTGGTCTAATACATATAATTTGCCTTTACTTCACCGATAAATAGGGTCTTTCGCTAGGATCACCAATTGTGAGTTTTTTTTTTTTGCATTGCTGAGAATACTGTGTTGAGCTTATTTTTTATTATGATATGCACAAATAGATTCTCAATCGTTGCCTGGCCTAACAAAGAATCACAAAGACTATCATGGTTCCTCAATTTTTCTTTTATCATTTCGACCGGACGTTAGTCTAATTATTCAAATTTGCCCTATGCTTCTGGTGGATGCATGTCCTTTCTGAAAATAGTGCTCAGGTAATAACCTCCATTAAAACCCTTCTAAAACAAAACTATCCAGTTTTTCTTGAGTGAATCAAGACACGTTTTTTCTCGCGCATATATTATGGCTAGCCACTTTCACGTGTGACTTTTAACTCAAGTAAATCGCCTTTGGCTCTCATTGAATTATGCTCTGAAGATTGATACTAGCGTAATCAGGGAGGTTCCCTTGTTTCTCTGGACGTTAGTCCCAGCATCTTGCATTAGGAAAGTATCTATAAAAACCTCCGCATTTTTCACATTGTTCCCTTGGCGTATCTAAAAACAAGCCTAATTCAAATTTTATGGCATTTTCAAAACTAACATTTGATAGAGCAGATTGTTGGGCTAGTTGGTTTTGGAACTTGTGTGCATTTTAGCTCTCAAAAACAAGGACAAGAAGACGAGAATCAGACACCACAGTGCTAAGCGCACTGTGGTGTCTTATTCTTGTCTTTTTGCCCTTGTTTTTGAGCGGTAAAATGTATTCCATGTAACATTTTATAGTTGTATGAATTGCAAAATATTTATTTTAATTTCAATTATCTTTAAAATAAAATGACAATGTGCGTTGCTTGGCCATAAGGTTAGTTAATATTTCGTACACATACTAAGCATTCGCTGAAGTGAAAAAAATAGCAGACTTTTTTTTATTGTTTCGTATCCTGCACGGCTTGATTAACTCTTGTAAGTACCCAGTTGAACGGAATATATGAAAAACACACACATATTGGTACATTTGCACCCCTGAAATAACCGCTGTTTACACCCCCCGACTTTCCTTCTTTTTCCTTTCTGCCACGGTGTAACAAGGCTTTATTGTTTCTATATTTTTTTTTTTTTTTACTAGCGCACCGTTCTTTTTTCAAGTGTTGTTGGTCACTCTTATTTTTAATCTTAATCTATCGTCATTAATCTAATGCATACATCTCCTTAATTGTCATCTATTATTATTTTATTTTATTTAAATTCAAGATAAGGGCACGTGTTTTACGTAGGAACCTTTTCTTTTTCTGGTGTAGTGCAACTAGCGTAGTGCAAGTTTTGAGAAAGAATGTCTGAAAAAAAACCCACGCTTTTATTTTTGACACTGCATCGCAGCAAAAAAGGCTTCTTGGTCAATGGCCTTGCCTTCGATTATACCTGGGTCCCACTAGTGCAAGTAAACTCGTGTAAAGTGAAACTATTCAAGATTAATATTGTTGAACCTCCCCCTTAAGTCAACGCCCATTCGGGAATGGGCCTTAGAAGGCCACCACGAAATCATCTGGGCGCTAATAAAAATGGGCGAGAGTTATGTAGAAGGCGAAAACTTCTACGGTATGTTGCAAGATTATTATAAAAAAAACACACACTTTTGCTTCCACTCTAGTTATCTAATTGCCACACCTGGGGTGCTATTCTGGTCACAAACGGTCACGTTCGGGTTTCTCGAAAACTCCTCCACCCTACGAACCACGCGCTCCTATTGGCCGCAGCCCGCGTGGTAATTCCACGCGGTTCCCATGGGAACGTTCGCGAAACACGAAAGCAACTGTTTGCCGTAACTGTCACTCTTCGAGCTCCGACCGTGACGACAAAGTGACGTATGACCACGTCCGACCTACGTAGCACATAGCGGAAGTCGCGTAACTAGGTTAACTGCGGTATTACTCGACACACCCTACTCTCTGTTTCACTAAGAGTGCGAGCTAGTGCGGGTGTAGGAGCTACAAGAACGTGCTCCGAGCTTTCAACGTCCCTGTCGAGCAGGCGCGCTTGCGCAGTGCAAACCAACGTTCGTGCAAGCATCGTTTGGGGTGATGTGCTCGTGCTTTTAACTTCTGTTTCTATTGCACGAAGGGGAAGAAGCTTTGGGCAGGATTCTAGAGCGTAGAAAATGGCGGCGATGCTTGTTGCGCAACGATGGCTCGATTAAGGCGTACAATGACGGGTTTTCCGCGAGCACCGGTAGCCTTCGTGATGCACGGCGACTGTTTCTGACGACAATACCGCGTGTCGAAAAGCACCGTGTGATCGCAGTGTGAGCAGCTGCGCGACGAGAGACGGCGACGATGAGAGATGATGATCGTCGAGCAGCGGCAGACTAAATGAATCGCACTAAGATTTTTCGCAGCGGGGAACTACAAGAGCGAGGTTGCCACCGATGATCACATAGCTAATGCCCTGTGGATGGTGATCAGAGCCGTGACGGCCGTCGCGAGAGTCGCTTGCAACCGGCTGGGAAGAGGCGGCTGGGTCGACGAAACCCCGAACCGAGGCAGCTGAGGCATGTGCGAAAGAAGACTTTTGTCGCCACCACGAGAAGCACTCGACGTCGTGGGGTGCGTTGACGGAACCTAGAATCCAACAGAACCTTCGTCATCATCATCATCGGTCTGAAGGAGATCGTAACCGTTCTGAAGGACTCCAACACTTTTCCGCAAACACCACTTTGTCATTAACAACTTGGTGGTAAGTTTACGTTAAAATTTCAGGGTTTCTACCGCTTCGAAGTTAGTGCACGCTTAGTACCTATGTCTTCAGTTGACCATTTGTTGCGGTTTGTAGCTACTGTCAATCGCGCAATAAAATCTGGATGGGTTGCTTATGGCATTTTATTATATCAACTAGATATTTTACCTTTTCACGCCAAGCTTCTGGAATTGCATGTCAGTCATCGGACAGTCATAAGAAACACTTTTCGATGCGCTGCAATGAACTACGAACAGTGTGTCCTAAAATGAATCGTTAGCTGTTTAAACAGCAGGAGTTTAGTCTGACGGAGCATGGTAACATTGTTACCCACTGCAGGCGAGAAATTTAGCCAGTGCAATCTTGTGGATGGTCGTCATCTCCATGACCAAGAAAAATAATAAAGATACAATTGTCCTCCATTCAACACCCGTGTGTTTAATGTAAAGGTTATCATACAAATTAAATAGATTGTCGTTTCAAAAGTGACAGTAACTCGTTGAAATGATAGAGTAGTGCGAGCTGGATTTTTTTTTTAAATTTGCCTGTAATGCAGAGCAAATACGCACTGAAGCAGAGTAGATGTGTGAAGGAAAAACGAGCATATGTACTAAAGAAAGAACCGCTACGTAACGTGAAAAATGTCAGCAACTATCTTGCCATTGTGGTAGGACTTCAGTGGCTCTGCACATGCTTATGGCAGCCTGTGAATGTAGGATGCTCCCCTTATGGTATCATCCAGTGGCAAAGCCAGGGGTGGGGGGGCGGGGCTTATCTTCGCTCCCCCCCCCTCCCCAAATCCGGCGGGCCCTAGAATATACACACAAATTTCGACACCCCCCCCCCCCCCGCTCCCCAAGTCATAAACATCCCAGACACCTCAAACCCCCTCCACCCTCACCTCCTTAAAAGTTCCTGGCTACGCCACTACTATCAACAGCACTCAATTGATAGTCAACATTATCAAGATAAGCGAAATTTTCTTTATTTTATGCACCATATAGGCAGTGTTTCTGTCTTTATATGCGCGCAGGCAAAGCACACACTGTAGAAAACACTTGTGTGAAGCCTGCGTTCACAATGCAGTTTCGTCAAACGTTCAAGGCGTTAACGAATTCCACAAACTAAATTTTCAACGAAACGCATTAGTTTTGCAAATCGCTGGCAAACTTACGTTGCGTTTTACATCATTCACCTTTGTCGTCCGATGAATCAGCAGTCAGCACTACACAAACCTCAATGAGCTTGTGCTTTGTTTTCTTGCCGTTGGGGCGATCGCTGGCGGTCGTGGCGGCGGCACAATTCTTTCTCAGACCATTGGCTGCTTCCTCCGTGCTCGCGGAAACGTGTTTTCTTTTGTGTAAAAGGAAGGTTTTGAATCCTGATGCATGGCAACGCTAAATGACGGTATATTACTGTCTTCATAATCTCAGCAAGGCTACCGTACGAGCCGCAACACCACCACCACTTTCAAGCTTCATAACACCGGCACAAATAGAAGCCAAGTCTTGCATCTCGCCAAGTGTTATATCGGAGACGTTAAACGCCAACTCACTCTGCTCTTCGACCCGGTCCTGCCGCCGAATGGGCTCATCCAACAGCACGAAAGCATTCGTGTGCGCGTTGACCGAGTGACCGATCGCATGTCAAACCCCAGCCGCGGTCGATCCGACGAGCATCGCGGCCATGTTCTTTCGAGTTTAACTCGCCAAGGGTACGGTTGTCGAGTTAAAACAATGCAAATAGTCCCGTGCATTCTTGTTCTTACGTCATTTTGTCGTCACAACCCGAACTCGAAAATGACTGTTAGCGGCAAACAGAGGCTTTCTAGTTTCACGAACGTTTCCATGGCAAAGAGCGTTGAATCGTCACGCGCAATGAAGCCAATGG
This sequence comes from Ixodes scapularis, assembly GCF_016920785.2. Lineage (NCBI taxonomy): Eukaryota > Metazoa > Arthropoda > Arachnida > Ixodida > Ixodidae > Ixodes > Ixodes scapularis. The sequence goes on from NW_024609882.1 coordinate 75,096,264, forward strand.
GATAGCGAGGTACCTATGTAGGGACGTGCAAAAACGTAGAAGCCGTTTTCTTTTCATTTTTTTTTTTTTGCACGAGCTTTTCTGCAAATATAAAAATAAGTAAAAAAGACTGCCCGAGATTATGCGGTCGCGTCCATTTCTTCAGCGCCGAAAGAGAAGAGCATGGCTTATGGGGACTACCGTCGTGATCACTGCGGTGAGCAAAGCGAGCAAATCATTATTAAAACTGCACGAAGAAACTTTCCTGCATCATCCACAGCATGTTCAAAACCGGTGCACTCTGGGTCGATCTCACGACTAGTCATATATTACCACAGAGTAGTCGTCAGCTCTCTATCCATTTGAAGTCTCCTTCACAGGCGAACAGGAAATTTCATTTGCGGCTTATGTTAACGGCGGCTTCACAGGATGGTCAGTGTCGCAGCGTACCTTCACATAATATTTTCTTCTCGTAATGCCATCCGTATCGTGCAGAAACAGGGAAAGCAACCACGCAAGCGAGACACAAATACCACAAGGTCGTTACCGCGGTTTTCGCCATGCTTGTTTTCAAAGACCATAGCGAAAGGCTTCGAGAAAAAAAGCTCAGATATTGCCGCGCGCAGGGGTCACGGACTTCTAGAACTTTCTCGTTTATTCTTGCTCCGGACATAACTTCTATCGTTTATCCCCGCTTATGTTGTTCTAGAAAGTGCGTGTTCATTCTCGCCCCGAGCGCGCTACGCTCGAACCTTCTCCGCCGAATCTTCGAGATAGTGACCTACTCTAGATAAGACGCCGCTCGCGACCTTGTCGAGTCAGTCTCGCCCCAGCGCTCGATCTTGCGGTTTCGCCGACTTCGACGCCCGCGACGCTTTGTTATTATCTCTTGTACTCTTTTATTTTTGGCACAAGTTCGCCACATTAAACGTTTATTTCTTCCTGTTTATTTCCTGTTCTTTTTGGTCACCACCCGTGACATTTTTGGTGGAGGTGCGGGGTACCGCATGCCCCTGCCGCGTACCCCTCCGAAGGCCCGCAGTGCAAGTCCGACGCCTAGCCCACGAAGAACCGACGAAAGCACTTCCGAGATCCGGTTCAGTCGTCGCACCCAAGGTCTGCACCCGGAATTCGGACCTCTACCGCCTAAGACTAACCAGCCAACGAGGCCAACGATGGACAGCCAGTCGTCCCAGAACCCGTCCACCGCCAGCGTCGTATACCTGCCCGTCGCCCCACGCAACCCGACGCCGTTCCATGGTGAGGCCCATGAGGATGTGGAGGATTGGCTACACCATTACGAACGAGTGGCCCGCCATAACCAGTGGACACCAGAGCAGTGCCTTCAGAACGTCTACTTCGCTCTGGAAGGCACGGCGCGCACCTGGTTCGAGAACCACGAAGCGTCGATTTCTACGTGGGAAGAATTCCAGGCCGAGCTGCGACGCACCTTTGCCAACCAGCAGCGACAACAGCGTGCCGAAGAACTCCTCCAAGCAAGACACCAAGAGCCAAACGAGAGCGCCACTAGCTTCGTCGAAGACGTTCTCCGCCTCATGAACCGCGCCGACCCAAACGCTCCCGAAGAGAAAACGTTGCGGGTTCTAATGCGCGGCGTCAAAGAAAACATCTTCGGGGGCCTCGTGCGGAGCCCGCCTACGACTGTCCAGGGTTTCATCACTGAGGCCACCAACATCGAACGTGCCCTTCACGCACGAGCCTCACACTACCAGAGACTTCCCGGCTTCGCTGCCCTCTCGCCGTCCAGCTGCAGCATCCCGGACATCCGCGACATCATCCGGGACGTCGTCCGGGAAGAACTCAGGAAGCTGCTGCCTGCTGCCAACCAGCCAGCTTCGCTGTCGATAGCCGAAGTGGTGCGCGAAGAAGTTCGGCGCGCAATTCAACCGGAGACTCCTGCCAGCGTGGCCGCAGCCGATGAGCCGACGCTGACCTACGCCGCAGTGGCCCGAGGACCGTCGCCAACTGCTCAACACTACCCGGTGGCGCCACGACGAGACCCATCAACGCAGGCGTACCCCCGACGCAACGACGAAGTACGTCAGTACGACCACCGAGAACAGCAGGCGCCAAGGAAAACCGACGTGTGGAGGACAGCGGATCGACGACCCATCTGCTACCACTGCGGGGAGGCCGACCATATCTACCGTCGTTGTCCCTACCGGCAAATGGGCCTGCGTGGGTTCCACCCGAACAACCCACGCCTGAGGTACGGCGAACGCCCTCGCGACATCGAGGAGTACCTCCGACGTTCGCCCTCCCCAGTGTCGTCTCTCCGCCGTGAAGCCCGCTCCCCATCGCCACGACGTTCAGCCTCCCCAGCGCCACGATCCCGCCGAGAGAGCCTGTCTCCCCTGCGTCGTCGGGAAAACTAAGTGCGGCAACGCCTGGAGGTGGCGTTGCCGAAGACGACCGTAGTAAAGAGCCTCCAAGAACGACGGAGCGCTCCCACTCTCTCGACGCTACGGATCATAACAACGTCCCTGCATCGGTGTCCAACAACCTAAACGTTATAATCAACGGCCACGACGTATCGGCACTTGTGGACACCGGAGCAGACTACTCAGTTTTGAGTGGGAGGCTCTCTCGTCGCCTGCGAAAAGTGACGACGCCGTGGGATGGACCTCAAATACGAACCGCCGGAGGGCACCTCATCACACCAGTCGGGAGGTGCACTGCTCGCGTCGAGATCCACAATGAGACGTGCCCTGTGAAGTTCGTCGTTCTGCAGGACGGTTCGAGGGACGTTATCCTCGGAATGGACTTCCTCTGCGAGTATGGCGCCGTCATCGACCTCAGAGCGAACCGGCTAACTCTGCGAAAACCTGTTTCACCACCGGAGGAACCCGAAGCGACGTCATCCGCGGTCCGAGTCCTCGCAAATCACGTAAACTTACCGCCGCGGTCGAGTGTTTTCGTACCTGTCGGGATCACCGAAGCTTTATGCGGCGAAGTTCTGCTCGAGGGGAGCCTCCAGTTGCTTCTGGGAAGAGGAATAGGCGTCGCAAGAGGGGTAGCTGAACTTCAGGGTGGCCGCACTGTGGTCCTCATGACGAACTTCCGAAACGAAGCGCAACACCTCACGAAAGGGGCAGCCGTTGGCCACGTCGAGGAACTCCGAAACTCCGCGGAAATTGCCGCCATTGCTGACGAATTCTCGCCACCTCAGCCAGACAGTACGTCGCCAGCACAGCTCGACATTGACCCTAAGCTTCCGGGCCCGAAACGACGTCAGTTGATTAACCTCCTCGCCGAATACCGTGACTGCTTTGCGACATCGTCGAAGGTACGCCAAACCGCCGTTGCGAAGCACCGCATCGTTACCGAGGACGACGCGCGCCCTGTGCATCGATCGCCGTACAGAGTCTCCGTTAAAGAAAGGGAGGTAATCCAGGAGCAAGTTCAAGAGATGCTGAGACGACATAATCCAACCTTCAAATAGTCCGTGGGCCTCTCCAGTCGTGCTGGTTAAGAAGAAGGACGGAACGCTTAGGTTCTGTGTGGACTACCGGCAGTTGAACGCCGTGACGAAGAAAGACGTCTACCCGCTTCCCCGCATCGACGACACTCTAGACCGGTTGCGCCACTCTCGATACTTTTCATCGATGGACCTGAAGAGCGGCTACTGGCAGATCGAAGTCGACGAACGGGACCGAGAGAAGACAGCCTTCGCCACACCGGATGGACTGTACGAGTTTAAGGTGATGCCCTTCGGACTATGCACGGCGCCAGCAACTTTCCAGCGTGTCATGGACACCGTACTGGCAGGACTGAAGTGGCAGAGCTGTCTCGTCTACCTCGACGACGTCGTAGTGTTTTCCGGCGACTTCGACGAGCACTTGCGACGACTCCGAGCTGTTCTCCAAGCCATACGGACCGCCGGACTCACCCTCAAGCCGTCAAAGTGTCGGTTTGCCTATGACGAACTGAAGTTCCTGGGCCACGTCGTGAACAACAAGGGTGTTCTACCTGACCCCGAGAAGACCCGCGCCGTAGCTGCATTTACGCCGCCGTCTGACAAGAAAGCCGTGAGAAGATTTCTCGGACTCTGTGCCTACTACAGGCGCTTTGTTCGAGACTTCGCCAAGCTATCGGCACCGCTAACACACCTCACGAAGGACGCCGTAAAGTTCGAGTGGACAGAAGAACACCAGAGGTCATTCGACGAGCTGAAGCGACGACTGCAGGCGCCTCCTGTTCTTGGACATTTCGACCTGGATGCGGAAACCGAGATTCACACGGACGCAAGTAACGCAGGACTTGGCGCGGTACTGGTTCAAGTACAAGAAGGCACCGAGCGAGTCATCGCCTACGCAAGTCGGACATTGTCCAAGGCGGAACGAAATTACTCCACGACTGAAAAAGAATGCCTTGCGGTCGTCTGGGCGATCACGAAGTTTCGTCCGTACTTATACGGAAGCCCGTTCCGCGTAGTCACGGACCACCATTCGCTCTGCTGGCTTGCGAACATCAAGGACCCGTCAGGACGCCTTGCGCGATGGAGTCTCCGACTACAAGAGTTCAACATGACCGTAGTCTACAAGTCAGGCCGCAAGCACAGCGACGCCGACTGCCTGTCCAGAGCTCCCGTCGAAACACCTTCCGAGAGCAGCGACGGCGATGACGACGAGTGTTTCCTGGGCGCAGTGAACACCGACGACATGGCCCGACGTCAACGAGACGATCCTGAGCTGCGCGCACTAATAGAGCACCTGGAAGGGCGTGGGAGTGCCATACCACGTGTTTTTTCACGAGCCCTGCCGACCTTCGCCATTAGACAAGGAGTTCTCTACAAAGAGAACTTCGGCAACAACAACTCGACGTGGCTGCTGGTAATCCCGACCGACCTTCGAGAGGAGATCTTCCAAGCCTGCCACGACGACCCGACGTCCGGACACCTTGGTTACAGCCGGACACTAGCCCGTATTCGTGAAAAGTATTACTGGCCCAAGCTCCCCAAAACCGTCCACCTATACACACGATCATGCCATGAATGCCAGCGACGAAAGAAACCTCCAACGAGGCCGGCCGGACTCTTGCAGTCAATTCCTCCGCCAATGGCACCCTTCCAGCAGATCGGAATGGATCTACTTGGCCCTTTTCCGCCGTCAACGTCGGGAAATCGCTGGATCATCGTCGCCACAGATTATCTCACGCGGTACGCCGAAACGAAAGCCCTTCCTTCCGGAACTGCTGTGGAAGTTGCCAAGTTTTTCATTGAATCCATCGTCCTCCGGCACGGCGCTCCCAAAATCCTGATCTCCGACCGTGGATCCTCGTTCATGGCCCAGCTAACACAAGAAGTCCCTTCGTCTCAGCCACACCAGCCACCGTCGCACCACGGCGTACCACCCTCAGACCAACGGGCTGACGGAAAGACTCAACAAGACCATCGCCGACATGATTTCCATGTACGTCGACGTGGAGCACAAGACGTGGGACGAGGTGTTACCTTACATCACCTTTGCCTACAATACGGCCGTGCAAGAAACCACCGGGGTTACACCCTTTCAACTGGTTCATGGTCGCAAAGTGACGACAATGCTGGACGCAATGTTACCCCACGAACCGGCTGTCGGCGGAAGCGACGACGCCCAGGTGGTTGCCCAACGGGCAGAAGAAGTCCGTCAGCTCGCCAGACTCCGGATTCAAGCCCAACAACGTATCGACACTGGCCGCTACAACCTTCGTCGCCGGGACGTCCACTTCCAGCCTGGAGACAGGGTGTGGGTGTGGACACCGATCCGCCGCCGTGGTCTCAGCGAGAAACTCCTGAAGCGCTACTTTGGACCCTACAAAGTGCTTCGTCGACTCGGGGATCTGAACTACGAGGTGATGCCCGACGGAACACGAACATCGTCACGCCGCCCACCACGACCTGAGGTCGTCCACGTCGTGCGCCTGAAGCCGTACTACGCTCGATAGGACTGTAGATCTTATGTGTTTCAAATGACTCTTTAGTTTGCCGTTCTTTTTATGTGCTTTGTTTTGTTTTGTGTTGCATCGGGGCGATGCACTTTTAAAGGGGGGAGTAATGCCGCGCGCAGGGGTCACGGACTTCTAGAACTTTCTCGTTTATTCTTGCTCCGGACATAACTTCTATCGTTTATCCCCGCTTATTTTGTTCTAGAAAGTGCGTGTTCATTCTCGCCCCGAGCGCGCTACGCTCGAACCTTCTCCGCCGAATCTTCGAGATAGTGACCTACTCTAGATAAGACGCCACCATTGGCTGCTTCCTCCGTGCTCGCGGAAACGTGTTTTCTTTTGTGTAAAAGGAAGGTTTTGAATCCTGATGCATGGCAACGCTAAATGACGGTATATTACTGTCTTCATAATCTCAGCAAGGCTACCGTACGAGCCGCAACACCACCACCACTTTCAAGCTTCATAACACCGGCACAAATAGAAGCCAAGTCTTGCATCTCGCCAAGTATTATATCGGAGACTTTAAACGCCAACTCACTGTGCTCTTCGACCCGGTCCTGCCGCCGAATGGGCTCATCCAACAGCACGAAAGCATTCGTGTGCGCGTTGACCGAGTGACCGATCGCATGTCAAACCCCAGCCGCGGTCGATCCGACGAGCATCGCGGCCATGTTCTTTCGAGTTTAACTCGCCAAGGGTACGGTTGTCGAGTTAAAACAATGCAAATAGTCCCGTGCATTCTTGTTCTTACGTCATTTTGTCGTCACAACCCGAACTCGAAAATGACTGTTAGCGGCAAACAGAGGCTTTCTAGTTTCACGAACGTTTCCATGGCAAAGAGCGTTGAATCGTCACGCGCAATGAAGCCAATGGGATAGCGAGGTACCTATGTAGGTACGTGCAAAAACGTAGAAGCCGTTTTCTTTTCATTTTTTTTTTTTGCACGAGCTTTTCTGCAACTATAAAAATAAGTAAAAAAGACTGCCCGAGATTATGCGGTCGCGTCCATTTCTTCAGCGCCGAAAGAGAAGAGCATGGCTTATGGGGACTACCGTCGTGATCACTGCGGTGAGCAAAGCGAGCAAAGCATTATTAAAACTGCACGAAGAAACTTTCCTGCATCATCCACAGCATGTTCACAACCGGTGCACTCTGGGTCGATCTCACGACTAGTCATATATTACCACAGAGTAGTCGTCAGCTCTCTATCCATTTGAAGTCTCCTTCACAGGCGAACAGGAAATTTCATTTGCGGCTTATGTTAACGGCGGCTTCACAGGATGGTCAGTGTCGCAGCGTACCTTCACATAATATTTTCTTCTCGTAATGCCATCCGTATCGTGCAGAAACAGGGAAAGCAACCACGCAAGCGAGACACAAATACCACAAGGTCGTTACCGCGGTTTTCGCCATGCTTGTTTTCAAAGACCGTAGCGAAAGGCTTCGAGAAAAAAAGCTGAGATATCTTAGCTAAATTTACTTTACGTCATAATTATTGAAATAATCTTTCGTATTTTATAAAAGGATAATATTATTTTTCTCTGTTTCCCTCCATTTTCCGGAAGGTAGCCTTTTCTCCGTTATTCGCTTGTTCTAAGTCCCGGAGGAAAGGAAGACGATAACAAAAAGAACAGGGGGAAATGCGGGGATTTCTTTGCCCCAACTGGGTGGACACGTCATCGCGACGTAGGGGGCTCGTCAGATTCTAGTTGACCGCGTGCGTGAACCCGAACGTTGGGGCGGAGCTTCAAACCAGAATCGTTCTAGTTTGAGGCTCCCCCCCTTCTTTCTCGATACGTCACTACTCGAAAGGTACCCGTTTGCGACCAGAATAGCACCCCTGGGTGATCAACTACATGTGACTAGCGTACTGCGGTATTTTTATCGGGCTAAAGTGCACAGTAAAAATATACACTCAAGTCTATATTTTTTTTGTCTTTTCAGGTAAACCAGGTAAAGCTGCTACTGTTTCCGCGCCAACGCAGGCACTGCTGATATTCCTAGGAGGCTTCGCCGCTGTACCCATTCATTTATTTGCCCTTCAATAAACGATATTCGTGCGGCACAAATTTGTTGGAGGGCGAAGAATAAGAAATCAGCAGTGATTTATTTTTTACAGATTCGTTGCCACAATAACTTAGTAGGTTTGACTTCGAAATTAAAGTCAACAGTTTAGAGTGCAAATTCAAATTCAAATTTCTTAAAAAAAATTTAATACAAAATAAGAAATGCATGGTATGAGAGAGCGTAAGAAGGGGGGGGGGGGAGAGAAAGCAACACATGTTTGTTATTTTAGCACTATAGGAAAAAAAAATAGCCATGAGCTCTACAAAATGAAATTGTTATTTTCGTGTAAGACTGGTCCAAATATTAAGTGCTAGAAACAATCAGTCATCTCCGTTAAGTCCTTTTCTTGAATGCTTTTATTTCGCGTTTCAACCATTAAAAGTGTGGCTGAAAAGCACAAGTATGCACTTGATCTCTTGTTTTTTTGTTGTTTTTTTTCGTTGGACTTTAATTTGTGTTTATCGGGATATATGTTGAAAACCATAATGTACGGGAATGGGATTCCAAATCTCTAGAGAACGTGCGCTTGAATGTACTCGGAATACGTACCGGCATCGATAAAAGGGGAACAGGAGGAAAACGGCGTGGTTCCGCAGAAGAATGGAGCAATGTTGCCGACAGTTGAAGGCGGGCTTTTTGGGTTTCACACAAGGTTCTTACTACTACCACTACTCCCCTCTGGCTTGGTATTTTCTTATTCAAGGAAATCTCCAATTTGTTGATTATTCGGATTATTCGGATTATTCGACGAAACCGTGTCGGGAATAGGCTACTTCCTAAAGTATCTGCATACAACAGTGCACACATTACATTATGGAACATCTTTGTCCGTAATGAGAAGTGGCATAATTTAAAATTTTTTATTGTCCCGTTCACTACGTACTGCATCTCAACACACAATAAAAATGAAGTCAGCACTCTCTTACATTAACCCCATTTATCTTCGTGAGATCCCCCGTTGATTCACGCCCCTACAGCGGCCGGAAGGAGCTGCCTAAACTTAGCGAGGAATGGGAGTTAGGCCCACCGGTTCCCATAACTTTCTGGTGGCCTGGCTACTGCGGTACTGCAGAGTGCGGTATTACCCTCCCATGAAATTAATTATTTGTAAAGCTTAAATTATTATCAGAATTGAACCGGATGATGGGCCCAGTACACTTTTTCCTTTGATTACCTGCGTACAAATTCTGATACGTCGGGGGCCCCCTAGGAAACGTGCCCAATCATTCTAGCCGTGTATTAAACGAGGGAGACTTTATTTTCATGCAGTAGTGAGACGCACACCTTCAGCAACACAGTGGTCGAAATTGCAATTATGCCACTCTTCTCCATTGACAAAGATACCCCATAATTCAACGGGCAGAGTTGCATGCTGAGAATTTGGGTAGTAGTGTATACACCTGTCCATATAAGCGTAGGAAGGCGCTTTCATTTCTGTGTTTGTGTGTTATGCGCGCGCAATTTCAGATTGGTCGCAATTTCGAGCAAGCGCTGACTGGACTGCAATTTAACACGTTTGGGCTGGAATTTTCGTAAGCACTGGAAGCGTACATAGGGAGTAGTCACTGGACGCCATATTTGTGGAAGATGTTTAGAGCGCGTGCTCGAAACCAGCTCACCTTAATATGTAGCCAAGACCGTCAATTTTGATGGTGTAAAACGAACGTTGAAAGCTAACTGTAGAAGCTCGTCATCAACACAGGCTGAGCAGTCGCGCACACAGCTATGATAGCTAATGAATACTTCCTTATTAATATTTTTTTCAAAGGCGTTTCCAACGACAGCGTGCGCTTCCGGCCCGGCGAGATGGTAAGACGACTGCGCGTCACGAACGGCGTGGCACGCCGAAGAACGGAACCAGAGCCCGTTTCCGTCTACATGTTAACTCAGCCGGCAGAAGAGCTTCAGAGAGCGTCTGAAGCGCGCACCCGCACGCCGGCCGCGTGACGTAACACCTAGCAACTGTGGTGTTGTGGGGGACAACAGGTGCTAGGCTGTCCTTGAGCCGCTGCGGAGTGCCGCGATGGGGTGTGTGGAAGTGGCCCAAGGTGGATTAACATATCTTAATGAGCCATCCGCAAACTCTGCGTGAAAGGGGGGCCGGTGTAGCTTGCCACCCGCCCCAGTGATGCACCCGACGTCCCAAACTGGGCGACTCCAAAATTGACGCAGGTGCTCATCAGCACCTGCGCCACGAGTTTCCTTACCCGAGGCAAATATCGCCACAATATTGTGTGCTACCCTTGTGCTCATTACATGAAAAATGTAATGCGTTACAATTATTACTTACCGAGCCTCAAATGTAATGAATTACCGTTACAATTTACTTTCGCTGAAAATTAACGGATTACTTTACTTGTTACGTTACAAATTACTTTTATGTTACTTCTTCCGTACACTTATCCAAAAAGCAATAGAAACAATCGTGATATTTAAAAAAAATGTTTCGCAATACTACTTTTCATTACTCATACGCCCGTATTATAGTAGTTCTTGTAAAAAATGTATTTAATAGAAAGAGTGTACGTGCACTCCGTTCGCCTGTAAGCTGACAAGGCACCGAAAGCTGCAACTACACCCGCCATCCCGCTAGCTTACGGCCTCCGGAAACGATCCCTGGAATTATGCAGACAACGCTAGAGGTGCGCATGCTCAGTAGAAGATTCTACCTCCGCTACGAGATTCGGAGGTAAAGAAGCGATCTATGAAAGCTCCCTTTTGACTCGTGTGTTTCGCCTGTTATTCGCAAGAAAAGAACAACTTGGTTCTAACTTTACAATGTAGAGCCAATAAAAATGCAGGTTTCCCAGCTGCCCTTGATGTGTTTCCGTAGATTAGAGTTTGTTATTCTTGCTGATGAAAATGTGTGTGTGCGTTTCTTTTTTTCGCAAGCGAAGCATGAATTTAAATTCTATGTTTCCGTTCTCCCTAATGCCCTGAATTTTGTACATCTCATTAAGAGCTGGCCAGGAAGACGACGGACACCCATGACCGAAAACTCGACCAGTGAGAGAAAAAGTGGTGGTTACGGGTTATAGTTCGTTGATCGGTTCTCACTTTCATACCAACATTCGTGGAGCACATACGACGGAAGGGCATACGGAGCGAGAGAAGCGGTGGCCATCGGCCTCACAGAACAGCAGATGATCATACCACTTTTACACGTTCTCTCTCTCTGTCCGCACTCCTCAGATGTCTCAACCCACCCCCCCCCCCCCCTTTATGTTGACAGTTGATTGTAAAGTGAGGAGTATAGACACAACTACCATGCCCAGATAAGTAAACCAAAAGAAGTACCGTCCTTACCCTCAAAGACGATGCTCTTAGCCTCGCGCCGGGCGCTTTTCAGCCGTGCCTCAAGAGCGTGCTAGAATAAAGTAGCGCACATCAAAGACAAAGAGAATTCGACCCCCTGGCGCGAGGCTACATCGTCTGTTACGCGAGTTGTGAACCCGCGAATTGAGGAGGCACGGACCCGCGTTTGATGTCTCTGCAGGTGGTGGGATACGTCGATGAACTTGGAAAGGGTGAAACGGTGTAAAAGACAAAAGCAAATAAACACAAAGAGCTTTTTCCTGCCCGAGAGAAGAAGAAAGACACGATGGAAGGAGACAGAGAGCCTACTCGGCGTTGTCGCACTGGATCTTTGTCTTTCGTATATTTCTACACGCCTTGCCCTTTTTTCTAGTGGTTCTAGCGACCGCCATACAAAAAAATCATGTTTTCTTTTCGGCTATTCTGCCCTTCCTGAAGCTTTCTATTTTGCTGAACTTGATCTCTTTATCCTGCTTAATGTTCTGCTCGTATTGCTCCAGTTACTGTATTATGCTCATATTTAAAAAAAGTAACGAATAGATAAAGTAATTCGTTATCAATATTTAGTAACGAAATCACATAACAAATTATTTTTTTTAAAGTAACGTGGCAATTAAAGAATTAATAGAAAAAGTCACGGATTACAACTAATCCGTTATTTGTAACCGATTACTTCCCAAGTCTGCGCAGGTGTGATCTTCGGTTGCTAGGTGTTACGTCACGACTTCCCTTCCTGTAACCAGCCAATTCAGTGGGGCCTAAGTGGCTTAGCGTCTTATCACAAAGAATCCCAACATATAGGGTGCCTTCATACACACGCGCGCTTTTGCTTGAGTGGTGACATCTCAGCATTTTTCCGGCCAATCGTTTTTTTTTTTTGTTTTTTTTATCTATATCGAAGTGCGCGCCATCCGGTGTCCCTCAACTCGAGGGCGTAGTTTTGGTACAGCCTTGGCTAATGCATAGACGCCATTTTACCGCACAAGTCACGCACCGAGAGCGTGAAGGCGTCACGCGCTGGCTCATTCAGGGCAACAGCAGATGTCTTCACCCTGAGAGAGACATACATGTAGGCATTCTAGCAAAATATGCAGCCCCCCGCCATCTGTCGGCGCTTTCAGAAGGTGTTTCCTAGCTAGTCTTAGTTAGTGCCACTAAATAAGCTACGCGTGCGAGTAACCAACGACAGTTCGCCATATTGTGTCTTAAAATCATGGTTGCCAGTTATCTAAACTTTATCTGAAATCACATGAAACGTTTTTCCTCCCTGCACAAATGTTTAAACAGCTCGCGGCAGAGCAAAGCAATATTACATGACCTTTCTAACATCGAATCTAAAGCTGAGAAAGTCGCGCTTTTGAATTATGACGATCGGCACTTGCGTCTGCTCTGCATGCGAGCCAAAATGGCGGCGCCCGCAACAATGTTGTGGAACGGAGTGCCGATACTCTAAGCGCAGCTTATTTAGCGGCTCTAGTCTCAGTCAGTCAGTCAGTCAGTCAGTAAAACATTTATTCTTTGGCCAAAAAAAGTGAAAGCCGTTTACAACTCCCTGTAACACCGAATTAAAGCGCAGCTCTTGAGGAGGAGGAGGGAAGGGTACTGGGGGGTGAAGTGACCTGGGGGGGTCATGTGACCTTGGGGGGTCACGTGACGATGCCGATGATGTCATCAGTGACGTCACTGATGACTTCATCCGTGATGATGACGATGACGATGCGGATGCCGGTGACGTCATCAGTGACGTCACTGATGACGTCATCAGTGATGATGACGATGCGGATGCCGATGAGGTCATCAGTGACGTCACTGATGACGTCATCAGTGACGATGACGATGCGGACTCCGATGACGTCATCAGCGATGATGACGATGACGATGCGGATGTCGGTGACGTCATCAGTGGCGTCACTGATTACGTAATCCGTGATGATGACGATGACGATGCGGATGCCGGTGACGTCATCAGTGACGTAACTGATGACGTCATCAGTGATGACGATGACGATGCGGATGCCGGTGAGGTCGTCAGTGACGTCACTGATGACGTCATCAGTGATGATGACGATGTGGATGCCGGTGACATCATCAGTGACGATGACGTCTTCGGGGAGGTCACGTGACCTCGGCGGGGGGGGGGTCACGTGACCCTGGGGGTGGTCACGTGACCTCGGGGGGGGGGGGGTCACGTGACCTCGGGGGTCACGTGACTTTGGGTGTCACGTGGCCGTGGGGGTCACGTGACCGTGGGGGTCACCTGACCTTGGGGTGACCTTGGGGGCCACGTGACCTTGGGATGACCTTGGGGGATCGCGTGGCCTTGGGGTGACTTTGGTTACGCCGACGCCGACGGCGACGCCAACGGCGACGCCGACGCCGCTCAAGCCGGGAACGGGCCCCTAAGAGCTGCGCTCTAAAAGTAAATCGGAAGGAAAGAATGCAGTGCTGGCCGGACGCCTGGCTGGTATGGCCGTTAGGAAAGTCAGATATGCGCTTGCAGTCCCGCCTTGAACACGAAGTCAAGGAGGCTCCTCAGCACAGGCTTGCGTGCTTACTCTGTTCCTGGAGGGTGCGTCCAGCCTTCGAGCTGGATGATATCGAGTGGCCGGTGTCGAAATCATATTGCTGCCAGGCCCGGGCAGGATCAAGCAAGGAGGGAGAAGATGGCCCGGGCTCCGAGTTTGCAGCGCTGGCACAAGCCCGAGGACTTGTTTTGGCTCTATGTTGCGATTCGTGCTGGATCGAGCGTTTTGTCCGTTCTGATGCCCAGGAAGCGGACCCCCGCTCGATGACCCAAACCCGACGGAAGAAATCCGAGTCACCGGACAGAAATTCCTCGAGCCGAATGCGACATTCGTTTCGAGTGACAGTGCGGTGCTCGTACGGGTCCAGTTCCGCGTGATTATTGAGGGCGGTGGACTGGCGTCTGAAGGTACAGAGGCAAGGCGCGCGATCACGCTGGGCCGTGCATCCGTGTTTTGTTTCATGTGAAGGACTAGTTTCTTCGGCCTAGAGGAAGAGTGCGGAACGGGCGATTCGATGAGCCTCTTCATTTCCAGGAATCCCGGCGTGGCCATGAACCCATTCGATCTCGATGTGAACTCCCTGGCCACAAAGTTGCGAGGCGAGGTTTTTTTTTTTTTTTTTTTCGCACCAGCTTGGAGGAGCTGGCTCTAGCCTCGGATTTTGTTTTTGCTTTCTGTAGATCTGACAAGATGAGGAGGTTCGCAGGGAGGGCGGAGGAGGAGGAGGAGGACAGAGCTTTCTGGGCTGATGCTGAAGCCAGGCGAAGGACATGTAGTTCTCCTTGTTTTGGTCGAGGAGGATGGCGGATGACGTCTTGGTATGCAGACTTGCTCATAGGGAAGATCGTCGCAATTGTCTTCCTTGGTTGTGGGCCTACGAGACAGGTGACGTCAGTGTATACGGCAGCGAAGAAAGCGGGGTCCCAGCTGCCGACTCTTTTATGTGTGCGCGACCTCGACGAGCGGGCTGTTGAGCATCGACCTTTCAGGCAGTGGGCGAGTGGTGGTAATGGCAGCCAAATCTTCTAATGGAGGGAGTGCGACTGGATAGCGCGGACGTTTGGTGGTCGTCTTGCCTAAAGAGGGCAAAATGCCTCTGCCTGAGGGGGTTAGTAATAGTCGATTTTCGTTAGCGCTCATTCGTCTCGACGACATCCCGAATACCGTTTATTCCAGAGGTTGCTCTAGGGGTGCCGAGGCTGGTGAATCGTAGAAGTCCGGTGGTTACGCGCCGAGCACTGTTGTTCAGCGTTTTTAATTTGGCCCAATGTGCTTTAAAGGACAAAAATGCCGTGCTCCATAACAAACTCGCGGCACAACGAGTGCTTTGTACAGTCGTTTGGCGATGGTGTTGGAAGCTCACCCTCCAGAGGTGCAAATTTGGCGGATGACGTTGAATGGCTTGTTACGGGTTTCTATTGCTTCGAGACAGGTATCGGCGGCAGCGTCCTCTCAATTTCTATGCCGAGCACTCGCACAGAAGGGGAGGGAATAATGCGTAGTCCGGAAAAGACGAGATGAAGTCGCTCCGCTACTTGAGCATCACGATACTTTTTAGAAGAGAAAAACACGTAAGTGGTCTTCACGGGAGAGGCACGAAGTCTCACCCGGAAAAGATGTGCCTCTACGACATCCAGTGCATGTTGTAGTAGTACCTTCTGAAGTTTTTCTAAACCGCAGGTGTGAGGAGCCCGGATCGTCAGGTCGTCAGCATATAGGGTGAAGCCGATGTCGGGAATCTCGGCTAAGGCGTACGGCAGAGCGGCCATCACGATATTAAAAAGTGTCGGGAATATAACAAAGCTTTGAGGCACTCCTAGTCAATTCTGTTTCGGTTGTGTTTGTTCTGCTTCCCGGCCAGTGGCCAATGAGAACATGCGGTTGGCCAAAAAGCTAGGAATAAAATTTAGTGCGTGGTCAGAGATGCAGAGACTAGCCGCGGTTGTTATGATAAAGGAGTGCGGGACGAAGTCGAAAGCTCGACTGGTATCAATGGAGACGAAGGTGCCGGAATGATATTGCTGTCGACCTCTGCGGAGGATGATCGGTTGAGAAATGAGAGCCAGACTGCCCGGCGTACCTAGGCCGTTCTGAAAGCCGGCCCGTGCAGGGTGAAATGGGTCAATGGTTTCGAGGTACCAATCTAGTCTGTCGATAACTCTTCGCTCAATTGTCTTGTACACACAGGACGGGAGCGAGATGGTGCGGAAGTTTTTAATGGTGCTGCGAGCATGGTTCCCCTTGAGGCTTGGCACGACGATCGAGTGCTTTCATTCTTGGGGGAGCTCTCTAGAAAACCAGATTGCGTTAATCCAGTCAAGGAGCTGCAAGCGGGTCACGTCAGGGAGGTTCCGAGGCATGGCAGGAGTAACGTTGCCCGGCCCGGGTGCGGATCGCCTCTTGCTTCTTGTGGATTGCCCAATTTAATTCCCCAAGAGAAAACCGCCGTTTCATACCGTGGTCGGGCGCAACGACTTTGGGGAACTAGCTCGGGTCTTATAATACGTGCTGAGTAGCTGGCTGTCGGAAGAACGCGTCTAAGGCCAGATTCGCAAGTTCAGGTCCCGTCAGGCTCAGCTGGAGGGCGAGAGTTTGGGTTGCCACCTTGCTCATCTTTTTGCCATGTGATATCGAGTTGTGTCCCAGAGCTGCTGAATTGGCGTTCTCTCGGAGAGCGACGAGCTGTATTCAAGCCATCGGGTCTTTTTCAAGGTGTTACGCGTATTCCTTGGCCACGACGGTGGCCCGGGGGAGGGCTTGTCGAACCGCAGGGGTTCTGCGGCCTCTGCATTAACGATGAAGTAGTTAAAGGTGTTTTGCCCAGAGGCAAGCCCGGTGCAGAATAGCCAACGAAATGCAATCGTCCAAAAGAGAAAAACGACGAAAAACTACATTAGGAGGTGGCAGCAGTGGTAGCTACAACAATCCTGGCGTATCGACGTATCATCAAGCTGCAATCAAGTCTTTTCATTCGAAAGCAGGCAAGTGCAAGACGCGTCCTTTTCTTGTTCATCATATCCACCTTAAACATTTCAAAAGATTTATCGAATTAATATTCTTACAAAGAAAAAGAAAACTACCACGAAACCTTGAAACCACTTGGATTAGGCAGGCATTTGAAAACCGCCAAATTAACCCCATAAACAACTACGGGCCTAAGGTTGGGTACACAAGACATTCCAGTGTGGGGAGCACTGTTTTTTGTGACACTGTGCGACTGGTTAATCCTAGTACTAATAAATAGGCTACGCAGCTAATTTAGTGGCTCTTGGTATTCTCTACTGAGTACGAATAAAGTATTTGTATGTTTTATCACCATTCAGTGACCATTATAAAAATGTTTGATCGGATGATTACCGAGTAACTTCGCTCGCCTTGCCAAGGAGTTATTTTTATGGTGTAAGAATATATTCGATTTGTTTTAACAAAGTAAAACCACGGCCCCTTAGGCAGCTTGACTATCCTTGCGAATTTAAATAATCTTGCCTCACCTGCATCTATGTCATAAACCTCATTAAACCGGCAAAAAACCCCGACTGGCGAAACGTTAAAATACCGGCAAACTGATGGTTCTCGCAAGCCACTGCAGTTTATCTGGATGATTATAATGCACGCTCTCAGAAAGATACCTTTGCCGTCTTAAAGAAGCTGTGCAACGATATTAAATTGGAATGTTTTTCTCTCTACACGAGCTTACTGGCACACCTGGGACTCAAGGATACTCACACGCAACGCCATTGGCCAAGAAACTCCTTTGTTGCGGTGTAATTTCAAGGACAAAAGCGATAATTTTCATTCAATCTCTCCTTTGCAAAATTTGATGACGTAACTCGGGGATCGCAGTACACCCAAGTGACGACATTTGAATGCGGTTCATAGATTGTACCCGAGCATTGCGTGGGCACTCGACTTGGGCTCGTGACAATTGCTAGCTCGAGAAGCATTCGGGTTGTGACCCGTGTCCAATCGCTGCAACGACAACAGCCGAGCCATAACAATGTCTGGAACTCAGCGCGTATCCTGCGCTTTGCCAACCCCAGCGCGTGGCTATGATCAACACTGGCGGCATATAATCGGCTCCAGATCACGTGGAAGCTTGTTCTGGCTGCGAGTTGAGGGGGTGAACGCTGCTCGTTTTTCTTAAATTTTTTTCTGGGACTTCTACTGCGTGGGGTGAAAAACGAACGCGTGTTTCATAGGTCACTAACGTTAGGGATCCGTTTTAAGCGGTATTTGTGCACAGTACAAAAATTGTTGCATCGCTCCTTTAAGAACCACAATGTTTACGGTATAAAATGGACGGTTCCTTTGCTACTCAAGTAAAAATCTGGAATTTTGTATTCCTCGACGGCTTCTGTCTCTCTGCTGGTGGCGAGATGTTTTGGTGGCGCCCTGGTATATTTCCCCCTCCTGGCGTCATTACCTTACCAGCAACAAGTTCGATGGTATTCGTAATGAGAAAGGTGGAAGCTTAAAATCACTGAGCTCTGAAACCAACACATCCAAGACCGTCAAAATTGAAGTTCTTACGATAGCCTTATTTCCGTCAATGAGAACTGTTTTGTTGATGTCATCTGTCAGCACTGGGCCAATAATGGCAGGCCGACCATTGCGACAGTTTCGATCGCTGATGTCGCCAATCAAATAGTCGAAGTAAACTCTGAAATCAAATCTGTTTTCTGGAAGCTGAATAACCTATCCCACTATAGAAACAAGCCGAAACGACTGTCACGAACCACCTTCAAGCGCGTCGTGCATGCGGGCGAGGGTGACAAGATACCGCATGTCCTACTAAGTTGCCTTCTCTCAACCTTATTAGTGGCGAGATGTTTTGGTGGCGCCCTCCTATGGTTCCCCCTTGTGACGTCATTACCTTGCAAACAACAAGTTCGATGGTGTTTGTAAATAGCATGGTGGAAGCTTGAAATCATTGCACTCTAAAAAAAAACACTGCCAATACCGTGAAAATTAAAGTTCTTTCATTGCTCTTATTTCGTCAATGATAAATCCCCTTTCCGACGTCATAGTCAGCGTTCGGCCAATCGTGGAAGGCCGACCACAGCGACGCTTTCGGTCGCGCACGTCGCCAATAGTCCGTTTCAACTCATAAAGGTAGGGCGAGAGAAAGGAAGGCACGGGAGGTGGAAGCAGACAAAACGCTCGAGAAGATAGCGGGAAACCTCCTCCTTTCTTTAGCGTTCCGTCTGCTTCCTCTTCGCCCGCCTTCCTATCCCTCGCCCTAACTTCTTGAGTTGCAACGGACAAGAGATCAAATCTGTTGCCACTTTTCTTAGAACACTTGACGCCTTTTTAATTGCGCGTTCACTAGGTGGCACTCGAAACGCTATCAGCCCAAATTGTACGAAAAGTAGGTACAGAACCGTTCGAGCGTTGGGCGCACGATACGCTTGCCTGCGTGCTGCTGGCACATGTGGTTGGTTGATGTAGGACGTTTTTGTTTGTTGTTCTATTGAGACTCGTGCAAATGCGAACTCACCCGAACCAAAATTATTAACAAATTGTCCTTGCAATAAAACGGCAAGTAAATTCCTACTATATTGAAAATATCAGGGCCTGCTTCCTTGAAACTGCGTCTTAGCTAAGACTGCGTGTGAAAAAGCTTGCCAAGCCTGGGACGTGCGATCGTTTGTGGCGCATCTTCGCGCGCTACTGCGCTTCTGCTCTACGCTTGGCAAAAGTTTTTTCGTGCAGTTTTAGAAAATAATTTTTGTAGTTAGGAGGGCTTGGAAAGTATAGTTAATTGTCTCAAGATTACAACGCAACAAAACATTCCAATGCGTGCGTCTTGGATCTAAAGGTGTGCCCAAGGAACTTCGAGATAAACTGCTTGGCATTTATTCGTAGCCACCACAGTGAAAACAAGAATATCTTACATGATTCACAATTGCACTGTGGAGCTCATAGAAATCAGAGGACGATTACAAATTTGTGTAATGCGAAATTAGAGCGCAGCTCTTGAGGTATTTTTATTTTGCGATATACCGGTACAGGAGGGTACAAGGAGGGGGAGGGGATGGTACGAAAGAGAAGCGGAGTCTGTACAGAATAAGGAGGGGAGGGTATGGAGGAGTAGGGAAGAGGGAGGAGAGGACGAGAAGGGAAGGGTATGAAAGAGGAGGGGAGGGCACAGAGGACTCTATCCTCTTGCTCATCCTTCTCTCGCCTTCTCCTCCTCTAGCCTCCTCATCCCCTCCTCCTCCTCCTTTATAACCTCCCCTCCTCCCAAAGTTACCCCGCTCAATTTAGCTTGAAAAGTGACGCCATGTGACGTGAACCCCAATTGAGTTTTCCCGCTAAATTTATGGGAAAAATGACGTCACGTGACCATGTCACGTAACCTATAAATAAATTCAGTTTCTGTGCTGGATTTAGCGGGAAAATTTACGTCACTTGATCTCAACGCCAATTCAATTGTTGGTGCTGAGATCATATGACGTCAGTATTACACCTACATTCAGCGGGGAAACTGAATGCGCAGTGCTGCAATATGGCGCAGCGCTTCTCCAGAGCGCTGCGCTATCAGTCAATGCGACCGGCAAAAGGCGAGAGAGCATGGTTTCTTTGTCAATTACCGACGCAGTTTAGTAGCCCCGCAGTGCTCTAGGGGGGTAGGGGGGAAGAGACAGGAGTACGCTGGGACGTCACAACGCCGAGCTTTGTTTCGAACGATGAGTGGGAATACCTAAATCTAGTAACCGCTGTCTCCATTGCACTTGTCTAACGCGTTCAAATGCAAGAGCCAAACGCCGGACGCCTACATTCCGAGTTCTACCGCATTGGACGAGCGCAGTAGAGACCAAGACAGCCAGCTTTAGGTCTACCCACTAACCGTTCCCACCAGAGCATGGCAGTCTGACGTTCTCCACGCTCTCATCTCCTCGTCTCCCTCAGTGTCTTTGCGAATAGGAATTAATCAGATGGTTTCATTAGCACGCGGTACGAGTAAAGCAACTTATCGTCTGCCGCGAACCACTGTCTTGCCAATGTGAAATAAATTTTGTCAACAACTGGGAATACTCCCTATATTATTCTTGTTGCCTAGCCAAAGGATATCAGATGCCGCAGACTTATCATTGATGCCAGGGATTAGCTTTTGTCTTGCAGGGAACACTTATAGCGCACATCTTTCGAAAGGGGTGATGAACAAATCAAGAAGCGCAACAATGAATATTGCGGCATGACATTAGGGAGTTTAGTAGATCGTTCCCATATTCCGGATACCCCCGATAAAATGCATGTGTAAAGGCGGTGGAGGATAATCGGGGATCATTATCGTAGTCATGGGAAGAATCTACTAAAACTCTCTAATCGTGCCTCCCCTCCCCCACCATTAAACGATAACATGTGAATGCCTGCACCACAATCTGCTTCTACGTCTTAGCACAGAGGGCACCAGAGAGCCGGCATTCAGTCGGCATTTTGTTAGGAGCCATAGCTGCAAGGAATGTTACTTTGCGGTAAGATGTCTAGTACACCACGGCTTCTAACAGTCGCCCTTCCTGGTTTACAGGTCTCACTCAATAAGTTATGCCGTAAAATAACGACACTACAGCCATCTTGTTGCTGAAATCATAGTGGTCAATTGTCTTCACTGGTATCTAAAATCGCAGGAACCGTTTTTCTCTTCTTCAGGAATGGATATACAATCCGGTACAAAAAAATCAAGCCAGTAGATCTCGAGGAAAAGTAAACAATAACAATCCGTCGTCTCTCTCTTTTTTTTTTTTTTTTTGCTTTTAATTGTTTAGATTTTGTCCATGTGGAAGCAAGCACTTATTCTGTACCTCAGATTGCTGCTGTCCTTGGCAGATGACATCGGCCTGATAAACCTGCATTGCGACACACTTGAATATATTACGCCGTCACCCGCAGCCATGCCAGATAACATGAACAATGCTGACTTGACGGTGACTCTTCAAGGTGCCGCCGCCAAAGGTAGGAGACTAACGTCGCCATATACCTCGTTTCGTGTTAAATTGGTCCACAGACTACGCTACGATTCAATGGAGCTATCAAGCAGTGCCAAAAGTGCACCGTCATGGCGGTCATCCTCTTTGTGTGCTTGCTATTACCGGCCACACCAGTCGCAAATAGCGAATGCGGCACGATCTTGGGCTTCCTTCTGGGTGTGATTGGTCCTCCCGGTGATAACAATCGAACAGGAGACGACGACGAACACACGAACAAACACCGTGACGATGCATTTTTGGGCGCTGCTCGATTTGCTTTATCGAATTTTAGCATCGGCCGCTGTCGGACCTGAACTGAAAGCGAAGATCAACTCTTAAGCACGCGGCAGATTTGAGCCGCCATTTCCGACCTTCTCTCGTCTTACCGATATTCCGAGTCACTGAAGCGTGCGTTGACCAGCCTCCGGAAAGGCCTATGCTGGGGAGATGGACCGAGCAGCACCTAAGATGGCAATAACCTCTCCTCCTGTGGTAATGATAAAGTGAAGCGACCGGACAAAGAGGAAATAAAAACGGAAGGTCGTTTATAACGGCCCCATGCACAGCTGCCTAAAAGCATCTAAAGAATAAGAAAAAAAAAAAAAACAGAATGCACCATGTCATTGATCGTGACGTAAAACACGTGAAATATCATGCTCAGTTTATCTCATCGTAGGTACCTTTCTAGGTCCAAACATAATTTCAGCTTCATCGCTCACTGAGCTCCTTACCAAGATTGCGACTAATGGTTTTACCATGTGCTTTGAGGGAAATGATTTTGGTGTTGTTGTCTTACAATGAATTCTTGCCGCAGACTTGGAGCCCGCCTAATGCGCCCCTATTCGAGCGCGCATCTTCTTCTGGCAGATCCGGCTCAAAATTGGTCATCTTCCGCTCGCAGATTTGTGGCAGCGCCCGCCCGTAGAGCCCTTCCAACTCCGCCGAAATCGGACCGGGGGTTTTATGGGTGCTTGGCGGAAGTCGGCAGAAACCCGCTACGTTAAATTTCTTTTACACGGCAGTGCTAATGCGGGGCGCGGTCGCCGCACCTAGCCGGAGCTTTTCGAGACGGATTCCGTTGATCGCGTCGGTTATTTACACGGGGTGGCGACGGCTCCATGGCTCCTACTTCGCGCGTATTCGGAGTGCAGAGGCGAAACTGGATCGCGGCAAATGGTAAGCACTGGCATCAATTCTGAGCTGAAGAACGAGAATGGGAGCGACAGAAACTCCGAAAGAGGAAGAAAATTCGAGAGGATGCAAGTTTGAGCTGCAGCCATTTTAAACTACAGACTGCCTCCGGCAGGTCGCTCCAAAACTGCTAGTCGATCTTGCACTCGTCGATTTGGAGCGTGTCCCACGGTGCGGATTTTCTCCTCCTCACGCGGAATGTGAAAGGCGCTACGGATCTACGAGCGAAAGGCCCCATTATACAATTTATCTTTTTTTTTTGCAAGGAGTGGCGTCACGTCCCAGTGCAACGCTGGTAGCTGCCAATATAGGCTTGAAAATAAGAGAATGCATTTTTACAGCGAAGCTGTATATCTCTACTACCCAAGCAAATTTTCGTACCGTTGGCGTTGGAAGCAAAAAACTCCCGGCAAAAAATTGAAGGCAAAACAGCATATCTCTTTTGAAATCAGGAATACAGCATACAGCTCAGTATCCGTTTGAATAAACAAAACCACAAAAAAAAATGCATTAAAACCACATGGTGGATGATAAGTCGCGTGCGAACAATAGGAACACTCTCCCAGACGTTCCGGTAAAAATTAGGTTTGCACATGCTTTGAAAGGGGGTGACCGTATTCGAGGCCCTCGTGTGAAGTGCAAACCGCATGACGGATGATAACGGCGCCTGCGAACAATGCGAAGCACGTTCCTTCTCCCCGCGTGTGTTTTCGTGTCGGCGTTCTCACGGAAGAAAAGTCTTCGGAAGATTGAAGCGAAAAGTACCAGCACCACCAATACAGCATACAGCACAACATTTGTTTCAATAAAGAATAAGCACAAAACAAGCGTCCTAACCATATAATGAATGATAAAGACTTCCTGGAAAAAAATGCGAAGCACGTAGCTCTCACCGCATACGTTTCCAGTGAAGATTACTGTTGCCCAAGCGGCGGCGGCAGCTTGCGACTAGGAAAGTGACGTCACTAGCATTTGATATATAAAAAGAACCCGCCAATACCCCGTCTCACCATACGTCCGGACGCAACCGATCCTACGAGCTATTTTAGCCAATTCCTTTCTGTGGACGTGGCCCTTGATACGCTTTCCGCGCGTCGCTGTGGCCCGTTTATAAGGTCACGTGACACTCACACGGCCTCCTATTGGCTCCGATGGCTCCTAACATCCATATGCGATTCCCTACGGCCACTAAGTTTGTTTCCGTTCCGTTTGTTGTTCGAAACAAGTGCCTGCCTATACAACTATTTTCTTCAGCATACTATTTCCTAGGTCAAGACTCTAGAGACATGCAGGCAGTACCTGGGAAGGAAATCCGTTTATTCCTTAGAGCACCTGGATTATCTCAGGCGCATTGATGGCGACGCGGGGCGGCACCATGACACCACAGTCCGCCCCTCTCCCCCTGATTTGTAATTATAACCCCAGCGTTCGGGTTGTCGCGACAATCTCGCGCCGCGACGAAGCGGGACTGGCTCAGGACACGCTTTGGGTTTGCCTTACTCGCTGAGGTCTTCGGAAGCAGCCGGGGTAGCTTCCAAAGGACCGCCGTCTTGAACTCCCGTTTGCGGCACAGCTGGCTCTAGTTATCTTCCATGAGTCAGCCGTGTTGAAAAAGGTTCCAGAGCGTCATATTCTGTCAGCGGTGAATACTCGACAGTCTGGGCGAGGGGTAGCGGGCTTTTAGAAGGTGGTGCAGGACGACAAACCATCGTTTGTTCAGAGCGGGGCAACGTGGACAGCACTAGTTGGTAAGGGTGATCAAACGTTCTTGGTTGTTCACGCTCATAACGTACGTCACTGCACTGATTCGTCTTGGGACAATGCTCACTAGCCGTGCAGGACCACCTGGTCTGGTTCCCTTGACCCGCATCCTCTCACTGCCCTTTGAACTCTGGCCAGTGTAAAGAAAGCTGCCGCGTACTTTAGCGCCACTTTGTCCGACGGTCGCTCAACTCCGGATATAGTACCCTGAGCCGCGTTCCAGGCTTCCAGGACAGGAATACTTCTTCTGGCGTCTTGCCGGTTGCTGCACATCGGGTGTTCCTGTAGCGAAAAAAATTAATTCATCGACACGATGTAAATGGTTTTCTGAGCTCCGGCTTGTGCTTCATCCTTCAGTTGCACAGTTTCATTTGCATGTTGTTTTAATAGTCCACACGAGACATTACGCCGCTCTATAAGACGCTGGGTGGTAGGGGGCGTGGACTTGTGGCGTATTTCATTTGTTAGCAGGAACGTCTTAAGCTCCATCTGCACGAACTACGCCCCGTTGCCACTGACTACAGATCTTCCGGTCATCCAAACGCTACAAAAATGGTGTTCACTTTCTCAAATGTTTAGAGAGAAGTTTTCAAGGTCATGCAATCAACCTCGGCTCACCTTAAGTAAGTGTCCACAAAAACGAACAACCAGTGTGGATTTCTGTACGCGAACACCAAGTGAACTCTCTTCCTTCGTTGTCGGACGCTTTCACGATGTAATAGACCGCTTATGAAATACTCTCGTTTGTTGGCAGCTGTGGAGTCCTTGCACAATGGCGAAGTAAATACTCAGCGTCACAGCACACTGGAAAAGCAACACCCACAGAAAAAGGGGATGACCGCAATGGCTTTGCAATTTCGACTTTAATTGGCTAGTGGTCTCGTAGTGTTGTCCTCGTTTCGGCGTTTGCTATCTTAGGGAATGCCCTGCACGTTCCTTGAAGCAGTCCTTCCGCCATTGTGCATTGGTTCCAACCTTCTAATAATCGACAGGTGCTTTTCGCAAGGTATCTATAGGAAGGTACGGTGCCGCGTTCTGCGTCGGTTGACAATCTGGGCACTCGTCCACGATTTGCTTTGTGTCATCGGCTTGCTTAGACCACCAAACGTGGTTTCGTGAAAGCATTTTTATTCGAGTTGCTCCTGTGCCCCTCATGCTTGAATAGCAACACCGAAAGACACAGAGAAATCTGTATGACTATAAGATTGCCCCAAGGGCCGTAGCATTCGTCCCTACCTTCTTCGTAAGTGTCGAATTCCAAGAATTTCAACATCATCCTTCCGATTCGAAGTTCCGTCGACCCGCCACTATCGATTACAGCTCTCTGTTTGATTCAATTTTTTCGCCAGTTTATTTGTCAAGATACGTGCAGGCAGTTCCGGGAACACAAGACGCTTATTCCTTATAATGCCGTGATTTTCTAACTTTCTAACTCCCCAGAAGAAGCCCGGGGCGCCGCCGAAGCCGTCGACCTCCAAGGGTCATGTGCCGGCGGCAACTGGCGCGCCCATGGGCGAAAGCAGGCCCAGATCCAAGGAGGACGCTCCCCTCTCAGGATAAGAGTCCTCTCTTTCTGTCACCAGTGACCCCACTCAGACGCAGAAAGACCCTTCTAAAAACCAGGGCACGCCAAGTGTAAAGGTAGATTTTAAGCCTAACGAATCTTCTTTTTAAGTCACTTTTCGTATAAATCTATTTTTTCTCTCTAAATGGCAAAAAGTGTAGTATTATGCTGTGGAAATGTCGCAGCCTTTTTTATAATACTGACGGCATCAATTTCTTTCTCGATAAGCTTTGACATGTGGTCATATGCCTGCTGAAGACTCAGCTTAGGGACACGCATGCAGATGTTTTACGCCGCCATCAAGTTTTGGGAAAGGACCGTGCATCATCTAGCAACTCGTTTGGTGGAGTGTACTTTCCCCTCCATAGATTTGTCTCTTTCATCACCATCTTCATTTCCACGCTTTTCGTGGAAGGCTTTAGACAATTCCTTGGGAATTGACCATTTTTCTGTGATTTTAGAAAGTATGGCATCACTCCCTTCTCTTCGAACCAGCATCCTTAGGTGGAAGTTGGATAACGCGGACTGGGCTCTTTTTGCGTTGCAAGCGGTACTTCACTCTACCAAATTTTTATCTATCTCGCCTCAGAATGCAACCTTGGACATTATTGATCGAATCATAAATGGAGCATCTATTTCTGTTCCACAAACATTGGGGAATCTTCCGAAGCGGAGCAAGCCTTGGTGGAGCAAGGAGTGTACTGCCACATGTAAGTCTCAGAACAAGGCCTGGTGCACGTTTTGCCGCTACCCAATTACCAGGAACAAGATCGAATTAAAAAAAAGTAAAGAAAAGGCTCGTTGGACAAGTAGGTAAGCCAAGAGGAGCTTGTGGATGAAGTATGTTTCCAAGGTGAACAGTTTTGTTACGTCAAAAGAGGTGTGGGACCGAATGAGAAAGATTCGGAGCAAATATCTTTCTTTTAAGATACCTCTTTTAACCTCAGCTGTGCCAACATTGAAGGGCCAGGCAAATTGTCTTCCATATTATTTTCAAAAAGTTTCTAGCTCATCAAGTTATACTGCCAAATTAAAAAAAAAAAACCATGGCTATAAAGGAAAAGCAGCCAATTTGTCCCATTGCGCTGACTAGTTGTCTCGGAAAACTTACGAGAGACTGATAAATAGGCGATATGTCTGGTTCGGATGCTCTAGAATATAACGAGCCTTTCACATTCTGTGAACTTGAGGTGGCCCTTCCAACAAAAAAGGAATCTGCACCAAAATCTGACAGATTTAAATATGAAATGTCGCGGCACTTGTCCCGTGAATCCCTAGGACATCTGTTGACTTTTTTTAACCATTTGTGGGGAGCTTCTGTTTTTCCTCAGTACTGGAAACGTGCACATATAATTAATTACCTTGCTGAAATCCGGTAAAGACTCTTCACTGCTTACGAGTTATTGTCTCATTGCGCTGACTAGTTGTCTCGGAAAAGTTACGAGAGACTGATAAATAGGCGACTAGTTCACTTTTTCGAGGCTGAAAGAATTTTAGATACGAATCAGTGTGGATTTAGAATGGGTCGCTCAACTTTAGATCATCTTGTTCGCCTGGAAACTTCCATACGTGAGGCGTTTGTACATCGACAGCACTGTGTGCCGGTATTGTTCGACCTAGAGAAGGCTAACGACACTACTTGGCGTTAAAGGATTCTCAGGGACTTGCACATTTATGGCATCCGTGGCCGAATGTTGCTTTGCATACGAGATTTTCTTACTAACCGAACTTTTCGGGTTAGGTTTGGCTCCTTGCTCTCTGATGTTTTTCTTTAAGAAAATATGGTTCCCCAAGTAGGTGTATTGAGCGTTAGTCTGTTTGCAGTGAATATAAAGCGTCTGGCTGCAATGTTACCACCATCCGTCTCCTATTTTTTATATGTGAACGATGTGCAGATTTCCTTTTCTTCCTGCAACCTCTCAAGTTGCGAGCGCCAACTGCAGGTCTCTATAAATAAAATGAGTAAATGGGCCGACGAAAATGGGTTTAGATTTTCTCGTGAAAAGACAGTGTGCATGCCCTTTTCACTGTGGCGTGGCCTGTCAGTTGAGCCCAGTTTACAACTCAATACTACATCTGTACCTGTAAAGCAAGAGCACACATTTTTGGGAGTTGTTTTTGGCAAGAAACTTACGTTTTTGGCCCACATCAAGGAACTGCAGAAGTGCGTGCAAGCGTCTAATATCCTCAAAGTACTCTCCCACATATCTTGGGTGTCTGACAGGCGATGCAGGTGGCAGGGCAGTGTATAATCATCCAATTATACACTGCCCTGGATCGCTTCCTTCCGGACTATGGTGCAATTGTGTACGGATCAGCACGGGAATCGGTTTTAAAAATGCTGGATCCTGTCCATCATCTTGGCCTTCGATTACTACAAGAGCTTTTCGAATTTCGCCTGTAATGAGCTTGTATGCAGATACTTATGAAATTTCTTTAGGAAAAAGGAAACATAATCTTACCCTGTGTTACGGGTACAAAGTTGAATCTGACCCTGCAAATCCCGCCTTTAGCTGTGTACAGACTTCTTGTCTCTCACGACTTTTTGAAAACAAGCCAAGCATTGTGCGACCATTAAGCTTTCGGCTTCAAAATATTTCAACTTCCTGCAGCTTACAATCCCTGAAAATAACATGGTTACATTGGTCGAGAGCATTCCTCCGTGGAGTGCAGTAAATGTTTCATGCTACTGGTCAATGGCGAAAGTTTCTAAGCGAACCTCTTGTGATTCAGCAGGAGTTTTTAGCATTGCTGGAGAAATATCAAGGTTACCTACAATTTTATACCGATGGTGCCAAAACCTCATCCTACGTAGGTTCTGCAGTGTTTTCACCGCAGTACAAGAAACCAAGACGTGTCGATAGCATTGCAAGTATTTTTTACTGCTGAGAGTTATGGTATAATGCTGGCCCTTGAACATATCTTAGAGAATCATGCGATGAAAGCTACTTTGTTTGTTGACTCTCAGAGTGCCCTGCTCTCGGTTTGCTCTCTTACGGACACAAAAAACTGGCTTACACAACAAGTGCGTGTAAATATGCACCGTGCTCTCCTACTCGGACTTCATATTAAATTCTGCGTGGTACTAAGCTATGTAGGAATTATCGGCAATGAAGGGGCAGAAAAGCTAGCCGCCTCTATCAAGGATAACATTAAAATATCCCTCAGACTGCCATATGAACATTTTAAGCTAGCTTTCAAAAGAGCAACTAACAAGGTATGGCAGTCAGAATGAGATGGGGAAATTGACAATGAACTACACGTTATCAAACCTTGTTTGGAGGTGTGGGAAAGTTCCCATCACAAGGATCATTTTCATGAGGTTTTGATGTCCCGATTGAGGATTGGCCACTCTCGCTTGACACATCTGCATTTGCTTTGTGGTGAAGACGCTCCACAGTGTGAGCATAGCGGCAGAGCAGTGACTGTATTGCACATCTTGTGGAATTGCAGGCACCTACATCAACTGCGACGGGCATGGTTTCCAGAACTGTTTATTTATCATCTACCGCCTCACCCTGCCTTCCTTCTCAGTGATCAACCTCTAGTCCCTTTTCGGCGTGTTTTAGAATTACTTAAAATAACTGGCTACATACACCGGTTGTAAATTTTATTCATAAAATATATCACTCCCGTTGTGGACAGTTTAAAATGTGGTAGACTACGGTCAGTTTAGTCTTAAAATTCATATACATCATACAGTTTTTATACCCAGACCTCATATTTACGTGATAGAGGACTCATGTTCATAGTCTTATTAGATCATCAGCTAATATAGCTCTGTTTCTTAAACCCTTGTTTCTACAATAGTTTATGCACTTGTCGCATTTTGGCCCTGGTAGCTCTCGCGCCATAAAAGTCAAATCAATCAATCAATCGATCGTTCCTGTAGTCGCGCTTTTCTTCCATGATTTTCGAGGACCTTGATTGAAACCTTACGTGAACCCTACTTTCAATCGCCGAGAGTTGCTCCTACACACTTATTACTTTCGGTTCTCGCGACCAGCACCAGAGTATTTTAACCGGCTTCGTGTTGGCCACACTCGAATGTTTGAAGACGCAGTGGAACACGCCCAGCATGCTTTCGGCCAATGGCGTCTCCTCTAATGACTTCTATACTTCCCAACGAATGACTCAACTCAACTCCGCGTTCACTTCAGCAGGCGGCACTCGGAATATGGCGTTTGTTGTTGTTGGCTTCAGATCTTCACTTGCTACATACGCGCGTTTCTGCATTAAGTAGGCAAATTTGTTTTTATGGTTACGCTGACCGTAGAAGACGGCTTTATCGTGCGAGAGGTGGCGGCGAAATTTTGTGCGTACTTAGGCTTTCTCGTCGGGCTTTGGGAGCAGCGAGAAGAACAAAAGATTTCTAAATAAGGACAAATCCCGGATAATTTATGTTGTCTAACGCCGTCTGAAGCCCCGGTCATACTGCTCGTGCATTATGCAAAATACGGTTTTCAGATACTGCTGAGGTATTTCCTCCGTGTACAGCGGCCCTGTCTTTTTGGTCATAAAAGACTGCCTGCAGACATGCATTAAACAACCATATGTATCAAGCAAATATGCATTCAACATGTTTCAGGTGTGTCTGGAGGTTATTTTCACATGCCGTTTGCAGCGAAATATTGTGTACTTTGCAGGATATCTTGCGACACGTAATTTTAGGTTTACACGAAAAATTGCTTTTTAGCTAACACTTTGAAAAAAGCAAACTTTTTTTTTTATAATGCGACATGGGTATAACTATTGAAGTGTAATTTATTTAGCTGTCGACTGCTTAGTAAGTCTATAACGTATTCCAAATAGGTAAAGAAGAAACGCGTGCTACAGGCTTATCAGTGCCGTGAGGAATAAAACAAACGTCCTAAGCCAAATCTGCTGTGATGAATCGACAATAACTTGGTGTTTCTGGACGTGCAACCTCATCTCCGCCGCTCTGCGCGATAAGTGCTCAAGTCAACACGAGCCGCTTCGTGTACTGCCGCCTGCGTCCTCTGGATTAAAGTTAACACTGCGCCACGCATGCAGCGAAGGCTTGGGCAGATCATTCTAATTATCTTTTAACGTAAGAGGGAACACGAAAACAAGAGTATTTGTAGACGTCACCACTGTACTGCTAATCGTCCACTCGACGGCCTGAGCAGAGCCACCAGGACCAAATGTGCAAAGTAATCAGCGGAACAAAAAACAACAAGGGAATAGTTCAAATTCTTCGCCTATTTTATCATTGCAAATAAAGAAACAAGAAGGAGCCCGCTGGCTTTTCTACGTGCCCTTTAGCAGTTCAGAATTCAATTTCTTTTTCGATCAAACCCTCAAAGAAGTCAAACGTTTGAAATCTCAAAGAAAAAAAACTAGTTGGTTTTCTTGGGGCCGTTTTCGGGTTAAAAAAAGTTTTTACTCTGATAATCCGCACCTGTCAGATAAGGCGCACCTAGTTCATAAAGCACACCGGTTGATTAGGCCGAACATAGCTTTTTTCATAAAACACTCTCAAAAATCTTCAATCATTTAAAATTCTTTGTCATTCAAAAGATCTGTCACGTCTGGTCATGATGAACGATCGAGAAAGAAGGAATTTTTATATTGTCCGCACTTGTAGGTAGTTCCCGATCTGTGAAATTTTAAGCTTCAAACATTTTTTTTTTAAATTTTCTTACTTGTTTTAAAAGTTTTTTTTTCAGCTGGTGAAGCTCGTGGAGCAGCAGGCTCAACTTTTATTATACTTAGTTTGACGCTAAAAGCCTGTTCACACATAGAGCGCCACACCGAATCGACGCCGAAAAGGACACCGATGCGGCACGGAGGCTGCCCCGAGTTGTCAGTTTAGACGCAATGCATCGGCGCTGTCGCGACTCACCGCTGCGAAACAGCACGTGACGAGAAAAAGCAGTGCACGACTTACTGCACATCGGCGATCAGCCTCGTGCTAGTCACAACTGCATCAGCGCCGATTCGGCGCTGCGGACATGCGTGAAACCGCCCCTAATAAAAGACTGGTTCACACAGCGCCGTTTTCTTGCGCTTTCTTATGTTAAATAAAACTAAGAGTAAGGTTCGTATCTCTAATATTGCTTGCGAGACTCTCTGCTTGAGCTGGTAGCCAAGCTTAAAATTAAGCACAGACGTGTGACGTAAGCAGATCTAAGCTTCCTAAACATGACGCAGCGTAACCAAACGGTGCGGCGTCTACCAGCCCTAAGTCGGAGCGCAGCCGAAGTTACGACGTGACGAACCCAACCCAACAGCACTAAAAGTGCATTGTCACGGCTCTCGCCACTCTCGTACGATTGTAGTATCCGGCTGAAACGATCACGGGCAGAGAAAACAAAACATCCTAGGTTCATGGAGTATTTAAGGCGCATGATTGTTTCGCAGGTGATAGAAAAAACACAAAGACGAGGAGCACCATGACGATGCTCTTTTTAGTTCAGCTTGATTGACTACATCCAACGTTAGTAGAACAACTGAGTTGGGAAACTGCCATAGAACCTGCTTTGAAAAAGTAGCTTCGATCCGTACTCGAGAACCGAACTAACGGCGATCGGAACACCGCCATATCTCCCGCAATGTCCACTCCGGGAACTGCATCTCTCCCGGTATCCGTTCAGGTTGAGTCGCAGAAGGGCCGATGCCACCATCTCGCAGTGCCATTTCGCAGTAGCAATATAATTGAACCTTCATCTTTTGACTAGTCGCAAAAGGACGGCGCTGTTATCGTATTTAGTTTGGTCTCGGTGGACATGAGCGGTCTGGATGTCAAGGGTGAGTTTCCCAACCGAGGGTTTTAGTAACGTTGTCTTCAACAGACTGTAGTATCGGCTGGGGTCAGACTTTAAGTGAAACGGAGTATTGAAGACGAGATTCAACCATCGCATTCCAAAACGCTAACTTCATAACCGCACACATGTGGACAAACACAGCAAAACTGGTGTAGGTCAAGCTTGCATCCTCTGACGACTGCTTTCAACGGAGATCCGGCTCACGTTTCCCGCGCTGCATCGTTAAAGATGACGTTAAGAATCGAGTACAGACGTCTTGTGTTGGGAAAACCCCGAGCACCGGAGAAAGCAAGCTGGAGAGGGCACTCCCTGTACAACAACTCAACACTCCCACACACCACGCTACTGCGATAGCGCTTCGGGCACACTTTTGATCTGGTATGTTGGCAGACTTTTGTGCGAGCCGTAAATCGCTGTGTTGTTTTGGAAGAAACCGGATTGAAATTGGCGCCTTTTTGTTGAAACGCCTCGACTAAGGCTTCTCAAAAAAGCCGAGAAAGGTGTCAAGATCAGTTTTCATGTGTTTCTATCTGCACGTTTCGTGCAAAAGCATGGATAGGTAACGTGAACAGCGAAAATCAGACGCCGCGTGAGCACATTTGCTTGAACGGGAACCATTTTGGGTGTAACTCACGGATCCTTGTGAAAAATACGGTCAAGTACAGATCAGCTGGTGGATGTTTACCATGTTGCTACTGAACCCGATGCTGAGATATGAAATATAAAATTAGATGTCGAAGGGACAAAAATGTGACAACGTGAACGTTTTGAGACGTTCCCTTCATCCATTTTGTTTGTACCATTTGAAAGTCGCCACTTTGAAATGGCTTACCAACTACACGCCAGTCCAAATATGCACACAATACGAATTAATTCTTCCTTCTGCGTTTAAGTTTATATTTCGCACCCCAGTATCGGCCCATCGGGCTAAGTTCCAAGAGGAAACACTAGTGGTCTTGAGATTTACATGTTTTTTTTCCAACGTAAACATGGGAAAACCGCCAAGTAGTCCAGACCGCACGTGGGCCAGGTTCAGTGCGTCTCCATGTTCAAACTGCCGGCTGATTGTTAAAACTGTTACCTGCTGTTATAAACGGCCAACTCAAACCTTTAATGACGGGCAATTATCTTCTTCAAAATGTGTGTCATCTAGAATGACGATGCGGAAACATATGTTAAGACCAGAAAAGGCAGTCTGAGTTGTGACAATAAAGGGGCACTGAAGTCTCTTTCGAAAAAGGTTGTTTTTGATCCTATATTGTTTGAAATGTGTTGGTTTCCACATATACCAAGTCCTATATTACAAAACCGCATATTCATCTCGAGGCAATAGAAAAAACATGTGGACTCGTTTCTTCTCGCGGACTACCTTGTGTGGAACAATGAAAGCCCTACAGTACGCGCAGATTCCGAAAATTTTTATTATAACTCGTTTCGAAGAGAATCTGATAGGTACACATTAGGATAAAACTCCTTTTTTTCTGCGTGGGCGAAGTCATCGCTGGCAACTAGCCGACAAGCGCCCTTCGTCGACTACTTCACTCGGACAAAAATCCTTCCCAAAAAAGGGTGTGTCGCGATCTTTGAAGATGCATTTAACAAAGACATAATCTAAGCACGGTTGTATTTCGGGTTCGTTCGGATGCTTAGAGCGTCTAGATTGAGTTGTCGGCACAAAAGTGCGATCTCAGAATGGACTTCAGTGCCCCTTTTAAAGCAATGCAAAACGTCAAGCTTGCATTGCTTAACATCACAACTTTGACTGCTTTTTTTGGTCTAAACATTTCGTTCGGCATAGTCATTCGCTGAGGTGCCTCCATAAGTTGCGATTAATGGCTCTCCGAGTGTTGTGCGGGAAAGTAGCCGCACGGGCTTGTTTAGAGTGAGGAGGATGCTGATCCCTTCGATCGCGCGAAAAATGGGAGCCTTCGGTACTGTCTGGACCACTTAGCGGCTTACCAGGTCATTTCCGACCCTGAGTTGGACAAAGGGGTGTCACGTCCTGGCAGACAGCGGCGCCAAGTGTTCGCCTCGTCTAGACAACACAATGGACCGGCGATCGGCTCAGCGGCTCGTCGCTTCCCTGGGCCACGAGAAGTTCAGGTGGCTTAGCTAGTTCGTCTGACCTGAGGATTTTCGTTGGGACAACGTCGACATCGGCACCAGACATGGTCTCAATGCGTCCTGACGACTCGGACCTTTGTGTGTGTGCGGGGAGAGGCGACGGAGGCGGAGCCTCATGGTTTGTGGACTTCAAGTCACGGGATTGATTGCAGATACAGCTGCTTTAGTTCCCTCTCTGGGGTTGTAGAGAAACGTACCCGGTTAGAAAGGAGAAGCGAGCTCCTTCAAAGTGTTCTCTGGCTTTATCTTCATTCTATAAATATCTGTCAAGCAATGTAAATATGTATATATGTATCTGACAGTGAACACCTGCTCCTTCGAGTTTCCTGCTCCCCTAATGCCCGGAGATGGCCCGACAGTCGGATTCGCTACCAGGACGACGATCCATTCGTAAAACTTCTCTTTCAAATTTGCCTCATTGTTCAAACTGTCTTCTGTTCGTTTAGAAAACAACGTCCGGTAGACTCCAGGTCGACGCAGTAATTGCGATAATAATTGAAAGTGGGTATTATAATACTTTACATTTTAAATATTTTTTGGGCTGCTAAGGCTCACGACTGACTACAGTAATCCCCGGAGAAGGGGAACAAGGTGGACAAAGGACAAACACAAAACTCCAAACAGAACTAGGTGACTGGTGCGCGACCAAAAAAATCTGCCTGATCCGGGTATCAAACCCGGGACCTCTCCATTTTCATTGGAGCGCTCTACCAACTGAGCGAACCAAGGGTTAGGAGTTAGTAGAGCAAACAGGTTTTATCAGCAGCCTCCAGTCTAACACCAACAAGGGTGAAAGGCTTGCACTTTAAGGTTATGTTTATATGGCAAAGATAAATTTATGCTTAGGCTCGGTGTAAACCGTCCAAACAATAGGGTATTAATGGTTTTTCAAGGTGGCATCAAAAACGTGTTGTTCCTGAATCACATAGTGCGATTTTCAGTCAAGACGTCGAGCATCTCCACCAAGTTCCTCGCGTTTGCAACCCGAGTGAAGTCGTGACTGAAAATATCGAGCAGGATCTCTCCATCTCGATCAAGAATTAGCGTCCATTCTGCGGAGCTCAAGCGGAATGAATCGCCGCATGTCACAATATTCACGCGAAGGTTTGCGTTGAAACGAGCGTGATGATTTAGCTGACGCCACTAAAGTAGTCACCCATTGCTAGGTGGACGAAAATTAACCAATAACGGCTCGAAAAAATAAAACAAAAACATTGTCACTCAGACCGATGCCGACAACATCGCATTTCAGTGTGCAGTGACAACAGAGCATGTATTTTCTTATTTACAGGGGTGCTGCAGCCAAATGCGGTTTTTCTGCCCAAGTATATAATAATTGTGGCAGCCGAGAAACCATCTGGCATGTTGGTCCAAGGCTCATTTTGCACTACTGCTCTGGGGTTTCTAGAAAGAGATTGCTCAACCGCAACTTACGGCAACAATCAGGCAAGAGAACTTGAGACTCAAGAAAAACTAACTATGATGTGTGTGTGTGTGTTTTTAAGGTGTACTTATATCTTTTTTATTCATACATGTTTTTTTTCTAATTTAAATTTGATTCTATGAAAATGAAAGCGATGAAGTTTGAGAAAATATAACTGCTGTTGCACCTTTATAAAGCCTGCACTTACCTCCTCCTCTGATAGTTCAGCGCTAAAACAAGACCTCTAAAAAATGAAAGTGCAAAATTCAAGCAAAATATAACACCTATTTTACAACATTCAATTAGTTTAGGATAATAATAAACACAACTAATAGGGACGCTAGAAGTTTGACTCCACATTTCAACATGCCGTTTTTATTCAAAAATATTATCACTAGCCAAAAGGAACATAAGTATTTTTCTTGAAAATTGAAATATTAGACACGTGCATTATTCAACATTATCTTCAATATGTGACAGGTGCTTAGCATAAAAGAGTACCGCGTTTGTTGGCCGGCGTTAATCAACTACCCATCTCAGATAGCAGAAATTCCGCTAAGAGTGTCTTGCTAGCTGTGGTGATACACCACTAATGTCAAAGAACTACGTTACCTGGAAGCAGATAAAAAAGAAAAACAGGGTTTCTTTGCTTCTTCGTGACCTGACGGCCCCCTGAACTACATATCGCTCGAAACAAGATATGATAGTATGCGGATATGTAAAAATTAATTATTAAAAATATAACTTACCTCTAAGAAAAAAAAAACTATAATATATCGTTTATCTGCAAAGTGGGTTTGAGTGAAAATAATGTCATAATATTTTACAATGTCATTTCTGGTTTTGGCGATTTTAGGCTTACATGGACTTCGGATAAAACAAAAACATCTTTTTTCTTTCAACGCACGCTTATTTTTATGTATTAATACTGCAGGATAATACAAGTCAAAACAAAAATGAACACACAAAAAAAAACATTTCGAACAGCGCTACAACCGACACGAAAACTATATGCCACCTAGAAGAGACGACGCTCATTAAAGGAAAAATATTTTTACAGGGAGTTAACTCTCAAAATTAAACCTATGCAGGTCTATGCAGGTATTTTATGGGAAACACTAAAATTTAGACATACCATTATAGTGCATATTTGAATTATATAACGTCATTTTATCAAACTGTTACTCACGATTACCCACAGCTAGCGTCACAACGATCATACATCTTAAAGAGGCCGTGCAACAATTTTGGGTAAAAGTGGTTCTCATTTTAGACAAGCTTACTCTCACTAGTGGAGCACAAATATGATCCCACGCAGCGCAGCTGACCAAGAAGCTTTCTTGTAGGCGCCTAATGACAAGAATAAAAGCGTATGTTATCTTTCAGTTTCTCCTTCGCAAAACATTCTGACGACACAGCATTGGGGATTACATTGTTGACGCTGTCAACAATGAAGTTACAAGCGCTTCGTCATCACGCTTCTAAATCCCCGCGGTGATAATATTTAAATGCGGCTCATACAGTGGGTATATGATAGCTGCGTGAAAATAGACAATTACAATTTTCTCGCCTACGACAGGTACCCCACGCGTGCGAGTACCTTCTGCGTGCGCGTGGACATAGCTTGGATAAGGTCGCAATTAAAGGGCTTGCTCTTACGAGCAATAATATGGCGGCGTCCATTCGACTTTTCTGCAGTCGACTATAGAGCTCTTGCATAACTGAAGCGATCCTAGCGGAGTAGTGCCTCTCAACGCATCTCGGGACACCATAGGCAATGATTTGGGCTTTTGTTTCGAATTTGTTTTCACGACATTCCGTCGCAATCAAATACAGTGTTTGCATTTCAGAATTTGTGACTTTTCTTCAATTTACAATAGGTTTCGTATTTCCCACCAATGCGTATAAAATAAGAATTAACGGTTTTTTTTTTTTTTTTTTGGGGGGGGGGGGGGGGTTGACGTGCCAGATAATGTTCAGAGGTAAACACAGAAAGTTGGCTGATAGAATAAGTGTACTGGACCTATCAACCTCTTCCATTCACCCCTCAATGTGTTAAGCTTCTTAAATGATCTGTCAGCAGGGAGGGTCATGCCCTGCTCTCTAGTGGTAGCCAGGCCATTACAAAGGTATGGGACGTGGCCGGCTTTACTATTACTTTTCGTTAAGTCTAGGCAGACCCTTACGGGTACTGGAGGCCCTTGCCTCAACGGCGGCTTTCACGAAGATGAATGAGTGCAATCATAGGTGCCATGCCAGCGAGCGCTTACTTTATTTTCTTTCGGGTGTACAGGGCTATCGAAACAAACGACACCACTCCCCTCCATGGACAAAGATGGCCCATAGTGCAACGGGCAAAGACTTGCGTACTGGGATCTTTGAAGTGGTCTATTGGATTTGGGCTCCTGAGAATTAATGCCGTGATATGCATTCACATAGTTGCTCGTGTCCAATCGCTGTGATGATGGGAACAAACAAACCTCAACAGTGCGCAAATCTCAGCGGGTGCCCCGTACTTCGCGAACCCGAGCCCCTGGATATGATAACCATTAACATACTTGGGTAATAATTCAATTCCAGTAATTTAATTACTGTAATTTAATTACTTTTTCTGGTAATTTGTAATTGTAATTAATTACTTTAAGCTAAAATTATTTGTAATTGTAATTTAATTACTTTCTAGCGTCAGTAATTGCAACATTTAAGGCAGAATTACAATTACTTTGCGAGATTTTACGGCGCCGGCACTTTTTCTCCCCTGACTACGGGGACGGCAGTACAGCCTAAGCGACAGGGGAGCGAGTGTATTTCAGCCTGCTCAAAAGGACGGAAAAAAGAAATGGGAAGGAGAGGCTGGTATAAACGAAATGAACGGTTTTGTAAACTGTAAAGCGATTTAATAAAAAATTTTGGAAATAATTTGATAAATGAGGGCTACGTTCACGTCGGTTTTCGTTCGGATCGCAGTTGAAGTGTCTATTCGGCTCGTTCGCTTCCTGTTGCTGGTGTTCCTAGGGGTCTCTCTTGTTTCTCATTCCCCTCAGGGGGCATCGGGGTTCGAAGTCGAGCTGGTAGGGCTCCGATCACATCATCCGGTCGAGGCGAAAGGTTCAAGGTTCTCCTTACGCGTCTTCGTCGCTAGCATATTCACTTACATACTTCAGTCAAGGTGGGAATTTTACCGTATTTACTCGAGTAATAGCCGCACTATTTATGAACAAGGCCCTTGCGTCTACTTTCGCGCAGAACACAAATACAGCTAATCATCGATTTGCACGTAAATAACACAGCGAATAACTAGATCGCGAACTCGATTCTCTATACAAATACAATCTTCTCAGATGGTATCTTCGCGCGCAGGCGTTATCTCTGTCCTGTAAATCGCTAGAATCATGCTGTCGATCGCGGTGATTGGCAATCCGCGTGTTCCGAGAAAAAGCAAACCCTCAAGCTTTCTTCACAAACAGTGCGGCTAATATTCGAGTAAATACGATATTGTCCATGAAATTATTCTCTTTTCTTTATGAGTTCTTCACGTCCCTCTACTCTAGCTTGTCTGTTGGTGCAACTTACAGTAAGTTGTGCTACTCTAACATCGAGGCGAAGAAGCAGCAGCTCTCGATAACACGACTCACCCCACCTTACTTCCAACAGGTGTTTCTACGCTCTTCTTTCCTCTCCCAACCATCGTCTACTTTTCAGCATAAATTTTTATTATTTACTGTTTGCTCCAACCCCTAACCCTTTCAACTGTTTCTCAACCTGATTGGACGAGATTCCAAAACTTAACAAACCGCGTTTTTAGACTGTCAAGAGCTTGTTTTAAAATAAAATAAAAATATAATAAAAATGTATTTATATTTATTGCGAATATAGGAATGCAGGAGTTTATTACTCCAAACTGTTAAGTTCTATAATTCATTTAGCAAATTTAATAAAAGAAAAGTACAATAGGTGACATCTATACACTGGCCATAACTCGTTTATAGTTACATTGCCTAAGGTAGGCAGTTCTCAGAAATAAGTAATTGTAAAGTAATTTCATTACTTTTTAAATGTAATTTGTAACTGTAATGAATTACTTTCGCGTAGTAGTAATTTCAATTGAAGTTAAACTGGTTTTGGAGCAAAATAATTGTAATAGTAATTAAATTACATTTTGAAAGTAATTTACCCATATATGAGCATTAACGACTCATAACCGGCCACAAATGATATGGTATCTTGTTCTCTCTGCTGCTTAATATTTTATTATTTTTCCTGGCAATTCAATTACATGGTGGCAAACAAATCAACGCGTGTTTTGTAGGTTGTGACGATTAAGGAGCACTTCAAACTCATATTTAGTGAAAGTACGAAAACGGTCCCCTTGCACCTTCATGGAACATACATAACGCAATGTAAAAACGGCTTCTTGCACTAGGGTAGGATTTCCGACGGCCGAGTAAAGCAATTTGGGATCCACTAAGCTTTCCGATTATCTTTCAACGAGTCATAATATTATTACTCGCGCCCGCACGTTTTCTGCTATCTAAGTGGTCTCCGATATCCAACCTCATGTTCACTGCTTAGTTGTTTTTTTTCACCGAATAGCCCTCGTGGTTTCCTTCTCGTGACCTTGACGTCTATATATTCCGGCTTTAATATTCTTCTAGTAACCTCAAGCGTACATTTATGTTTGATTATTTTTTTACGCCAGGGAAAAACAACGTTGCAAGGCGCACGTCAAAATGCAATCGACACGACAGTGCGATTCACGTGGACACCTGATGAGGTACCATCAACTTCGAAAATGATTCAGTTCAAGTGAGTGGTTTTGTGGAGCCCCTTTCAGTTAGCGCCAGATGCTCGCCACGCGTGCACACACAGGTAGGGAAAAAACGTTATTCCACTCTAAAAAAAGTCTGTGCGTCTACTTTCACGCACAACACTCGGAGAGCCAATCACCGCAACTTACGGAGGCAGCTCAGCGAATGATAATGCCGAAACATATGTTTATACCAAAAACGCAGTCTGAGTTGCGACATTCAGCAATGCAAAACGTCACGCTTGCATTGCTTAATGTCGCAACTCAGACTGCATTTTTTGGTCTAAACATATGTTTCGGCATCGTCATTCGCTGAGCTGCCTCCATAAGTTGCGGTGATTGGCTCTCCGAGTGTTGTGCGGGAACGCAGACGAACGGACGTTTTTTTAGAGTGTAGCGTAATAGAACAGATACCCCTTTTTTATTCAGCGACAGCTCAAGAAACAGAAGGCGGGGCCACTCCTTGGCATCTCATTATTGCTAGGCAGCCATTGAGGTTGCGGCATTCGGTGATAAGAACGTCGAAGAGCCAATCATAAAGCGTTATTTTAATAGGACACGCCAGGCGTATCTTAAGCTGCCATTTACTGCTCATCATTACGCGGGAAGAATTTTTGAAGCTACGCCTGGGTTAACTTATTTGGCACGTACTTAGCACTTATTTGGCCATGTAGAGTCGTAGTGGTTAGGCTTCGGCGAAATGACCTCAGTTGTCTCTCAGGCTTTCAATGTTCAACCAAACTTTGACGCGAAGACCTGTGCTCCCTAGACTAATGTTTGCTCTTGGATCATGAGCCTGTACCAGAGTGGTCTGACAGCTTTAAAACAAGCCTCGAAATAGGGAGCCTTTAATACGCCGTTCGTTGGACACTTTTTTTTTAAAATAATGTAAATATGCTTGCTCTTTGAATGAACTGGCAAGAACCAAAGCACTTCTTGCCCTGCGCTTTGGCGCCAGACTTGTGCACACAGATTGCGAGAAAAGAAAGAGAATCGAAATCGTTCTGTGAAAAACCTTTTCTGTTTTTGTATTTTTGTATTTTTTGTACGTGTGATATCTCAGGGAGGCGTCGTTTCCTCTTTTTAAATATGTTTCTCTTAACATTTTATTTTTTCAGAGCTATGTTAACCACCACTATACACGCACACACATCTATTGAATGAAATGTAGTTGTGCACTGTACCTATTTGGACACCTGTCCATATCCATATTGTAAACTGGGTAAAAAATGGCATGCCGTAGTTTCCCCACTGTAGTCTTCACCCGGTAAAATTAATTCAACTGGACAACTGGATGAAACGTCAAAATCGTTTACCAGTTTTCTAGAGTTGCAATCGACGTCCAGTTTCGGGTGTCATGCTATGAGTCAGTAGAGACGGTGACAGCTTAAAGATCAAAGGGCGTCACGCGTTCCGGTCAGGCCTTACATTTTGTGATATGCTTTTCTGCATTCTGGGCCAACGCTGCAATTTTATTGGCTGCGGAGCGAGTGAAAGTCTCTTTTTTGACTTACCACACCCTGCGCTGGTTAAGACGTTAGAGGTAATCTAGGAAAATTATGTTTTTTTTTTCTTCGAACAGAGACAGTTTTGTTATATTCTATCCTAAATTCATTCATTTTCTCGAAACTCGTTTTCTTTCAGAGCAAGAATTTCGGATGACGGAATTACGTACAAAGATGTCGTGACATCGAAAGACTTGGACTTGATGGCATTCGAAAGAACCACTAAAGGTACTCCAGCCAGTGCAAGAACTCCCACAGGCAAAACAACACTAAAACAGCCGGCGGTTGCGCCGGCAGCACAGGCGACTAAAAATCGCACTGGTGGTTTGTTCTGCTCTTTTTGTTCACTGACTACACTCTAAGAAATGCCTGCGCGTCTACTTACCCGTAAAACACTCAAAGAGCCAATCTCTGCGGTCTACAAAATCAGTTCAGCGAATGACGAGGCGAAACATCTGTTTAGACGTAAAAATTTAGTCTGTGCTGTGGCATTATGCAATGCAAAGCGTCATGCTTACATTGCGTAATGCCACAGCGCAGACTATGTTTTGAGGTCTAAACGGGTGTTCCGCCTCATGATTAGCTCAGCTGATTTCGTAGAGCGCAGAGATTGGCTCTTTGAGTATTTCGCGGGTAAATAGGCGCGCAGGCATTTCTTAGGGTGTATCTGTGAGCACCGTAGGCCGTTACTCGTCAGCCTCATGGTCAATGAGACAGCGATAGCACTTTTAATGTTGTCATTGCTATCTATACGAGTCAAAAATGATAGACTGGAGGTTATGACAAATTCTTCATAACATCGTAAATAGAGCTTTGTGCAAAATATCGGAAGCGGAGAAAAACGGGTGGAGATATTGATTTTGAAATAGTGATTTTTCAGATGCCACAAGCCGATATAATTACAGTACTAGCTTCTAAGTTGTAGTAAAAGGGGACATGACCTTGAAAGATAATTTAATAAAAAGCAACATTAAATTTTAATAATTTTTTTTTTTTTTTTACGTTCACCCTTTTTGAAATATTACCCCTCATGGATTAATTTGATATCGCTGCGTGGTTCACTTGCTATAAAGAATTCTGAGTGCCTCGGTGCTGTGTGAAATGTACAGTGATCCGGCCAAACATATCAAGAACTATTCAACTGTGTTCCATCTGAAGAGATCGCTATCCTGGTGGCAGCCGAAGAACTTTGCATTGACGTCTCGTTCAGTTGACAAACCTGAGCAGGGGAGGCCACTCGGCGAAGGCCAAAGCCGCAGAGGGACAGGGGACAACGTAGCAATTTTTGCGTGCCGTGCATTCAACGCTTCCTGCCATTCCCTACACTCCATTTCTATCTAAGTCTAACGGCAACCAACACTATGATATCATTGAGCAGATCAAACAGCCCCATATGAGTGTTGTCATGAT
The DNA here is from genome assembly GCF_016920785.2 of Ixodes scapularis. Lineage (NCBI taxonomy): Eukaryota > Metazoa > Arthropoda > Arachnida > Ixodida > Ixodidae > Ixodes > Ixodes scapularis. The sequence goes on from NW_024609882.1 coordinate 75,140,639, forward strand.
ACTCATCCTCATTATACGTTTCCTATCATCGGCTCACCCAATCACACGCCAAAAAGAAATCACAGGATCACGGCGCAATCACTGCGCGTAATTGATTTAGCCGGTTACAGTTAACACGCTAAGGGCCGGTTGCACCAACGTCGCTTAGCGCAAAGCGGAGCTTAGCCGGGAACTTAAGCTTAGTTTCGGTTTCGTTCGGTTGCACCAAACTCGCTTATCGCTAAACCTAGCACTAAACTACGCTTAACTTAAGCGCCCAACATTGGGCGCTTTGCTTCTGGTTGTTTCTTAATCCTGGATTAAAAACATGGCGGCTGGTTTGTCGCGGTCGACGCGGTGGACGAAATTGGTTGTGCAAAGTGTTTTAGGCTACATCAGCGTGAAAGTCTCGACAAAATGACTTTCGATTATGACAAGGATGCGAAATATTGTCGCGTGAAGTGTTGATCGACCCCTGTTTGCAAGTTGGCTCTCCACTTTCAGGGCGTGTTAGCCCTAACCGAGAAACGTACGGAGCTGTGGGGCTCACGTCTGTATTCCCGTTGGTTCTTCTGTCAACGAGCTTATTCGTATGTACTTACTAATTTTCGCATAGCTGTAACGTATTGTTATTTACCACCTTGTTTATTTACACTTGCAGCGCGTATCCTTCAATCTGATCAGCGCGTTGAATAGTGCATGATTTCGGCGATCAGCTGATTGTCGACACCTCTGCCGTTTGCATTAGATTGCGGCGCTTTTAAGTAATAAAACAGCGAAAATTCAATTTCTTTCGTTTTCTGAGTTTTGAGACAATCTTCAGTCAATTTTCCTTATCTCGCGAGTAGAATCTTGGCTTCAGAAAACTGTAGCGTTCCATAACTGTAACTTTTTTGGTGATCGCATTTTTTTGTATATACTTTGCTTTATATCTTTCATTCGTTTCCCGAGAACGAGACACTGCTGTTTCCGAGTTGTGCTCTGTGATGGTGTTTTCCCTTTACTTTTGTCGTTTGTTGTCATTGTGACGATGGTTGAGACTATATACCGGAACACGTTTTCAATAAAATGCAGTTGAAAGTTGCGCCTTGTTGTGTCCTCCGTAACTTTTTTGGTGATCGCGATTTTTTAGGAATATTTTGCTTTATATCTTTCATTCGTGGCGACTACAAATCGTAACGACTACTATGTTAGATTCGTTAATTGCTGTATCGGGGCAGGCTGGGGCAGGTGATGCTAAGAGACGACCGTTCTTATCGCCGCGATGTGATGTACTAGTGGGAATTTTTTTTTTTTTTTTTTTCTGAACTCGACAGTGTGAAACTGAAGTACGTTTGAGGCTGCAGCGGATGTTCAACGACGGTACAGTGCAGTTCTGTCACCTTGCTGATAGCAACGAGTACCGTCGATGCAAGGTCTCGTGACCTGACCTCTCGACGACTTCTATTCGACGATTTCCGGGCATTTTCGCAGCTGCCGTGGCGAGTTCGTCACTGTTTTGAACTTCATCGGTCTCAGGCTTGACCTGGTTTTAGTGGTCATCTTACCTTCCTACTTATATCCATGATGTTTTGTCTTCAGCGATGTAGTGAGTAGAGTGTCCTTCTCGCGTTCGGTGAGTTTTGGGGCCCCCGATGGCTCCTTCGCCTCAAAATGTGAGCACGAAAACTACTACCACTGTCAAAATATCCTGTTATCAACCGATATTAAACACACAATCACAGATGTAAAGAGCATTCGTGTTTATTTGAGGCTTTGACTTCTGTTATTGAAAGTTAAACGAAAAAATGATTGAATTTGGAGACCTTTAATTTGTTACTCACCGAAGAAATACAGCGAAAAGCAGACGCCGACGACGACGGCAGTTTTTCTTTTTTTTTTTTTTTTTTACATCACGTGATTCCTCTCCGCCAATCGTATTCGTCGCTCTGAGCGTTCCCTAGTTTGCTCTGTTTGTCCCTAGATTCCCTACACAAATCCAGCGTTTAGCTAGGGGCGCGTCTGTAAAGCCGGCTTAACCTTGGTGCAACCGGAATTTAAACCCGTGCTTACCTAAGCTCGGTTTAGGGCGCTAAGCCGGCTTAGGAAAGCGCCGCTTTGGGTTAAGATAAGCGACGTTGGTGCAACCGGCCCTAAGAAGAATAAGCACCATGTTGATGTACTTTTGGTTCTCATTGATTGGTCCCGTCGGACACTAGCGTCAGCTGCATGCGGTCGGACATTATGGAAATCGGAGTGTATTGAAAGATCAAGATGGCAAGGAGTGCGGGAGAGGAGAAAACAATAAAAAATATATGCAAGATTCATCACGCTGACAAGGGCTGGTAAGCACGAAATGTGCAATAAGCCTTCCAGGAAAAAAGAGAAGGGTGTCTGAACGGCAACGGCTACCGATGATTTCCTTTCATTTCAGACTCACGCCGTGAGATGGCACTACCTGACTGGAAAGGCCGCGAAGCGCGCGAGCTCATTCACGCGCAAGAGCATAGTAATTCACGCGTCGCGCGAAAGAGCAGGCTCTTGCGTGGTTTCTAGCACGAATCCTGGATAGCTCAGCCGGCAAAGCCCTGGACTGAGAATTTCGAGGTTGTGAGTTCAGATGCTACCGGGCGACTAAAGTATTTTCACGCGTTTCTATGGGAATACGTTTTTCCGGGACGGTTTGTCGTTACAGCTAGCTGGTTGCTACATCAAGCCGTTACGGCCTGCTATTACAGCCAAATATTAAAAAAAACTCCACGCGCATCGGCTAATAAAACTAATTATATGCTGAAAACATTTATGAGAAATTATGTTAAATACGTAAAACGCCCTTGCCTCACAAGCGTTTAGCGATACTGCGAGTTCCGCCTATGCAGGGTTGATAAACCTCGCGATCTTCCATAGCCTTCCATACTCAGGAGCTCTTCTGCTTCAGGGCGCACATACAATCGAGCTCCTCCCTGGCAATTCACGCCTCCTCGCCTACACCCCTGGTTTTGTTACCTTCACCGCTAACCAATCCGCATTGAGCTTCGCAGCCACGCTTATCAAGCTTTACGACATGCTCAGCACCTAGCAAAAGAGTATTTCACGCTAAATGAGTGCTCGGACGGTGCGCAGCTGGTTGCTGAAAATTCGCTGTTTGTTGTCTAAGACGCCATTCCTCTCTTGAGCGAGGGACCTCCCCTGCTCTGGCTGGACACCACTCAGTGCTACTCCATGTGAATTTGTTCGGCTGCCCCCAGGTTAGCGCAGCTTTTGAATGAGAACATTTGGTGAGCGCTGTACAGGTACGTATTGAACAAATTTGTTTTCATTTTATTTCTTCAACGGACTGGTTGTATCATTTAATATCTCGTTTAATAACAACAATAAAGGAATTTCTAAATTTTTATTTTTGACCTGACGATAATTTATTTAGATTGCAGCAGTTAAATAGTTTCTGGATATTTTTTTTTATTTACAAAATATTAAGACTTTGTTTGGGACATCGGAAGGCGACTTTGTTTTTCTTCTAATATCAGAAAGCAATATTATAAAAATAATAACGCTTTTGCAAAATCGTTTAACAAAGAATTTATTTTATCCCCGGATTTTCGTCAAGATCTGCAGCGTTTAGATTTAACTTTTAACTTTCACAAAAAACCAATACCGACAGCGTATATCGGCACATAAGAAACCGTATAATAAAATGCAGTTCCATGGCTGTGTTTCAAATCACCACTTTGAGATTGTCCCCGACTGAGCTATACTCCGTTTCACGATACACAGGGTGTCTCAAAAGAAAATTTACACGGTCTTTTCTACCGAAAAACTAAACTAGCCATCGCCGAACGCTCATTCTCCGCCCAAAGGTAGAGCTAGAGGTCACAACCAGACGCCAAAATTTCAGCCCGATCCGATATTTTAATCAAAAGTTATGAGTAATTTTCTGAAAATTTCAATGGGAAAATGAAGCCCATTTTTGGCCCGTTTTCGGTTTCTGGTGCCATAGAGCCCCGTGTGTTCGAAAACTCCGTCGGCCACCATTTTCCCATTGAAATTTTCAGAAGATCACTTATAATTTTTGATTAAGTTATCGGATCGGGCTGAAACTTTGGCATCTGGTTGTGACCTCTAGCGTGACCTTTGCGTGGAGAATGAGAGTTCGGCGATGCTTACTTTAAATTTGCGGCAGAAAAGACCGTGTAAATTTTGTTTTGTGACACCCTGTATTTTTGAACTGTGGAGTATCCTGTCCCCGCGACCCAAAAAGTGCGTCGGAGCAAGGCACATGATAACAGTCCATGATCGAGGCCAAGGAGGCCTCGTTACCGTCTCTACAACAGCGCTGTCCGTGACAAAAATAAATTCAAGGCTTCTTTTTCTTTTAACGGCAACTGGCCCTGCCCGATTACATCTCTATCGAGAATATGAGTTTCAGTTATATTTAAAACCAAAAAGAGATACAACATTTGTATTCCCTCTAATTGTTTTTCTTCTTGTGGCGCCGTGGCCGTTGCCAATCACAGCCGTGTAACCGACCGCTGCCGTTCGAAAACATGGCCCTGACTATGGCGAGCTGTTGATCGTTTGCGCTCCCCGCTGCGCTCTCTACAGTTCGCTACGATGCCCAGAACTCTACAGTCAAGGCCATCGGCGCGCAGGCGCAGTAGTGGATTTTTTGTTGCGGGGAACTTAGCGGAGTGGGAAACGCGGCCTTCTATAACTCCCTGTTAGCACACGCCACAGACTCGCTGATAAATTGAGGGTAGGGTTGTCCAATGAACTGATCCCCAAGAGCTCGCAACTCTAGCGGACGGCAGTGTTGGGGCGCTGGACGTTTGTCCGAAGTTAGTTAGCTTCGCGGCAGAGAGCCCCTGGCTACTAGACGAGAGCCTTTTCTTCCGAGCCTCGCATTTGGCACAGTGGCACTCACAGCCTAGTGACGTGGGTGTCAAATGCCTCGCTCCGACGCTCTTATTGGGTCGCGGGGGCCGAAACCTCCACACTTCGGAAAGTAATTGTGAAACGGAGTATAGCTAGGGACGGCTGTGCTCTCAACGCCAAGAAGCATATTCTAAAAGCTTGGTCTGCTGGGCAAGTTGGTTATGGACATTCATATTAAAAATAGCGCAAAAAAAACGGGACAAAAAGACGAAGAAGCACACAAGACAAGCGCTATTTTTGTCCTGTCTGCTTCTTCGTCTTTTTGTCCCGTCTCTTTTGCGCTATTTTAATATGAATTCCAAGGAACACCCTTTCGCGCGGCATTCAAAGGCCGGGCGCCAAGGCATGGTCGAGGACCTTGCGGCCTTGAACTTTCTTTTTTCTTGTTTTGAAACGTCTTGCATTTGTATTGGCAAGCCCAAAGGGCCACGCGGAACGATTGCCGTGCGGGCATTGTAAACGAGAAAGGGGCTGTACGACACGAGAGCGCACGACACGAGAGCGTCGACGGGAGAGCCCGCGGCAGGAGAGCGCCGCGACACGCATATCGTAAACAACATGCATAAAGCACAAATCCCTACATTAAACAAATATCGTTTGGGTAAAAGAAAAAAACGCCCTGTATGTTGCGTATAATTTACTATATATTGGTTAAGTAACTTATCTGCAAAAAAACTCCGCTATCTGAGAAAACATATGTTTGAAGACTCCAATGTCGACCATTCTAAAGGCGCGCAAATGCGCTCTCGTGACGCGCGCTCTCCTGTCGGCGCTCTCCTGTCGTGCGCTCTCGTGGCGCCCTTGCCGAGAAAGAGGGGGGGGGGGGGGGGTCCTAGCTTTTGAGTTTGTCATGCTGCGTCATCTCCTAGGAATTGTCAGAAATAGGAGCGATTTCTCAACACACTTGCTTTGAAGCCAGGCGGTGCCCTTCCGTCGCCTTTTTCCTCTTCCACCGTGATCTGCACGTGGAAGAAGGGCAAAGCAAACTTATCCAGAACGTAAAACAAAAGAAGACCGGTCGGACGAGCCTTCACCCGGCACTCCCAAAACGAATGCCGATAACTGGGAAGGCCTATCATTGATTATGTGCTTATCAGCATTTGTCAGGATAATCAAACATCCTTTTTTTTCAGATTCACATTCTTTAAACATTTTGCTTTGCATCGAGCACAAAAAAATGCTCTACATTATTATTTTTTCCAACTCTATATTATATAGCAGTATTTGTTGTATCTTTCATAGCAGTCGTCGTAATTTCCTTTACAATTAATAATCAAAGCTGACATATTTTCTTCATTTATTTTTTTATTATTTGTATGAACTGTTGAATATTCTTATTTTATGCTACAGGAGTTTGATAGATGGTGTTCCTAAAGAGTCTTCTTCCTAAATATAGAAGTTTCGAAGAGTATCGGAATTTTGGTTATTCCCCCGGAAAATAAACACAATGTGTGAAAACAAAGATGAAAATGCTTATATTCCTTTTTGTTTAAATGTTGCACAAACGAGAGTACCAATGAAGGTGATGAATAATTGTGCCAGATGTGTAAACCATATTTATGACGACTTATCCTTTAAAAAGTTATGCTCTATATATTACACCATAGTTGAAGTATACGCTTGATTTTTATATATGATACATTCTTCCCACGTATGAACTATTTTTCTGGTCTAATATAAATAATTTTGATTTATTTTAGTGATAGATGGTGTGTTTCTGCAAGGCCGTTGACTGCGCTAACATAGAGGAAGAAAGGCTTTCAAGACTCAGCAATTTTCCTTTGTATAATTTCGATAGGAAGACAGTCTAACTATTCTTCATTTCACCATGCTTCAGATAGAGGCACGCCTCTTCCAAAAATATTGCACAGACAATAACCTCCATTTAAACTCTTGCAAAACCAAAGTAACCGGATTTTTTCGGCAAAATCAAAATACCCTTTTTCGCGTATTGCTTTGTAGCGCGAACATTTTCGACGTGTTGCTTGAAACTCAACTAAATAGCCTTTGGCTTGGATTGAAGTATGCCCTGAATATTGATATTCGTGTAATTAAAGTATTTCGCACGTTAGGTCCAGCACACCGCATTGGGAAGGTATTCATAAAAACTTCGACCTTTTTTCGCATTGTTCCTTTTTGTATAAAGAAAAGTAGACTCCAGTCAACCATCTGTACTTTTTTGTACAATATGCATTGCTTAACTGTAAGGTTAGTTCATAATCCGTCAACATTCTAAGCACACACTAGAGTAAAAAAAAAAGAAGATTTTTTTGTTGTTTGATATCGACATGGTTTTATTAACGTGTGTAAGTCGCCAGCTGAACGGAATCAAACAAAACACAAAAACATTGATGCATTTACAGCGTTAGAACAGCTCCTTGTTGAATTCCGCCTTTTTTAAATTTTCTGCCATGCCGCGGAGTGACAAAGGTTTATTTTTTTTTTGTTTCTGCTGCACTGATTCTTGATTTCCTAATCTTGGTGGTCAGTCTTCTTTGTCATCTTTCTTTATCGTCATTTTCCACTTCATTATGTACATCTCATTAATCGTCTCTTATCAAGATTATATATATATATATATATATATATATATTTGTTCAAGTTGCGAACACGTGTCTCCCGTAGGAACCGTGCCTCTTGCTTGGGTACTGCAAGTAGCGCAGTGTACGTTTTGCAAAAGAATGTCTGGAAGGAAACACACGCTTTTATTTTTGAAAATGCATCGCAGCAAAAAAAGGCACATTTGTTAATGGTTTTGCCTTCGAGGTTACTTAGGTCCCACTAGTTCCAATAAACAAGTGTAAAATGAAAAAAAGAAAAAAAACATCTTGATTGAATATCGTTGCACCTCCCCTTTAAGTAAAAGCCCATTCGAAAATGGACCTTAAGAAGCTGCCTTCAAATAATCTGGGCGCTAGCTGAAATGGGCGGCAATTATGCTGAAGGCGAGAATGTCTACGGTATGTTGAGGGATTTTTATAAAAATCCACAATTTCGCTGCCAATCTAATTATATAATTGTCGCACCTTGGATGATCTCACTACATGTGACTCATTTACTGCGGTAAATACACACTGAAGTCTATCTTTTTTTTTTTTTCAGATAAAGCGTCTTCTGTTTCCGTGCCAACGAAGGCACTGCTGATATTCTTAGGAGGCTTCGTCGTCGTGCCCATTCATTTATTCCTTCAATAAATTATGTCTGTAAGGCATGAATATATTAGACAAAAAAAACATTCAACAGCTTTTTTTTTTTTTTTTTTTTTTTTTTTACAGATACGTTGCTACATTGACTGTGAAGGTTTGACTTCAAGATGAAATTCAACTGTTTTTGAGTCTAATCTCAAGTTCAGGTTTCTAAAATTGTTCAAATTATTGTATGATATGAGAGGGGAAAGGGTAGGGAAGGAAAGCAATGGAAGCGTGATACTTCAGCAGCCAGCGGTAAGAAAAAAACACGCACTGAGTGGAGAAAATAAAATATATGATTTTCGTGTATGGCCTGTCAAACATTTAGGCGCTGGAGAAAATTAGTCATCTGCGTTAAGTCATTGTTTTTGAACGCTATTAGTTTACTTTCCAAGCATTAAAGGTACGTGTAAAAAGCGCAAGTACGCACTCGATCCCGCCAAACCACCGTCGCCTTTTTTTTCTTCCGTTCGTCTTATACTTATGTTTATCGGGGTATATGTTCAAGAAAATAATGCATGTAAATTGGAATCCGTAATCTACAGAGAACGTACTCTTGAATGAAATACTCGGTATTCGTCCCGGCACCGATATAAAAGAAACACATTATAAACGGCGTGGTTCCTCGGAAGAATGAAGCACTGTTGCGGAGAGTTTAAGGTCGGCTGTTTTTGGGTTCACAGGAGTTAAAACTATAAATAGATATCTCCTTTCCCCGTGTCTTGTTTTTTGTTTTTTTTTTTCTTTAAAAATGGTGTAAATTTGTTGATTATTCATATTTTCGTGAATTCGATAAAACCGTCTCAGTGATACACTACTTCCAAGGATATCTGCATGGAACACTGCGTACTTTGCATTATGGGACATATTTTTCCGTAATGAGGGGTGGCATGATTTAAATTTTTGATTGTCCCGTTTACTCAGTACTGCATCTCAGCACTGCATAAAAATAAAGTCAGCGCTCTCTTACATTGCGCGCATTTTTCTTCTTGAGAGCCCCCGTCGAAGCACGCGCCTCCAGCGGCCGCAATCACCTGCATAGACTTAGCGAGGAGTGGGATCAAGGCCCGCCTGTTCCCATACCTTTCTGGTAACCTGACTACCATCGCAGAGTGCGGCATGACCCTCCCATGACACGAATTATTTAAGAAGCCAAGAACATTATGAGAGTGGAACAGGATGATCGGCCCAGTACGCTTCTTCGTTTGTTCACTTGCGCTCAAACTTTGATACGTCGGGAGGCTCTTAGAAAACGGGCCGAAGCATTCTAGCCATGTATTAAATGAGGGACACTTTATTTTTATGCAGTACTGAGAAGAAGTACTTCGTGAGCGCGGGGTTCGAAATCGAAATTGTGCTACTCGTCTGCATTGCCAAAGATGTCTCATGTTGCAACGCGCGCAGTGTTGCATGCTGGGATACAAACATACGCTGGGAGAGTTCACTGGACACCATATTCGTGAGAGAAGTTTCGAGCCCGTGCTCAGAGCGACCTCCCATTACGAGGTTGCTAAGACTGGCAATGTTGATGGTGTAAAACGCACGTAGTAAACCAAGTGTAGAACCTTGCAATCAGCACGAGCTCAGCAGTCGCGCACGCAGTTATGGCCACTAGTGAATTCTTCCAATATAACTTTTTTCGAGGGTGCCGCCATCTAGAGAATTGCGGCGCCGACGACGCCGTCTAGCGGCTGAAAACAAGAAATACCGGCTGGTTCTGACAGCACAGCTATCTGTGTACGCAACGGTGTGAGTATGAGGGGAACGTATCTAGACTTACCCATGGGAACCAAAATTAAAAAAAAAAGATATATCTAAAGTGCCGAAACCCCTGCTATTGCAAAGTTGATTCTGGAAGAAATACGTGAGCATTTTGCGCAGCGGTTATGTATAACAAAGCCTTGTGAATGCAGCCTCTAAGCAGTCTTCCGAGGGTGAGGAACATTCTCGAAACCCCTCTTCTTCCTGGTGCAGGCAGATCAGGTCACTTAGCGTGTGCATGAAGGACGAGCGCGCGACGCGGGGAAAACGATAGACATTTGTTTGTTGTGCATACATATTGTGCTTACAGGGCTGACGACACCGTGCGCTTCCAGCCCGGTGACACGGTAAGACGACTGCATGTTAGGAACAGCGTGGCAGGCTGAAGAACAGAACCTGAGCCCGTGTGCGTCAACCTGTTAACACAGCCTGCAGAACGAGCTTCAGAGGGCGTCTGGAGCGCGCATTCGCACGCCGGCCGCGTGACGTAACACCTAGCAACCGAGGTGCTGTGGGGGACAACAGGTGCTAGTGAGCCGTCGGCGGGGTGCCGCGATGGGGTGTGTGCGGGCCGCCCAAGTTGGGACAATATCTCTTAATGAGACATCCGCAGACTAGGCGTGAACGGGGGGAACGGCCGTGAACGGAGCCGCCCAGTGTGGGACGGCGGGTGCATCACTGGTGATGCACTTGCCGTCCCAGTGATGCCAGTGATGCACTTGCCGTCCCACACTGGGCGGGCCCTAAATTGGCGAAGGTGTTTCGTCTGCTAGGTGTTACGTCACGGCGTCGCTTCCTACAACCAGCCGATCCAATGCGGCCTCCGTTGCTAAGCGTCCTATCACAAAGAATCACAAAATATCCACCCCGCCGCCATACATTGGGGCTTACAGATGGTGTTTTCTACCCAGTCTCTACAGCCAGTGGGGCAGTGGCGCCATCCCGTGGCGACGTCACGAAATATAAATACGTGAGCTCCAAACCGGTTCAAAGTCAGCGCATGTACCAAAGCACTAGCGCTAACGCAAAAAAGAAAATGATGAGCCATTCCACTTCGTGGAGGTAGATGATCAGTACACGACACAGGCGTGACACACAATTTTGAACAATTGTATGAACCCATTTATTGTCTTGGTCGGTGATCATCCTGACGAACGGTACGCGCACGCATGTCGAAGACCATCGCTGCCCCTTGGAGCCGGAGGAAACTAGTCACGCATAGCGCTTGGAACGACAAAAAAAGTAGGCCGTGCACGTCCCTCCTCCTTAGAGTTCATGTACAGGCTCCCTGCGGGAGCCAGAGTTGCGCGTCTGTTTTCCATGTGCCGCCGCGCCGCTATTCGCCGAGATCCGATCACGTAAACATCCGGATCAAATGCCGTGCAGGAAAGTAGACGTTGCACGCGCTTCGACAGTACAATCCCCTGATTTGAGCGCGCCGCGAGCCTCGTACGCGCGGCGCCGCTATTCGCCGAATTCAGTCACGTGAGGACCCGGATCAACATGCCGTGCAGGAAACTCTACCGAAAATTCCGGTATAAGTTTTCGCTATCCGGATTATGGAACCGGAAATCTATCTGGATTCTATCTGGACTCTATCTGGAATTTAGGTTTTCAGAAATTATTCCTTTGTTCTCAATCTGGATTTCGGGTTTCCAGTAACAAATTTCCGGTTCCATATTCCGGATAGGGAAAGTTATACCGGATTTTTCGGTAGGGTTAAGACGGCTCTACGGGGATGAACGCGCCACTCTGGCTCCCGTAGGGGGCCTATACAGGATCTCTACTCCTCCTACTGCTTCCGTCCTCCCCACCTCTTGCCCCAAAATTTGTTCATGGGTGATGAGACACAAAGACATGACGTCATTTCTCCGTTAGATTTAACGGGGAGGTCACGTGACGACGATTTCCCCGGTAAGTTTAAAGAAAAAAAAAATTCCCCACTAAATTTTCCGGGGAAATTAACATCACGTTACACAAATTTGTGACGTCATTTTTTCCGCCAAATTTAGCGGCCAGCTGAATTGGTGTTTACGTCACGTGACGTCAATTTCCCCGTTAAATTTAGTGGGAAAATTTCTCGCCAAATTTATGGTTAGGGCCCCGAAGGTTTTTCCCGTGCGGCAACAAAATTTACGTCATGACTTCAAGACGTTATGTGACGTCCCGACTTTGTGCCACGTGACGTCAATTTTTCCGCTAAATTAAGGGAGAAACTGCATTTGTGCTGAGGTCACGTGTCGTCAAATTACGTCACGAAGCCGTGACGTCATTTTTGTTTGCGCACAGAAAACAATCCGCGGGACCCTAGACATAAACAGCTTTGCTGTAAAATAAACACTCAACTTCTCCAAAACCGATCTCAAAACATGCGCATGGAGACTAATAACTGACTATAGTACCGAAGAAAAGGGGGAACCGTGGAGGAGAACAAAGTTGCCCGATATCACTTGACTATTGCTCCCTACCGAGTTGGTTTCCGATACTCCGCTTCTCCGGCCTTTGAAGTAGCCGACTGCGACGGCGACTTTGCGTTCAGAGTTTGTCGTAGAATTTTTAGCACTTATATACCCTTTCTTTACGGGAGCCGCCATCTTACGAATCGCTGCTCCGACGACGTCGTCTAGCGCCGTTAAACTTTAAATACCGGCCAGTTCTGGCAGCAAAGCAGTCTGGGTAGGCAACGGTGTGGGTTTGCGGGGAAGTTGACATGACTAGGCTATGGTAGGCTCCAATAACTTAGCTTAAACCACGTGGCTTAAACTTGGCCGGTTGCGAGAGAGAGAGAGAAGTGTTGAAAGGAAAGGAAGCCTGGAACTGGCCGGTTGCGAAGCAGAACGTTGTGTGTATGTTTATACAGTCGGAAGTTAGTATGCCTCAGTGGTCGTCTGGTGTCTTAGCTGTAGATGAGCAATTTAGCCAGTGCAGCACAACCACTAGCCTGGGGTTTTTAACGTGCACCACGCAATGGTCATACGCGACCGCACTCCGGTACGATGGTCACCCAGAACGAAACGGGCAGGGGCGAAGATTGAACCCAGGATCCTGGGTTCTGCAGCGCGAGCAGGGTAATGACAGACCATCGCCTTGTACCTACGACGGAACAAGAAAGAAGACGATGTTGTTGTTGTTTTATGAGTTCTTCAAACGTAGGTATAAATCAGCAGTTGAATGTAATCTGAGCAGGTAAGCTCTTGACGTTCGACAGTTGCATCTTGGGTGATGTCCCATTGACGGTCTCATTGACATCATATGCTATGGAGCTATAGCATATATCGAGATATTAAAGCGCAAAATGACGAGAAAGGAAATACGAGAGACAGGAAAGAGCGCTGACTTGCAACTGAGTTTTAATACTCCCGAAAGAAAAGATGAAAGAAGCGTGTCAGTGAAACGCAGAAAATAATTATGAGATAAATTTCTCAAAAGCATACGTTAAGGAGATGAATGACATGAAGCAATCGAGCTGATAGGACATATTTATTACTGCTCCTGAGAAACTAACCTAGCGCCCACTCCAGTGACCTACCGGCCCACTGCCACCCCGACCCTGGCCCTGGCCCCGGGCCAGACCTGCTTCTGTGATGAACTATTAACATCGCCGCTGGAGACCTCCGGCACAGAAATGTCCAGCCTTACCCAGCAACATCCACCACCCGAAGTCGACTACATTTCAGGTGAAACACCTCTAGACAGAACTATTCACCCACTGCAGGTAAGCCTTCCACCATCTCACGAACAACGACAGAGACAACCACCACCAAGGCTTAAGCACCAAATTATTGTATTAGCGGTAATGATTCAGCAGAGCCCATGTGTTCTTCGGTGCACCGAACCAATTTATGGTGCTGTTAATACCGCAGTAGCAAGTTGAGCGCTGCCCACGTCCACAGGTGCGGCAACAAAAGCTGGGCAACGGCGTCCATCGAGACGTTGTAAAGGGAGATCTCGCTCATCTAGAAACGATAACAATCCGCAAGATGACACGACGTTTTCAGAAGAGGACCGGCATATCCCGGATAGCGACCATTCTTGTACAGCACGTTCGCTGACGTACGATGGCAGCCAGCTTCTACCACTCACCGGACCACAGTGCCATGGCGGTCTTTCCCAAGAAAGGAACACTGAAGGACCCCCACCACACGGAATGGTACCGCAAGCTGCGTCGCAGAATATGATGGGGGATGACGATCAAGAGTGGCAGCTCCATGGAGCAACGACCAGAAAAAGGAAAAGTAGTCCCGTGACCTCGGAGTAAATGTTAGCGACAAAAGCGGTGCCACAACCAACACAGACAGTAGTGCTCCGGAACATTGGAAGGAAGGAGGTGAGTGCCTTAACTGAACAATACATTTTGGTGTTGTCAAGCAAGCCGGCATACCACTGAATAATGAGCGGTTCACTGTTGATTGTAATAAAAAGAAAACCAATAGCCATAACAACACGTGTCCCCCTAACGTTGGAGAAAATTCTCAAGGTAATTGAAATTCGAGAAAGCATTGAAGCCAATTATAAAGGTATGGCAGGAAGCAACTGCAGGTGAGTACTGTACCTACCGGGCGGAGGGAAACAAGGTTGCCCCTAACTCACTACGGGCAGACACTGTTTGCAACAGCCCCAAGGTCGTAGCGCCAAGACCCTTGGGATTCAGGGGTAACACCATCCTCGTAACATGCGAAAGCAGAGTCCTACCGAAGAAATTTAGCTACATGTGAGATCCCTAATGTACGCTAGTACCACCCATGTCCACTGGTGTATTTTCGCTGCAACACGATCGGACACAAGGAGGATCTGTGCCCTAGGGACTGCTGCGTGCAGCGGAAGGTGTGGCTCCGAAGCTAGCATCAAATGATGGGCTCAAACCTTAAGGTGCATGAACTGTGACGGTGCCACTGTTGTCACCAGCAAGGACTGCCCGCAACAAGCTATCCCAACGCGGCGGAGCAACCAGCGACCAACAGCAGGAAAATTACAGGGACAGGGACATCCCCCGTCTCTGCCAGGAGCTCAGGCACCACGGGCACACTTAACCGGCGGAACTTCATATGCAGCCAGAGCCACGAAATCTATTCAGCCCAAGACAGCACCACCGCATCGATAGCAAGAGCCCGGCATGATGATACAAACGCTGCATCCCCAGCAGGCAGGGTTCGCGCTATTGGAAAAGCAGATGACCAAGCTCATTGGGTCCATACGCATACTCCTTAACATATATAATACCAAGCATTTATCAAGCCAACACAAACACAAACCCACAAAAATTACCCCCCCCCCCACACACACACACACACGTAAATACAACACACGGCGTTCCAGCACGTCCCCGTGGATATTTCAGTAAGACTGCGGAGGGTTGCAATAAAAAAAGACAGCGCACCAGACGTTATCCTTCTTCAGAAAGGTAATATCAACAAAATCAAACTTCGAGGGTATAACACGTATATACGCCTAGTATTCAAATACAAACACACATCTACGGTATCGTAACCACATTAGTAAAAAAAGAAAAACATTCACAAACAATTTATTTTTGAGCCAGCGTGTTCACACGACCGTGAGATCGTCTCTACGCATGTCAAATTCGGAGACACTGTGATCGACACACAGAGGAAAAGTATTGGGACGTCCATGAGCTCCAAGGAAGCTTCTTGGAACAAGGGTCGCGTAACAATAGGCGGGCACATGATCCAGGCTGGCTACTTTAACGCTGGTCACACTGCGCGGGGATACCCCGACAAGAACACTCGGAAGAATAACATTAAGAAAGCCTAAGTTACAGCCACTTTAAATTTATACGGTTCCCCGAAGTCCCCACCCGGTTGACCCAGATTCCCGGACACAACAACACGTCACCCGCCCTAACCAGGGCCTCTGCAAAATTGAATGCTTAATGGAAAGTGCACTCAGACTGTATGGGTAGCCATCACCTTCTAATTTTCATCTAACTCTCCATTCACTCTTCCCCAAGGCGGCGGGAAACTTTCACTAAGTGTGACATCAATTGTACCAAAATAAATCGTCTCGACGAAAACCCCCAAGCAGAACGCATTCAGCTCGCGCACAAAGGCCTGCACCGAGTACCAGGTGAAAGAGGACAGGCCGCCCCTCGACCTCCACCTAGTCAAGCTGTGGCAAAAACGGCCCAAGGCCCTCGTTCGGTACAGGGCCAGGAAATGCCTTACGAATAATATCCGCCTGGATTAAGCCACAGCCGAGGTCAACAGATACACGATCAAGCTCTGCCGCGCAATGTATGCGACTTTTTCAACGACAGAATGGGTTAATATGAAAGTATGGAATGCATACATGGGACTCCCCTGGAAGACTAAAACCCGCAACAGCGGGAGAAACCTATCACTGCGTCTGAACATAACCGAGGAACAGCTTGCGAAACTAGCCAGGGAACTGTTTTCTATTGAGCATACGCAACCACGTCAACCGGAGAACGCACAATTCACTATGCCGGAGCTCATTGACGCCCTCAGCTTGACAAAAACGAATGCGGTACGTGGCCCAGAATAAGTCACCAAAAACGGCGCTCCCGAACCTTCACCTGAAAAAAAACACCAGCAGACAAAGAAGGCGGTTTTTTTGTCATGCCCAAAGAGGAGTTCGGGGTAAAAGCCCTCTAGCAATCGAATCTGTGTTCCAACGTCACGACGGCATCTCATTAGCAAAAGTAAAATGTGAAGCTAAAAGGCTCCTTCAGGACCTAAATATAAAAAAAGCCTTGCCGTTCTTTTGAAAAAAAGCAAACATCTTAGCTTAGAATTATTTTTCAGCGCCAAGACGCACAAGGTTGAGTGTCCCTTGCGAGTTATTGTGTCAGAAAGAGACACCTGGCAAAAACGTTTGGCTATATTTTTATTAAAAAAAAAACTTCATTTATTAACAGTTGATGACCCCTTTTTGGTAAAAAACTCATATGAGGTCATAAGCTTTTTACAAGAACACAGTGCCAACCAATACCAGGCCTTCTGAATTGACATCAAAGACACTCTATGCTATACCTCAGGTACGCCTTTTAGAGTGCATTGAAGACAGCATTAACTCGTATGGTGCCATAGCTTTCCAGAATACCTCAGGACTTTCCCAAAGCACCTTTCTTGATTTGCTCAGGTTTTACCTCAGGTCTACCTTCGTGTCTTGGAACGGTAACACATACCTTCAAAAAAAGGGAGTATGCATTGGATCCTGCATAGCGCCAATTCTCAGTGATTTATTCCTAGCACACCACGACAGACTGCTTCAAAAGAGCTTAAATTTCTCGACTGTTGTGAAGGTGTTCCGGTACGTTGATGACCATTTGATACTCCTGGACACCAACGAAGAAGACCTCCCGATTCATGTGCCCAGTGTGCTCGTCAAGTTTAAAACATGCTTAAACCCTTTGGAGATTACGCACGAGCTTCCATAGCTAGGATCCTTAAGATTTCTGAGCCAAGAGGGAAAAAACCACTCCTCAATTATAATTCGGCGTATTTTAAATTGGTAAAGAGAGGCATAGTTAATCAGAGCTTCAAAAACTCTATTTTTAAGTCCTGCCCGCATTCAGGCCTAACGAGCTTCACAGGACAAGTATCTAAGATAGTAAGTGCGGGATATCCTTCACATATATTGACTTCAGTCGCCGAAAGTCTCCTTAAACTGATAAAAAGGTCAAATCACATCCCGCAAGCCACGCGAAAGATTCAGTAACCAGAGACTGGTAGTCATCCCCTACATTCATAACATTTCTCATAGCCTGAAGAAGATTGGGAATCGCGCAAATATCGACGAGTCTTTTCCGCCGCCATCAAACTATCAGGCCTATTAAAAAAGTTAACGCCACACCAAAAACTAATACCGGCTGCACCAAAAACCCATAAAACCCCATACATACCTTGCTCAGAAGGAGTGATTTATGCCTTTCCCCTATCATGCGGCAAACAGTACATAGGACAAACTGGAAGATGTATTAACGACAGATTAAGGGAACACAACAACAACACCCGATTAGCAAACTCAGGACTTTTGGGCATTCACTGCCGTGACTGTGGGTGCGCCGCGAACTTCAAAAGTAGCACCATAATCGGAAAGAACCATCATCAGTTAACACGTGAGATAATAGAGGCAACTCACATCATAAAAAGAAGTGACACCTGTGTTAGTAGTCCATCCATAACGCTAACGGAAAAAGAATTGTTTTATCGTGATTCTCGAAGGTAATGTGAGATAGACATTACCAATTGTTTTGTACAGAAGAGAACGAAGTGAGATGACAATTTTAATACGGGTAAAAGAAAAACGAAAGAAGACGAAAATACAATTTGAGTTGAAAGTCAGCGCGACGTGAATGACCGTTTTTCTGGTGTGAGTGTGAGTGTGAGTTTGAGGGTGAGTGAATCTACTTAGCGCTTCTCATACAATATGAGTACCCAACGCGCCCAAGCATCCAATCTAAGAAGCTTCATTTCTAGTACTTCGGGCCCATTCGCAAGAACATCTTTGAGCCCGTCTTTCCTCACCACCATGATTGCCATCTCCACTTGTCAAGCGAGGACCTACGGTTACGGTCTCCGGGTGAAAATATTACCCCCCGAAGTCAAGGAGCTTTTTGGGGGCTTTACCCCCTCTGTAGGTCACGGGAGGAGAGTATGCAAGATCTTACAAGCCGAGTGGCATTGGCAAACAAGACATTACCGTGATTGCCTTCACTTTAAACTCTGTGACAATGCAAGTCCTTCGGCGGGAAAAAAGAGATGGCGAGAGATTTCTTACACTACTGAAAGAACGACGGAGTTTCTGTGGCGTCTCACCCTAAACCATCTTCGCGCGATCACACCAAAGAAAACCACGAGTCCCTGCAATCTTGTACACATCATCGGAGACGTACAGTTACCGCAACATGTGCAGCACGTTCTCAGTAAGGAAAGTGTCAAGAAGGGCTTCCTTATCTGAGTGTGATAGATGCACTTCAGAGGGCGTAGACATTTTATCATGATATAAACCTTCTGTAAGACATCTGCTAATCAAAAAGCTTGAAGATTACTTGAAGGAGAATTCCTTAACCTTAACACCAACAGACAAAGAACGCGGCTTTGTTGTCATGCCCAAAGAGGAGTTCGGGGTAAAAGCCCTTTTAGTAATCGAATCTGTGTTCCAACGTCATGACGGCATCTCATTAGTAAAAGTAAAATGTGAAGCTAAAAGGCTCCTTCAGGACCTAAATATAAAAGAGCCTTGCCCTTCTTTTGAAAAAAGCAAACACCTTAGCTTAGAATTATTTTTCAGCGCCAAGACGCACAAGGTTGAGTGTCCCGTGCGAGTTATTGTGTCAGAAAGAGACACCTGGCAAAAATCTTTGGCTATATTTTTACAAAAAAAACTTAATTTATTAACAATTGATGACCCCTTTTTGGTAAAAGCTGATATGAGGTCATAAGCTTTTTACAAGAACACAGTGCCAACCAATACCAGGCCTTCTCAATTGACATCAAAGACTTATACTATGCTTTACCTCAGGTACGCCTTTTAGAGTGCATTAAAGACAGCATTGACTCGTATGGTGCCATAGCTTTCCAGAATACCTCAGGACTTTCCCAAAGCAACTTTCTTGATTTGCTCAGGTTTTACCTCAGGTCTACCTTCGTGTCTTGGAACGGTAACACATACCTTCAAAAAAAGGGAGTCTGCATTGGATCCTGCATAGCGCCAATTCTCAGTGATTTATTCCTAGCACACCACGACAGACTGCTTCAAAAGATCTTAGATTGCTCGACTGTTGTGAAGGTGTTCCGCTACGTTGATGACTATTTGATACTCCTGGACACCAAAGAAGAAGACCTCCCGATTCATGTGCCCAGTGTGCTCGTCAAGTTTAAAACATGCTTAAACCCTTTGGAGATTACGCACGAGCTTCCAGAGCTAGGATCTTTAAGATTTCTGGACCTAAGATTGTCTCTTCAGCCCCGTCATGTCTGTTGGTCGTATGAGCCAAGAGGGAAAAAACCACTCCTCAATTATAATTCGGCGCATTCCAAATTGGTACAGAGAGGCATATTTAATCAGAGCTTCAAAAACTCTATTTTCAAGTCCTGCCCGCATTCAGGCCTAACAAGCTTCACAGGACAAGTATCTAGGATAGTAAGTGCGGGATATCCTTCCCATATATTAACTTCAGTCGCCGAAAGTCTCCTTAAACAGATTAAAAAAGGTCAAATCACATCCCGCAAGCCACGCGAAAGATTCAGTAACCAGAGACCGGTAGTCATCCCCTACATTCATAACATTTCTCATAGCCTGAAGAAGATTGGGAATCGCGCAAATATCGACGTAGTCTTTTCCGCCCCCATCAAACTATCAGGCCTATGTAAAAAAGTTAACGCCACACCAAAAACTAATACCGTCTGCACTAAAAACCATAAAACCCCATACATACCTTGCTCAAAAGGAGTGATTTATTCCTTTCCCCTATCATGCGGCAAACAGTATATAGGACAAACTGCAAGATGTATTAACGACAGATTAAGGGGACACAACAACAACACCCGATTAGCAAACTCAGGACGTTTGGGCATTCACTGCCGTGACTGTGGGTGCGCCGTGGACTTCAAAAATAGCACCATAATCGGAAAGAACCATTATCAGTTAACACGTGAGATAATAGTGGCAGCTCACATCATAAAAAGAAGTGACACCTGCGTTAGTAGTCGATCCATAACGCTAACGGAAAAAGAATTGTTTTATCTTGATTCTCGAAGGTAATGTGCGATAGACATTGCCAATTGTTTTGTACAGAAAAGAACGAAGTGAGATGACAATTTTAATACGGGTAAAAGAAAAACGAAAGAAGACGAAAATACAATCCTTCCGTGGCTTTAATCATTCCGTGGCTTTAACCGACAAGGAAATAGCCTTTCTACAGTCGTTCGAATGTGGTTGATGGTGTGTGTCCTCCGCGTGCTCGGGTGCCCCCGTGCGAGTGTGGCCTCGGCTCGAGCTGATACCGAGGGCTGTTCTTTTTTCTTCCATCAATACATCGAGTTGTGAGTTTGCGCTTGTCTCTTCTCTCTTCCCTCTTCTCTGTGCCTTTCTATTTGTGCGCAATTTTAACCATGTTCAATCATTACCAACTCGCCCAACTAACCACTTTACTACGAAAATACAATTTGAGTTGAAAGTCAGCGCGACGTGAATGACCGTTTTTCTGGTGTGAGTGTGTGTGTGAGTTTGAGCGTAAGTGATTCTACGTAGCGCTTCTCATACAATACGAATACCCAAATCGCCCAAGCATCCATTCGATGAAGAAACTCCTTGACAGATTCAATCTGGTCTAGATGGAAGGCGCAATACCGGAGGAGTAGAAACGGTCCACAGCGATGCCCATCGCGAAGTCTGGCAAGACTCAACAAGCAATTGAAAATCTGCGCCCACATCCTTCACCCCCAAGAGACCATTTTCGAAATTCCCTCTGGCCACTTTGCTCGTTATCACCATCTGAGGAATGAATTTTGCGTCAAACTAATGGCGACCTCGTAGTTACGAATTCATGAGTACATTAAAGATTTTCCGAAGCGGATGATGCCCATATTCTGCATTCGAGACGTTAGTATGATGCGACGCAGGAATTTAATACAAGAGCTGCGTAAGCGCTAATTTCTAACTCGTGTCCATTCAGTCTGTTGGTGGCACATAATCGGCTCTAAAGTTTCTTGATTAGTAAAACTTAATCAATGCGTCAGTGTGGGTTTGTGCTGAGCTCTTACAACTGGTATATGAAGTACTATCGAAACTGAAAGATCCACAAAGAATTGTAACGTAAAAACACACATTCTCGGCTTCTATTGAGTAGCGAAAGTGATTATGCACATGAAAATACTATAGATTGCAGCTTAATTTCTGCCTCTAGTACGGCAAAAATATAAACTCCTATTTGAGCCACCAGATGACACTGAATTTCAAAAAGTGTCTATTTAAGCAAGTTATTTTAAGCGCATGGTCACCGCACACCTGCAATGGATCCTCGAAAAAAGGGGGTCCTTCACCCCATGCAGACGTGATTCGCACATTATATGTCAGCACAAGACAGCCTGCTAATGATTCACGACGACTTCTATGAACGCCACCTCTTCAATTTTCAGCCTCGTGCACGGCTCGCCATTCACTTGCGAAAAGCCGTCGACACTATCCTGCATTCCACTGTGGTCGCTGCTGCTCAGAGACACCAACCAGGCATACAGGGCTTCCCCCTAAATTTTATCAATGCCACTCCTGAAGATTGCACGTACCACGTAGCAATCGGAAATACAAAGTAACCAGAAAGGCCAACAGCTTCGGCGTACTTCAATGCGCTGTACTGTCGCCACTACTGCGCAACATCGCTCTGACCGATATTGCCCTAACCCTCGAGGCCGTTCCACATGGGCTTTATACCATGGATGTGAATGCCGTCACCCTCTGGACGACGCCGGGACTGGCATTTAACCAGCAATGCCTTATGCAACGTGCCCTTGACATCGTCACCACTCTCGCACAAACCACAGGACTTCGTCTTTCTAGGAAAACACCATGAATATGGTTATTCTACAAAGCGCAAAAGTTCGCGAAGGGACATTCAGATTCACGTGGAAGGCACCCCCATCAAAACGACAGGGAGCGTGAAAATACTGGGTATCCTCTTCTACCACCGGGGGGAAGGGCCATCACATGGATGACGCATGTAAAAGAGCTGTAAAAATCCGGTCTGACCCTTCTGAAAGCAATTACCAACATAGCTCGGAGGGCTCAAAAAGACTTATTACGCAACCTCGTCCAAACGCTTTTAGTATCAAAGGTGAATTATGGACTGAACTTTCCAAAATGTAACTTAGACACAGGTGACCACCCTCGTCACAATGAATTGGGCCGGAATGAGGAGTGTCAGGGGTCTCCTGCGTGTCACGCGGGTGGTAGAGCTCGAGCCTATCGCGCAGATAAGTACCATTAAAGAAATCGAAGTAAAAAAAAAAAAAACGTATCAACCAAGCCCTGCTTTTCTTTTTTTTTTCACGTACCCCCGAAGGCAGAACCATCCTGACATTGAGTGTAAGCTCGCCCATGTCATTGGAGGCCCAATTATGCCGACACCTCCGTCCCCATGGGAAACGGAGGCGGTCGCCATCACCACACCGGCTCTAAAAACCCAGGGGAACGGAGCGCCGGCACGACAAATCACCCAGGCCGCCATCTACATGGCAGAAGTCGGAGATATCGGAGACAGTGATGAAAAACTATCCATAAATTGACTATCGATACTATCGATAGTTTTTCGAGAACTATCGATAGTGTCCCAGGACTATCGATAGTAGGCTATCTATAATACTATCGACAGTACGATGACAGTTTTTCGATAGTCGACTATCGATAGTACTATCGATAGTTTTTCGACAGTTGACTATCGATAATACTACCGATAGTTTTTTTTTATTATTGATAGTCAGATTTCTGGCAAATATCGAGTGTACTATCAATAGTTTGGCATTTCTTGAGGGAACACAGCTGCCGAATCGCCGTTTGCCTCCTTTCCTCCTCTCTTCGCCCAAACTTCCGCCTTCGTCATCACTGAAATCTGAACCAAAGTTTGGATGGTAAGTACTTGGGCTAGTTGGGTATCCCATTTGAAAAAAATAAAGCGAGAAACAAACAGGGAGCGACACAAGCTACTGGTGTAACAAAACTATAGATAGTAAAGGTCGACAGTACTATCGATAGGTTTACGATAGTCAACTATCGGTAGTTTTCCGATAGTAGATTAACGATAATTTTCCGATAATCGACAATCGACAGTACTATTATAGATTTTCGATAGTCGACTATCGATAGTACTATCGATAGCACTATCATAGTGTTTCGATAGTCGACTATCAATAGTACTATCAATAGTGTTTCGATAGTCCACTAATGATAGTACTATCGATAGTCAAATTTCTGGTGACTATCCATGCTATCGATTGTACTATCGATAGTTTTGGAGCACTACTCGATGGGCACGTCAAAGTGTTTTACAGAAAAGCGTCGATCGAGCTCTGAGACCGGCCGCAGGATGAGGTCACCGAAAACACAAAGACCACTTGCTCCACAGAACTGCAGGTGTTCTTGATGGTGACGCAGGCAACTGTTGTGAAGATAACCAACATCAGAGAAACACTCAGATATAAAGATTCCCAAAAGGCGCTCCGCGAGGTGCGTGGCACAGACATATGTAACGCCACGGTTGCAAATATCCGAATGTTGTTGCACCTCGCGAAGGACGACCAAACATTCACTGTCAAGTGGCTGCGAGCCACTAAGGCTTCCCGGGGAACGACAGCGCGAATTTCGCAGCGAGTGCACAGCTACAAGCGAAGCAGCACTCGCAAGGCCCGTTTTCTTCACTCGGTGCTCGGAAGGTGCCTGAGGACATTCTCGAATGTGACCTTTCTGACGTCACACGCAGAGAGCGAACAGCACGCAAGGTGCACCTCACTTCTATCCTACCGGCCAGCCCTTAGCGTATTCCGAGCTTTTATCCGCGATGGGAACGTGCACTGTTAGCACGTACCGTGTATTTAGCGAATATTAAGGGTGAAAAACACGCTATTTACACAAATTACCATAAATTTAAACGCTGAGTAACGGATAATTCGTTTTAAAAATCATGCGAGGTTGTAAAAACCGTGTTTTGGTTCGGTCATACAGGCATAGCCGCGTAGCCGACCTCGAAAACACGCATCACCCCCGACGACGACCGCAGCACTGCCGGCTATCGAAGCACCGGAATGCTTGGGGACACACCTAGAAAGGACCGTGGAGACAAATGCCGCGGAAAGAAACATGTCTCTTAGACAGATACACACCAAAAGCAATTACGCCATGTCGCGGGACGGGGCGAAGACGGGTCTCAAACTCACGTTAGGAGCCGGGCCGCATCCAGAAATCCTAGGTTCGCAAGGGCCGGCACGTCGGGAGCGGAAGGGGGGGGGGGGGGGGGGGGGTGGATTTGGAATTGTCGCCATTCAGAAGTGTGTGACGTCCGGTTTCTTATTTTGACCAAAACAGGGTTCATGCCAGATACTATCACCGCTTTCGACAACAGTCGAAATCTGCACCAACCATGCTACAACTCATTGCCGCAAAAGTTTACCTGCGTAAATTATGTTGCAGTTCGCAGTGTTTCAAAGATGATGTCCAAAACAATTTGCTAAAATTCTATGAACGCTGGCTTGACACCTGACAACGCTTAGCGGCGACTAGAAAATCAATGTCCGCCTTTAACCCTTGTGCGGAGACTTTCCTCATGATCGATCGCAGATGTTCGTCGGTCATCCTTGACCGAAGTGTCGACTTGTTTACATTTAGCAAGAAAAACAGTTGCTCGCACAAGTACGTGCTGCCGAACATGGCGATTATCCTTACTGCTTGTTGGCGCAGCGAGGGAAAGTTTTCCTCGTCAAGGAACTTGTAAAACTTCGGGACTCCGACGTCCTCAAACTTCTGCTTGAGTACAGTGTTCGCTTGCAGTTCAAACAGTTCCATCTGTAGTTCAGGTGCAACGTCGTCCACTCGCACTGAGAAGGGCAAAGAAAAAAAGTTTAAATTCTCTTGACAGGCTGCTCACGTCCTGGAACCGTTCTTGGAATTCTTGTTGGAGATTGTTGGAGATCACTCAGGAGGTCCGAAAAGGTGTCGCACGATTCTTGGCTCGCGTGCCCTAGTGACTGGAGAGTCGGGAAATGGTCGAGTTTGAGCAGCCTCATTTGGCGCTCCCAGAGCTGTAACTTCGATTGAAACGCCTGGATGTCATCCTACAGTGTCGTAATAAGTTTGTCCTTCCCCTGAAGTTTCCCATTTAGACGGTTAAGGTACTCAGTGATATCCGTGAGGAACGAGATCCTTCTCGTTCCTCACGGATATTACTGAGTACCTTAACCGTCTAAGCCAGCTGGGGTCGGACAGTTCAGCGACGGCCTTGTTTTTGCTTTTCAAAAAAGTATCGATCTCGTGTCGAGGATCAAAAAACCTCTTCAGAACTTTCCCGCGACTCAGCCACCGTACCTCAGTGTGGTACAAAATTTTGTTATGCTCGCTGCCAACCAGCTCCAACAGAGATACAAACTGTCGATGGTTTAACGCTCTGGAGCGAATGAAGTTTACTGCGCCAAACACAATCTCCATGACTCCTTTCATCTGCAGTGACTTGCTACAGAGTGCCTCTCGGTGTAAAATGCAGTGGACTGCTGCAGACCGCTTGCTGATATCCAGTCCAGTGAGTTTCGCACTCAATCGTCCGACAAGGCCGCTTTCTTTCCTGTCATTGACGGTGCGAGGCACACCAACTTCTCCCATGGCAGCCCAGCACGATCAACCGTTCGTTCGAGGGCGGAAACAATATCAGCACCTGTGGTTGTTCCTTTCATTGGCACTAGGTCCAAGAGTTCTTCTGTGACGTCCAAATCTTTGTTTAAGCCTCTTACAGAAATGGCGCACTGAGCGTTGTCAGTAATATCAGTGCTCTCGTCGACGGCGATTGAGAATGCGTTGAAGCCGTTGCATTGGGTGAATAATTCTTACTCGACGTTTTCACTGAGCTCATTAATTCTTTCTGCCACTCTGTTTGGGGAAAGGCTTATCTTCTCAAATGTCTTCTTCATGCTGGGACAGACAGCGTCAGCAAGCTCAAGCAGACACTTTTTTATGACCAGGCCATCAGTAAATGGCTTGGATGATTTGGCGATAAGCTCGGAAACAATAAAACTAGCTCTCACCGTTTCGTCGCTTGTTTTGACCGCCTTTTGGAAGGCGGTCAAAACAACAAAAACAGCAACGCCTTAAGGTGGAACACCGGGTTCTCGCGGATCTTTCCGGTGAGGGCTTCATACTTCTCTTGATGGCATTTCATTTCATTTCATTTATTTACCTCAAGGGCGTCTTTTGAAGACGCATCACATGAGGGGGGTGGCAATAAATGGGAATACAATATAAAACATAACGTAAGAACACTAAAACAACCACATCCCGTCTAACCACAAAATAAAACAAGATATATATATATATATATATATATACACAAACAGACGTTCCCTACTCATTGAACAAAAGCACGCACATTTCTTCAAACGCTGTAATATCTGAGCTGGTTACAAGATGATCTGGCAAGTTATTCTATTCTGTAATACATAATATTAAGGGAGAAAACATGAATGAGTTATTATGGGAGCGGTATTGAAAGAGTTTACATGTGTTGTCGTTTCGAGGAGAAATATAATGGGCTTTTTGACAATAAATATTTCTGAACTGTGAATTACTATGGTAAACTTGATGGAAGAAACACATGCGTTTAATTTTGCGCCGTGTGGCTAATGAAGCGAGACCAAATCTCGCTTTTAAGGCGGAGACACTACTTTGTGGAGAGTAATCGTTTAGGATGAACCGAGTAGCTTTGTTTTAAATGGATTCTTAAATGTAAACATTTTCGACGGACATCCGTCTGGTTAGGAATGATTAATAAATCTTCAACTTAGAAACTCTAACCAAGCTTTATTAAAAAGCAAAAATCCCGACGTTTTGGAACCAATTCGGTCCCTTGATCACGGGTGACTGTTTTTGTCCCGCGGAACGGCCTGCCCACGAACCCGAACACCCCCGGGTGTTTTCCGGATTATCCCTCTTAACCCCGAAACGTAGCTGCTGGGAAGGGTCCCCGTCGACCGGTTTATGTTGCCACGTGTGCATTGAATGTGCCACGACTCCAACAGGAGGCGCCTCCGCCAGTTTTTCTCCGTTCCGAGGATGGAGCTGTTGTCAAGGTCGATGGAGTGGTTCGTCTTCTCGACGTGTTCGGCCAGCGCGCTTCCCTCCACATTTTTCTTCGCGATGTCGTAGCGGTGGCGCCGCAGGCGCTCTGGATAGTTTTTCGTTTCCCCAACGTACGACGCGGGGCAGTCACCGCAGGGAATTTTATAAACCAGTCCCTGTGCCCTCTCCCTCGGGGGGCGATCCTTTGGCAGGGGGAGAAGGCCGCCGATGGTCGAGACTGGCTTGTGTGATACCGCTATGCCGTACTGTCGCAGTACTCGGGCGAGAACCTCGCTTGTGCCCTTGATGTAGGGTACACACACGCGGGTGGAGGGAGGGGGGGCGTCTTGGGTTGAAGGGGTGCGTCGAATTTTTTTGATCGTGCTTTTTACAAATCCAGCTGGGTAGCCATTCTTCCGCAGGTCTTGTTTTATCGTTTCGATCTCTTTTCGAAGGGTCTCCCTCTGATGTGCAGACCGTGATCGCCCGTCTGACGAGTGCCGAAGCCACGGAAGACTTATGTGTCCTAGGGTGGCTTGAGGAAAAGTCCAGGTATCGGCCTGTGTGTGTCGGCTTCCTATACACACGGAAGTCCAGGTGGCCGGACTTTCTCACTGCACAGACGTCTAGGAAAGGGAGACAGCCATCTGATTCGTGCTCAATCGTGAATTGAATCGCTGGCTCGATGGAGTTGAGATGTGTGTGGAGACGGTCGATCTCACTGGTCTTTACAACACAAAAGCAGTCATCGACATACCGCAGGAAACACACGGGTGCTGGGGAGAAAGTGTCCAGGGCTTTTCTCTCGATCGCCTCCATTACAAGGTTTGCCACAGTTACGGAGACCGCAGCACCCATAGCCGTACCACTGGTTTGTCTGTAGAAGCGGCCAGCAAAAGAAAAATAAGTGCTGGATAGGCAGAATTCCAGTAGACGGCAAATCTCGTCCACCTCAAGGCACGTTCTTTCGGAGAGTTTCGTGTCAGACGAGAGGGCCTCCCGCGTCACAGACACTGCGAGAGGCACAGGCACACTTGTGAAAAGCGACACGACGTCGAAGGAGACAAGGCTCTCGTCGTCCCGCAGTTCGAGGCCCGATGTGAGCTCGATGAAGTGTCCAGAATTTTGGACGTACGTGTTGGTCTTCCCGGTTAAAGGTGACAGCAGTCGGTGGAGATGGTTGGACAACGCACGTAACGGAGACGTGGTGAAATCCACTATGGGTCGGAGGGGGACATCTGGCTTGTGCACCTTCGGCAGGCCATAAAAGGCCGGCGCTGAACCGTTCCGGCAAATGAGACCCAAGTAAAGGCCTCGGGACTCGGGATACCCATCAAAAATCGTAGAGAGCATTTTGTTTAGACCTGCCTGAATCTTGGCAGTCGGGTCCTTTGGCAGAATCATGTATGCGTCGGTGTTGAGAAGCTGAAGCGCCTTCTCATCGTAGTCCGCGCGGTCGACTAGCACGGTTGCGTTCCCCTTGTCGGCAGGGAGGACGACGATGCTCTTGTCTTCTCTCAAGTTCTGAATGGCTGCTTTCTCTTCCGGCGTGTAATTTAACTGCCCCCGTTGGTGCGCCTTGGACAGCACGCCGATGGCCTTGAGGCGAGCTTCTTCACGGATGCAGGGGTCTAACTCACGCAGGCCATATTCGACAGCAGCTGCCATCGAAGCAATAGGCGGCGTTGTTGTGGTTAGGTTGAACTTCTTTCCCTTTGCCAGAACACGCGTCTCGGTCTCAGAGAGCACTCTCGAAGACAGATTCTTCACGAACCTCTTGTTGGTCTCTTGGAAGACGGCGGGACGCAATTGGAGAGATACGAGCTTCTTCTGATGGTCCGAACTCCTTCTCTCAGCGGCCGACGTGGCAGGAGATCTGGCAAAGTCGTCGATGGCAGGAAAATGCTCCGGAGCACGGTATTCCAGTTGTCTCCGCAAAAAGAAGAGATCCAAGTCCCTTTTCCTGAGAGTTTCCCGGCATTCTTGAATCCTGGAGTCGAGCAGACGACGTTCGGCCTGTTCGACGATCCTGTGACCCTCGGTGCTGTGGACCAGGCGCTTCAGGCGGAGACTCTTCGGGATTAGCCGCAGTTCCTTGCAAGTCTTGTTGAACGTGAGGTGGGTTTTGACGGTAGAGATGGAGTTGTAGAGGTGAACATATCGCTTGGCAAGCCGCACCACCACAGGACCGTAGTCATTGCAAAGAGACTTAAATGTAAACATTTTCGACGGACATCCGTCTGGTTAGGAATGATTAATAAATCTTCAACTTAGAAACTCTAACCAAGCTTTATTAAAAAGCAAAAATCCCGACGTTTCGGAACCAACTCGGTCCCTTGATCACGGGTGATTGTTTTTGTCCCGCGGAACGGCCTGCCCACGAACCCGAACACCCCCGGGTGTTTTCCGCATTATCCCTCTTAACCCCGAAACGTAGCTGCTGGGAAGGGTCCCCGTCGACCGGTTTATGTTGCCACGTGTGCATTGAATGTGCCACGACTCCAACAGGAGGCGCCTCCGCCAGTTTTTCTCCGTTCCGAGGATGGAGCTGTTGTCAAGGTCGATGGAGTGGTTCGTCTTCTCGACGTGTTCGGCCAGAGCGCTTCCCTCCACATTTTTCTTCGCGATGTCGTAGCGGTGGCGCCGCAGGCGCTCTGGATAGTTTTTCGTTTCCCCAACGTACGACGCGGGGCAGTCACCGCAGGGAATTTTATAAACCAGTCCCTGTGCCCTCTCCCTCGGGGGGCGATCCTTTGGCAGGGGGAGAAGGCCGCCGATGGTCGAGACTGGCTTGTGTGATACCGCTATGCCGTACTGTCGCAGTACTCGGGCGAGAACCTCGCTTGTGCCCTTGATGTAGGGTACACACACTCCCGGTTAAAGGTGACTGCTGTCACCTTTAACCGGGAAGACCGACACGTACGTCCAAAATTCTGGACACTTCATCGAGCTCACATCGGGCCTCGAACTGCGGGACGACGAGAGCCTTGTCTCCTTCGACGTCGTGTCGCTTTTCACAAGTGTGCCTGTGCCTCTCGCAGTGTCTGTGACGCGGGAGGCCCTCTCGTCTGACACGAAACTCTCCGAAACAACGTGCCTTGAGGTGGACGAGATTTGCCGTCTACTGGAATTCTGCCTATCCAGCACTTATTTTTCTTTTGCTGGCCGCTTCTACAGACAAACCAGTGGTACGGCTATGGGTGCTGCGGTCTCCGTAACTGTGGCAAACCTTGTAATGGAGGCGATCGAGAGAAAAGCCCTGGACACTTTCTCCCCAGCACCCGTGTGTTTCCTGGGGTATGTCGATGACTGCTTTTGTGTTGTAAAGACCAGTGAGATCGACCGTCTCCACACACATCTCAACTCCATCGAGCCAGCGATTCAATTCACGATTTAGCACGAATCAGATGGCTGTCTCCCTTTCCTAGACGTCTGTGCAGTGAGAAAGTCCGGCCACCTGGACTTCCGTGTGTATAGGAAGCCGACACACACAGGCCGATACCTGGACTTTTCCTCAAGCCACCCTAGGACACATAAGTCTTCCGTGGCTTCGGCACTCGTCAGACGGGCGATCACGGTCTGCACATCAGAGGAGACCCTTCGAAAAGAGATCGAAACGATAAAACAAGACCTGCGGAAGAATGGCTACCCAGCTGGATTTGTAAAAAGCACGATCAAAAAAATTCGACGCACCCCTTCAACCCAAGACGCCCCCCCTCCCTCCACCCGCGTGTGTGTACCCTACATCAAGGGCACAAGCGAGGTTCTCGCCCGAGTACTGCGACAGTACGGCATAGCGGTATCACACAAGCCAGTCTCGACCATCGGCGGCCTTCTCCCCCTGCCAAAGGATCGCCCCCCGAGGGAGAGGGCACAGGGACTGGTTTATAAAATTCCCTGCGGTGACTGCCCCGCGTCGTACGTTGGGGAAACGAAAAACTATCCAGAGCGCCTGCGGCGCCACCGCTACGACATCGCGAAGAAAAATGTGGAGGGAAGCGCTCTGGCCGAACACGTCGAGAAGACGAACCACTCCATCGACCTTGACAACAGCTCCATCCTCGGAACGGAGAAAAACTGGCGGAGGCGCCTCCTGTTGGAGTCGTGGCACATTCAATGCACACGTGGCAACATAAACCGGTCGACGGGGACCCTTCCCAGCAGCTACGTTTCGGGGTTAAGAGGGATAATCCGGAAAACACCCGGGGGTGTTCGGGTTCGTGGGCAGGCCGTTCCGCGGGACAAAAACAGTCACCCGTGATCAAGGGACCGAGTTGGTTCCGAAACGTCGGGATTTTTGCTTTTTAATAAAGCTTGGTTAGAGTTTCTAAGTTGAAGATTTATTAAATGGATTCTAGGTTTGATATTAGATAATTTTGATGTGGATTCCACACAACGCTTGCGTATTCAAGTTTGGGTCGAATTATTGTTTTATAGGCGAGTAATTTTGTCGCAGCAGGGGCCAGATAGAGGTTCCGCCTCAAGAAAGCTAATGATCTCGTTGAGCTGGCGATTATGTTGTCGATATGTTCATTCCACGATAATGTTTCAGAAATATGGACACCCAAGTATTTGTATAATGAGACACTTTCTAATTGTTGTGACAGTAATGAATATTCGCGAGATGATTTGGTCGAGTTGGTGGTAACGGTCATTTGTTTGCATTTTCCGGGGTTAATATTCATCTGCCAATGGGTGCACCAGGAGCTTATGGTGTCGAGATCGTTTTGAAGAATGTAATGATCTGTTGGGTCAGTAATTTTTCTGTATACAACACAGTCATCAGCAAATAGCCGAATAGTCGAGTTAATTGAGGAAGGAAGATCATTAATATAGATAAGGAAAAGAAGGGGGCCGAGGACGCTGCCTTGGGGAACACCGGAAGTTACTACGACTGATGCGGATGAAGAACTGATGACTGAAACTGACTGCTCTCTGTCTGTTAGAAACGAAGCTATCCAACTGATGACTGAAGAATGCATGTGGAGGAGAGAAAGTTTAAGAAGTAGTCGTTGGTGCGGTACGGTATCGAAAGCTTTCGAAAAATCAATAAAAATAACGTCGGTTTCTGCTGAGGAATGTTTATTAAAGTGAAGATCCGTGGTGAATTCGAATAGTTGGCTGATACATAAATTATGTTTTATAAAACCATGCTGGTTGGGGAAAAAAAAGTCGCAATGGTCCAGGTATGAAATTATGTGAGTGTAAAGTGCATGTTATATGAGCTTGCAGGGTACACTAGTCAACGAGATGGGACGGTAGTTAGATGTATTTGATTTGCTGCCCGATTTGAAGATGGGTCTAACGTGGGAAAAACGCCAATCGTATGGTACCTTACCAGTATGTTGGATGCTGAATGATCAATTAGTTTAAGAAATTCGGCCGATATCCCATCGTTCCCAGGAGCGCTATTGGAGGACAAGTTTGAGATAGTTTAAAGAATTCCTTCAGGAGTGAAAATAATTGGTCGCATCAACGCTTCATGAAAAGGTGGGCAGTATGGGGGGAGTGGAAAGATTTCGTGCGTAAAAATGCTGGCGAAGAATGAATTCAACGAATCGGCAGCCTGGTCATCACGGAGTGTTTCACCTTGGTCATTTTTGACCACTGGGCAATCTCTAGATTTTTTGGATTTATTATCTTCCAGAATCGCTTGGGGTCTGTAGATAAGATCTGTGGCAAAGTCACCGAAAAGAAAACTTTTTTTGCTTTCTTTACTTCGCCTTTACACAATTTTGTGAAGGAGTGGTATGATGACCAAACATCAAAATTATTTCTTTTTTTTTTTTGCAGTTGCGAATAATCTTTCCTTTTTATTTAACATACGTTTTAAATTGTTATTAAACCAGGGAGATGTGCGATCACAACGAACTGAAGTTTTGGGAACAAATTTTTCGAGTAGTTTCATGAAAGTATTTTTAATGAGTATCCAGTTTTCACTTGCGGATCGGTCACAATTTGACGAAACGTAATATCTTTTAAAGTTCGTTATGGCTATTGTGAGTCCTTCAATATTGGTTCGATAAAATGCGAATATCTTTTCCGGCGTATTTTCTGAGCGCGTTACTCCTAATGATGTTTCGATTTGAATCAAAGCATGATCACTTATATGCTCCATGATAGCGACGGACGTCACACATTCGGGTTTATTAGTGAAAAACAGATCTAATATCGCGTCACGACGGGTTGCCGAGGTGATAATTTGTTGGAGACCATACACACCAGTTATAGAAAGGAACTCTGTACACTGTCGAAAGTTGGCGCAGTCAGGGAGCGGCATTAGCGTTGACCAGTTTATTTCGGGATAATTAAAATCGCCACCAAGAAAGAAGTGGTCAGTAGGAAACTCCTTGGTGACAGTTCCAAGGGCATGGTGCAATGAGATGTTGAAATCTGAGCGATTAAAATGGGGTGGACGATAACAAACACCTACAATGACACAGCGAAAAACCAGTTTAATACGAATCCACAAAATTTCAAGATCAGAAGAACATTCTACTTGCGAGCATGACATAGGTTTTTTGACAGCGATGATTACGCCACCGCCTTTAGCCAGCAGTCTATCTTTACGAAAAATATTGTACGATCTGATTAAAATGAGCTCATCATTTCTTATATCGGTAGTTAACCACGTTTCCGTTCCAAGAATGACGTCTGGCTGGCTAGAGCAAGTGACGTTCTCAAGTTCATCCTGTTTTGACAAAATGCTTTGAAAATTTGCGACAAAAAAAGAAAGGTTAAGAGAGACAGCGCGATTTGGACGTTGTTGGTTTACAGCGAGTCAGTTGTTTGATGTTCCGTCTTGGTGAGGCGCACGAAGCAGAACAACTGAGTCACTAGCTGCATCGTAAACATTTGTCGCTGTTCCGGAATGTAGTTTATTGTAACTAATCTTATATTTTGCACCACTATTTCTAAATTGTTCAGCAAATTCCCACAAATTCTGCCTCGCAATGCGCACCCTATCAGAAAAGTCCTCCGATATCCTGATTTGTAGAGACACGTTCTTCAGTTTAATACCATTTTTAAGAACCTCTTCTTTACTTTGATAGCGCAGGAATTTTACGATTATCGGTCGACTGGATCCTGGTCGTTTTCTACCCAATCGGTGAGCCCTTTCAATTTCGCCCATTTCTATGCCAAGTATTTCTCGGGCGAAGCCAGTGACGATGGTTTTAGCATCGTTCCATGACTCATTTTCTATTTCGGATAAGCCTTTGAATATTAGATTGTTTCGTCTCATTCTGTTCTCCATGTCGTCGACAACGCTACTTATTCCAGACAGGTGGTCCCGAAAAGAAATCGAATCGCATTTAATACTATGTACCGTTGCTTCAACAGTGCTCAAATTCACCTGCATATTTGTGATTTCGTGCGCTTTGAGTTCAAGATTTGTTACCCGGAGTCCAAGAGCAGCGATGCCGCTGTTGATTTGGTCCAACTTAACAGAATTTTCAAGCTGATTCTGGGTGGACGCCGTAACCAAACTCTGACATGACATGACAACCAAACTCTGGCATGACATGAAGATAAAAGGTTTTCGCGTTAGAGGAGGAGAGAGAAGGAATGCCTACGCTGTCAGTGTGCAGTGCATGCTGTGAGCTTATGTTTCCAATCAAATAACGCCTACTGTGCGACGTCACGGCTTTCATCGTCTTTCTTTGAAGACATCCTTTGAGGCTTGTAGACCGTGAGAGTGCGCTTTTAGGCTGTGTGTATGCCTTTGCCGTGTCTTTCAGGCTTTGACTGCGCTCTGACTAAAGTATAGGAAGGACTCCGCTGTTCTTGAGCCTAACCAGGCGGCGCTACAGTCGACGCGCAGGTGTGAAAAAGCAAACCATAGAGATAAAAGATGTGCGCGTCAGAGGAGAAGGGAGGAGATGTGGCTACCTTTTTTATTCAGGGGCATTAGTTTCACGTCGTCGCTGTCCACTGAGCCTAGGAACCACTCATCGTCATCGTCATCGCTGCTGCCGGAAGGTGTCTCGAAAGCGGCTCTGGAAAGGCAGTCGGCGTCGCCGTGCGTGCAACCCGACTTGTAAACCACAGTCATGTTGAACTCTTGCAGTCGGA
Organism: Ixodes scapularis; assembly: GCF_016920785.2. Lineage (NCBI taxonomy): Eukaryota > Metazoa > Arthropoda > Arachnida > Ixodida > Ixodidae > Ixodes > Ixodes scapularis. The sequence goes on from NW_024609882.1 coordinate 75,176,344, forward strand.
GACTCCATCGAGCGAGGAGTCCTGAAGGGCCCTTAAAGTTTGCAAGCGAGCAGAGTGAGTGTAGGGCCGTGACTACGTGGAACAGGCTCCCGTAAGAGTACGAGCGACAGATTTGATAGCCCGGACAACCGCAAGAAACTCTTTTTCAGTCGTGGAGTAATTTTCTCCGCCTTGGAGAGTTTCCCATTTGAGAAGGGGATGACTAGCTCGATGCCTTCTCGCATTTGAACCTGTACGGCGCCAAGTCCTGCCTCACTTGCGTCCGTAGGAATCGCGGTGGCCGCATCCTGTTCAAAATGTCCAATAACAAGAGGAGTATGGAGTCTTCGCTTCAGCTCGTCGAATGCCTGCTGCTGCTCCTTTGCCAATTCAGGCTTCTTCTCAACCTTCGTGAGGTTTGTGAGTGGTGCGGAAATTCTCGAGAATCGCAAACGAAGCGCCGATAGTACGCATATGGTGCAAGGAACCTTCGCAAGGCCTTGCCTGTCGGTGCTGGAAATACTGCGACGCGCGAGTCTTTTCTGGGTCTGGGCGAACGCCATCGTTTCTGACCACGTGGCCTAGGAACATCACTTCGTCATAGGCGAAGAGACACTTGATGGCTTGAGGGTGAGTCCGGCTCTCTGTATGGCTTGAAGAGCAGCTCAGGGTCGTCCCAAGTGTTCATCGAAGTCGCTTGAAAACACTGCGACGTCGTCAAGGCAGAGGAGAGAGCTCTGCCACTTCAGTCCTGCCACTACGGTGTCCATGATACGCTGGAAAGTTGCTGGAGCCGTGCACAGACCAAAGGGCATCACCTTGAACTCGTACAGCCCATCTGGCGTGACGAAAGCTGTCTTCTCTCGGTCCCGTTCGATGACTTCTATCTGCTAGGAGCCGCTCTTCAGGTCCATGGATGAACAGTATAAAGAGTGGCGCAGCCGGTCTAGCGTGTCATCTATGGGGGAAGCTGATATACGTCGTTCTTCGTCATCGCGTCCAGCTGTCAGTAGTCCACACAGAAGCTACGCGTTCCGTCCTCCTTAACCAGTAGTACTGAAGAGGTCCATCGACTGCTTGAAGGTTGGGCTATGTCGCCATTCAGGATATCTTGGAATTGCTCCTAAATAACCTCCTTTTCTTTTAGGGAGATCCTGTACGGCGATCAGTTCACAGGGAGCGCGTCGTCCTCGGTAACGATGCGGTGCTGAGTAAGCGCTGTTTGACGCACCTTCGACAATGTCGCAAAGCAGTCGCTTTATTCGGTGAGCAGCTTATTCAGCGGCCATCGTTTCAGGCCCTGAAACTTGGGCTCAATGTATAGCTACGCAAGCGACGTAGTCTTTTGCTGAGGTCGCGAGAATTCTTCAGCAATGGCGGCAATATCGGTGGAGTTCCGGTGTTCCTCGGCGTGGCCAACAGCCGCACCTTTCGTGAGGTGTTGCGTTTCCTGTCGGAAGTTTCTCACTGGTACCGTAGTTTGTCCAGCGTGAAGTTCAGTGACCCCACTTTCGACGCCTATTCCTTTTCCTAGGAACAATAGAATATTGCCTCCAAGAAGAATACTGCCGCAGGTAACAGCATAGTTCACGAAGGGTGCCAACACACTTGACCGTGGCGGTAGGGTCACATGGTCGGCAGCGACTGGGACGGCGACTGACGTTATTTTCGGTTTCTCTGAAGGCAAACAATGTGTCTGTAGCGTCAATCTGTTCCTTCCAATATCGGAGATGGTGCCGTATTCACACAGATAGTTCATGCCAAAAATGGCGTTTCTGGAACTGTCTTGAAGAACGAAGAATTTTACTAGACACGTCTCGCCGTGAATCTCGCCTCGGGCGGTGCACCTTCCGACGGGTGAAATATGGTTTCTTCCGGTGGTTCAAATTTGCGGTCTCCACCAGGGTGTTGTAACTTTTCAAAGGCGGCGAGAGAGCCCCCCACTTAAGACTGAGCTCTCTGCTTTAGTGTCCACAAGGGCCGATGCGTCGTGGCCGTCGATGACAAGGTTTATGTTGTTGGGCATCGTTGCAAGAGCGTCGTTGGGACGGGCGGCGTCGGCAGAGTGGGAGCCCTACGGCGTTCCTGAGGTCTCTTTACTTCCGTCGTCTTTGGCGACGCCATCTCTAAGCGTTTCCGTACATAGTTTTCCCGGCGAAGCAAAGGAGACAGGCTTTCTCGGTGGGGTCGTGGAGCTGGAGACGCTGAACGTCGAGGCAATGGCGAGCGGAATTCACGGCGGAGAGAAGGCGCTGAGGAAGGCGAGCGTCGAAGGTTCTTCTCGATGTCGCGATTTTGTACGCCGTACCTCGGGCGTGAGTCGTTTGAGTAGAGCCTACAAAGCCCAAATCAACGGTAGGGGCAGCCACGCTAGATGTAGTCAGCTTCCACGCAGTGATAGCAGAGCTGGCGTAGGTTCGCCCTTCGTCATTCTTTGGTCTTTTTCGGTGAGGGTCCTTCCGGGCGGACGTACTTGACTTGTTCTTCCTGGCGTCGTGGATTCTGTGTCATTGGGGTGTTTTGTCGTGGTGGGATTCAAACTTGACGGGAGCTTGCGGCTGTCGGCGGGCCACAGAAGCATTGCTAAGCCTGTGCTCCTCTGGCGCCACCATGGTGACGGGAATCTCTGGTTGGAGCGCCCGATGCACTTCTTCGCGGACAGCCTTGGCAGTGGAAAGGGTTAGTGGACGACAAGCGGTTGGCAGCAACCTTCGGAGTTTCTCCCGGACGACCTCCCGGATAATTTTGCAAATGTCCAGCGTACCAGGAGCGATTTCACCGTTAAGCATAGTGGATCCAGCGATGCCTGGATTGCTGTGGTAGTGTGAAGCGCAGGATTCGAGGGCGTTCTCGGTTTTTCTGCCTCAGTGACAAAGGCTTTGACGGTTACCGACGACTTACGGACGAGGCCTCAGAAGATGTCGTCTCTCACCCCGCGCATGAGGACCCGCACCTTATTAGGGGCGAAGCTCCTTATGCCCGTGTCCCTCTAGAGCGACAGACAGAGACAAAAGACATCCACAAGCCTCAAAACCACGCAGCATGCTCGCGATGGTATCTTTGGCATGCGTTTATACTCTGTTTCTCCTTGTGTTGTACCGCAGGAAAGGCTAAACGCGTGAGCTCCTTGCTCTATAGCACATCTCGGCGGCACAAGCTCTCGTGCACCAAGGGCAGCTGCTCGCGCTTCTAGCCTTCGCTGCGGTACAGCATAAGGTGAAACGGAGTATAGACATTTCCAATGTTTACAAATCCACAGCTCAGCGTGCGATCTCCAGAGCTCAGCACGCGCGTGTGCGTCGCTTCGGAAAGCGAGCAAATCACGCGCGATACGCACGAACACTGAAAATGAAACCTGCCAGCAGCCCTTTTCTGGAAAGGTCTATAGTCTTTGGTGCTCATAAAGTAAGCACGAGCGATGGTAAGCCTGCCAAAGATACGCTCGCGTGCATGATGCTCGTGTTTGAGCATAGACTCTTTTTTCCTACAAAGCCTCTCAAATCGCCAAAGACCCTGGTTTGAGGTTTGTCGCTGTCGTTTGTTTCTGTCTGTCGCTCTAGTGGGACACGGGCATTAGGGGCTAGCCATGTCCGTATGTCCGACCGATGTCCGGCGTCGGGTGCTTGTGCTCACGAGCACGTGAGCACGTGCTCTTGTGCTCGTGTAGGGGGAAAAAAAAAACCGCATCTCCACGTGGTGAATGATGTTGATTGGGGCGAAGCTCTGGTGGGTGCTTGTCTGCGTAGGCGGTGAGCCGCAGCATGCCGAGCCTTTCGTTCGTTTTCATCCATGTCAGAAAGAGAAGGTGTGGTATGGAACGTGGTTATATACGAATTTGAGCATTTTACCGCAGCCTGACATTGATGAAAGCGAACGAAAAACTCGGAATGCTGCGGCTCAGCGTCTGCGCAAACAAGCACCACTAGAGCTTCGCCCCAATCAACATCATTCACCACGTGGAGATGCGTTTTTTTTGTGTTTTTTTTTTTGTCGTTTGGGGCTTGTGGTTCAGCCCGGGCGCTCAAGAGCAGAACTCTTTCCACGAAGCTGGTGCCGCTTTTGTTGTGGCCTTAGGTTCGAATCCAGATTATATTCATATCCCTCTCCCGTCGGTGTTGGGTTCCAGCGATCGACAGGCATGTGTTCCCTCGGAGATGAGGGTGGCCAAATTGTTACCGTGCTTGGCTTCCGCGTGGAGGCCCCAGGTTCATTTCCTGGTAGAGGATGTTTCTTTCTTTTATACTTTCAATTTTGCTTTCTCGTAAGTTTGGAAACCTTGTCGTCTGGTGGAGTTACGAATTTTTTACGTGCCGAGCGTTCTATGCCGAATGTTTCAGAAGCCCAGGCGTGTACAGAAGGGGCTACGAGTGGCGAGCCAGAGTCAGTCTCGCCGCAGCGCTCGATTCTGCTGTGACGACGCAATCAAAAACTGCGACGGTAGCTTGCTATATTGTTTTTGGGCACAAGTTCGCCTGATTAAAAGTTTAGTTCTCTTCAGTCATTCGTCGCCTCATCACGCGTGTTGCCGAGCAAGAGCGTGTGTGGCCAAATGGTTTCCGTACTTGGCTTTCGCGCGGAGGCCCCAGGTTTTATTACGGAAAGAGGACAATTCTTTTGTTCATTCTTTCGCTGGGGAGCGGGCATGCACTGTGGACCCTCAGGTGGGCACCATAATGTCAGTTGTACCCTGCATCGGTTGTACCCAGCATGGCCACCATAATGCCACGAATGGCAATTGAGGAGGCTTCGAATATATCTGAAAAATCTAAGCGTTTAATAGGGCGAAGTTTTGCCAAAAACAAAATTGAAGAAGGCTATTATCGCAGGTGTCAATGGCGGCGGAACAGCAGGATCAAGTTCTGGGGCGTGACTGACTCCGGCTCGCCACGCCGAGCCCCCTATAGACACCCGTGGCCTTCTTGCACTTTCGGCGTAGAAAAGTGGAAGCGTAGAACATTCGTAACTCGATCCCACGACAACGCTCTTGAACTTTTGAAAACAATAAATTTAAAGAATAAATGAAGAAGTGTCCGCTTCCAGGAATCGAAACTGGGGCGTCCGCGCGAATGCCGAAGGGGTCACCTTTCACCCACTAACACGCTCGCTCGGTGACGCGCGCGGCAATAGCGCGTAGTTTCGTTTCTTCCTGTACGGAAGTCCCTTCCGCGTAGTTACGACCACCATTTCCACTGCGGGCTCGAGAGCCTTCATAACCAATCGGGAAGTCTCGCAGGGTGGAGTTTCCGACTCCAAGATATTCACATCACTGCGGTCTAGAAGTCCAGCCGTAAGCAGAGTGACGTCGACAGGTTTATTGAAAGGTACCTGTCGAGTTTGCTTTCAAGTGCACCAAAGACAACCGCATCGACGTAGTTTTTCTTGGCGCAGTGAACGTTACCGGTATAGCAGCACAACAACGATACAATCCTGAGCTGCAACCGCTCATCGTGCACCTCTAATGACAAGGGAATGAAGTTCCACGAGTATTGGCACGAGCCCTGACAACCTTTGCCTTTATCAAGGTATACTATACAAAAGAAAACTTCGGCGAAAACAACTTAACGTGGCTGCCAAGCTTGTCATGACGACCAGACGGCTGCACACCTGGAATACAACAAAACGCTTGCAAGGAATCGCGAAAAGTACTACTCGCCCAAGCTCCCGAATACCGTCCATGTCTACGTCCGATCGCGCCACAAGTTTCACCCCCCCCCCCCCCCCCTCTCCAACCGCGGCCTTCCTGCAGATCTGAATGGATTTCCTTGGTTCCTTCCCACCGCCGACGATGGGAAACCACCGGAGAATTGTCACAACCGATTATATCATACGGTACACCAAGACGATAGCCATTCATTCGAAAACTGCTGTTGAAGTAGCCAAGGAATTCGTTGAGCCCATTGCCCTCCTGTGTGGTGCCCTGAGGTGCTGATCTGAGATCGAGGGTCGTCGTTCTTCGTGCAACTCACGCAATAAGTCATACAACTGAGCCACACGAACCACCCTCGAACCACTGCGTATCACCGGCAGACCAAAGGGCGGACGGAGTGGCTAAACAAAACCATCGGCGTTATGGTCTTGATGCGCAGTCGACATCAAGATGAGCTGACTGGTCGTAACGCCGGGCGAAGCGGCAAAGTTCCGCCTGTTGCGCAGCTGTCGAGATAAGCCGCTGAAAGCAAGGATGAAACCGACTGCCGCGATTTCATGCAGGGGAAAGGTTGATAAAATGACAAGTCGCGCATCTATAGGGTGAACTTGACGCCTCTCGTCCCGTGGCTGGCTGTTGGTTTTAATGCATCATCACTTCATTCCTGCTTCTTTTATTATTTTTTACGATCAATTGTCATTGGCATGTTGAGCACTTATGCGTTGCCTATACTTCGTTTCAGCTTCGGTCCGAGCGCGGCCGATGTTATGAGCCGATGGGCCAATTAAACAGCGAAAGAGGCACAACGTCATGGCGTGCTCTCTGCAGTTGATAGGACCAGCCGGTATTCGCCGCCTCTCTGTGCGTGCTCCGGCGTGCTCCTCCGCCGGCTAGTCTTATCAAGCGCAGAGAGCACGCCATGACGCTGCGCGTTTTGCGGTGTTTGATTGGCCCTTCGGCTCATAACATCAGCCGCGCTCGGACCGAAGCTGAAACGAAGTATAGGCAGCAAGAAGATATTGGACAAATAACGGACAAATATTGGTTAAAGTTTCGGAAATAACGGTCCCATAATGATTTGCAAACCTGGCTCCAGATCGGTCCATTATCTTAAACCGATCACGGTGAAAGATTGGAGACCGATAACGTCAACCGTTTTGCGACCGATAGCGTGAACCGTTCTCCGGCCGATATCGTCAACTGTTTTTCGCCGTCCTTTGAAACCGTTTTACAGCCCTCTTTCGAATTGTTTTGTGCCGTTAAACGTTGAACCATTTTAGGATTTAAATGTCTATTCTTGAAATACGTCATCAAATGTGAATCACTTTACGAGAAAAGAGTCAAAGTACAGGCTAGATGGTGGAAGTCAACCATTTCGTCGTTTACCCTGAGACTGGTTTTTTTTAGAAGAGCAGAAGTAACAGAAAAAACAGACAGGTCTCAGGGTAAACGAGACCTGTCTGTTTTTTCTGTTACTTCTGCTCTTCTAAAAACCACCCCGTCTCAGGGTAAACGACGAAATGGTGAATCTTTTTATTTCCAACTGAAAGGGACGCTTCATTTCAGGGGGAATCAGCAATGCCTGACCATGTTGGACATGGAAAAGGGGTATGGGAGCCACTGTAAAAAATTTTAACTCTTTTTTTACGGTTAAAAGTTGCTGGTTCAATACTGCCGGCATGGTTTCCCGTAATCTAGAAACTGGACCGTCTGTAAAAACAATTCATATAATTAAGTAAAATGACAGAACGTCTGTATTTCACTTTACGGACAGTTATCTGTTTTCCCATTTTATTGGTAAAAGTTGCTGGTTCTATATTGCCGGCAATGTTTCCCATAATCTAGAAACTGGACCGTGTAAAAACAAGGCACATAATTTCGTAAATTGACGGAATGTCTGTAGCCCACTGCGGACAGCTATCCGTAGGAATTATGAAAGCTGTCCGCACTAAATGACGACGCACTACACCTTTCGGCATTATATAAGGTCAGAGTTACGAGCCATGCGTACCCCCTGCACCTACGATACATCAGACGACTCCCCTGGAAGGGCTATAGCTCTGCGGGGGGTGTCACCTGACGTATTTGAGGCGCAGGATGGGGCGAATGGCTCGTGGCTGTGGCCTTTACAAGACAGAAAGGTGTAGTGCTCTGTTATTGAGTGCGAACAGCTTCCACGTTCAAGCAATCCCAAGTCACATGAAGCTTTTGGGGTAGGGATCGGCATGAGAGTTTGTAAAAGACAAAGAGAACACAACCTCTACTACTCATTGCCAGGATTTTGTTTGTGTGAGATTAGCTGTTCCTAGAGATGGGCAGCTGAACAAACGAGCCAATTAAGAAGTTTCGCCACAATGCCTTTATTGGAAGAAGGCATGCCTTGCTTTCAGTTTGGAGAAATTTTACATTACAGTTCTCCTTGCGGTCGCCGTCTAGATGGCCCTCCATGCTTGTGTTCATAGTTCTCCTTCAATTAAAGACCTCTTCGGTATCTTCTTGGTGCATGTACGGGCAGCTTAAAATAAAGAGCAGAAGAGGATTCAAAATCAATACACAATCACAACAAACTGTATATGATATACGTGGTTAACATCAGCCAGCAACGTGTTTACCAACTTGCCCAGCTCCCCACTTTTCTACTGCACATAACATATAAAACAAACCTCTCATTATTTGAACCAAAGTGAAATGTTTTATTGGTTTGAATACCCAACACCACAAGTAGTGTAGAAATAAAGCCAGCAAATTAAAATGTGCATAACCATTCAGTAATATTAAGCACATTCAAGTGAGCCATATCTACTTTAGTGTATACAATAGGCTCGCGATAATTCAAATTCAGATATTTCATACCTCTGGTTAAGCCGAATGAATTTCAAAACTTGGGTAGTCACGCTACGTTTGCAATGCATTCATAAGCCGCTTGAACGACGTTTTCGCGTAACTCATACTTTTTGCTCTCGCAGCCCTATTGAGCGCACTTCTTTCCGAGCACCGGTGCACTGTGGAGAAGCAGCGCCTCTGGAGCTTGCTTTCACAGGTGTTGCTTTCCCACGGTGCACTGGTGCCCAGTAAAAAGCGCGCTAAGCAAAGCTCAAGCAGAGCAGGGCCGTATATATAGAGAGCTTGGTATATAAAAGGAGCAAGCAGAGCGAAGGCGTGCATCAGACGCAGATAGAGGGCTCGACAAGCTCTCTTGGCCAACCAGAATATTGAAAATAATTCCCTAGTCATGGAAGCGAGAAACGGTTTTAATAGGCGCGTAAGAGTTACATGTAGTAACTCTTCATTGTTGAAAATATTGTGCACGCAATGTTTCGATTATGGTTATGCAAGAAGATGTAAGAAAGAAACGTGCCGCTTGATTTCTGTTTTGCTCAAATGGAGTCTGAAAGCTTCAACGGCAAATTGCAGGCGCTCGGCGCCTGGGGTACGGATTACGTCAATCGTTTAGCTGGTCGCGCATGCTTTTTATAGTTTTTATATCTTCCACCGTGATTTTGCATGACCGTAATCAAAACATCACTGCTCCCCAGTCACCGAGAGTTACTCCGACTCACTTATTAATTTTGTTTCTCACAACCTCCCCCCCCCCCCCCGCCCCCAGGATATTATGCGCGGCTTCTGGTTGGCCACATACGAATTTGTGAAAACGCTCTGGAACACACCCAGCCCACCTTCAGCCAATGGTGCCTCCTCATTTGCCTCCTATACATTCCAATGAGTTGGTGAACTCGCTATATATGAGCCGGCGTCTGCGAAGCAGAGGACACATGAGCGGCAAAAACGGGCGCCGCGCGGCAGTTTCCTTAGCAACTTGCACGGACGCTGTGATGTGGCGGCATGGCTTTATGTCGCAGCGTTCACGCAAGTTGCTATAGAAACTGCAGCGCAATGCCCATTTCCTTTACTCCTGTGTCCCTGCTTAGCAGCCCATAATGGAGAACTTTTTTGGTGGTTGAACAAACCTAATTTTGTTTTGAGGTGTCATGTGCTATCTAACAGTCCCTGATAAACAACATTTTTGAGGGTTGAATAAATTTGTGTCATAAATTTTACCGATGTGTCGTGAGTGGCATACCAGCTTACGGTTGATGGGCATGTGCAGTGGAAATCATCAAATATTTGTTTTGTATGTGTAGCCATTCATATAGAATATCATAAGTAATATTGCAACATAATTTTATGAACTTCTGATAATTCGATCTTTTGATACTTTAAACCAATTTGGGATTTCCTAGAGTTTGAGTCAATCAGTCTACTGTATGTCACATTCAAAGTCATGGTTTAGCTTCTTGGGCTTCATAATATTTGAACCTTTTCCTTTGGCAGTGCATTAAATGCAAAATAGTACTGCAATGTATTTGCTCTAGTTTGTGCACTGGAAAAGGCTTGTGCAACTGAGTCAAACTAGCATTATAGGGAAGCTGAAGCAGTTTTTAAGAAATCTGAGTTAGAAGCAGACTTTCGTACATTTTGGCCTGTTAATTCAGTAATCGCACTAAACGTGGGCGAAAGTCGACATAAACTGCTTTTATTTTGAAAAATATGTGCAGCGATTATAGCAGGGCATGCGTTGAGCCTTTTTTTGCACCTTTAACTTGCCCAAAACTTCGTGACGTCATCGTTGCCATCCCCAAGACCGCCTATCGGCGAGCAAGGGGTATCGGACTCTGCTGATGACGTCACCTTTGTTAGTCTTTATCAGCGTTCATACGCTCTGCTTTACTCGGAGTGCCGCAACGAGCGGGGCTACGCCGAAATATGATTAACAATTACGACACTCCTACTTACAAGATTAAAAGAAAACTTTGACTTGACTCAAGATCTCTTTGGCTGTGTCTTCGGTGGCTCATGGAGTGGGAAGCGGAGTTTGCGGATGAGCTTCCCAGCGTGTCCCCAGCAGGCGACATGTGCCGCATAGCATATCCAGTTCAATTCTAGCAGCCAAACACGGTATCCAAGCTACAGCCGTTAGAGCAAGGCGTAATTCAAAGGTAGTCTTGATTATGTGTACCATTTATAAATGTCAAAGCACGTCTGTCAAGTAGCCCAACCAGAGGCTTTCGGAGATGGTCACGAGAGCCAGCAGCTTGTCTTGGGCAGCTCACTGTCAGCAACTCTGTCCCTCTGTGCACAGTGCCACCTTCATGGGCTTCCACTAAAGAAGAAAAAACAGAAACTGTAAATTGTGATAACTGCAATGAGAACCAATCAGAACATCTCAGCAGCAGATGCTACGCTATGGAGTCTGGAATGCGCCTCCGACTGATGTGTTTCGCATTCTGTACCACCCATGCTGTTAAAGTGGTCTCTAAGCGATTACATTAAATGACGCCACAGTAGCCGGCATGTCCTGCTGTCGGATGAGAAAACTCTGGCGGTTGGTTGTACGACTTCTGGCAAAAAGAGGTATCAGCTAAAGGCAAGCGTCATTGTTCTCGCAACATCTAAAATCCTGGCTGCTAAAGCTTTTGTGGACTGTCAAGCTGAGGTGTATCCTCTCCCCGCAGCAGAAACTACCTCAACAACCATGATGTTCATAACCGGTAAAAAAAATCCCATAGAAGGTCCATTCAGGAGCGATTGGGGTAGCTATTGAGGCACAATCTCGCACTATAAAGCAATTTCACAAATCTGCCATAAGCAGCAGCAGTTCATTTAGAGTATAAAAGATTTTGGTTTTTATACATTTCGAGATGAAATTTTATCTCTGGTTTCTCCCAAGAATAGTTTCCAAGCAGAAATTTACACTGGCAGGCTGGCTGAGTACCTGAGTAGAAAGGTTCATGTGTCACACCACACGTGTCTTTTGCCGACATTGAGAGAAAGGAAAGTTGAATTTCCCTGATCGATTCTGATGAGGGTGGAAATTTTCAGACTTTTTCAATCGCCAACTCAATCAACATTACCGTTTTTTACAGTTTATAGACACCCCTCACGAGGTTGAATTGGGTATTAATGGTCATTAAGAACTGCATGACTCACCTGCACACATGTGCAGCAACTATACAAAAGCCCCATTCACACACAACACCATAAAACTACTGTAAAACACCAAGCGTGCGCCAGTGGTGGAGTGAGCGTTAGCCCCCCACCCTCTTCAAAGATTTCAACTCATCAAAATAGATATTAAATGCCTATTCTCCTATTTCAAGCAAGTGAAAAAAAATATGTGTGGGAGACAGCATGCGCTTTGTCCCCATGGGCAGTTATCTCCACGAATGGCAAAGAGTATGGGGATAGCACAGGTAGAGCGGCAAAACAGGAGAGGAGGATGAAGAGTGCAGACTCGTCAAGAGCTAGAGACTGAAATACTTGGGTACAACTTTCTGTTGCAATGAAGCCAAAGCTGGAGAGCCAAAGCACGCCGTTTCACTGCACAGCTGAATATAGTTCAACCATACTAAGTTCCTGGGTGTAACTTGACCAATTAAAAATATATAACATAGTTCCGTTTAGCCTCGATTTGAAAATGTTAACGTACCATTAGGCAGGATGTACCAAACTTACAACATTACCTTTTAGCTTTTTTGTGCATTCCTTGGTTTAAGCTTGCCATAGGTTTTCTAGTTTCCTGCAAAACAAGGATGGCGTCTTTATCATGCGCATCTTGGGCATCATCGGTGCTGTGTATTGTCGGTACATTCTGTTAGCTCGCCCTTTGCTTGCCGTGCAGGATTTTGACGAAATTTGGCAACCAATAAATGTCAAAAGAAACCGACCACGTGGTGCGCAACATGTACGACAAGTGGGTCAGTGGGAACCGGGGCTCCCAGTAGTTTCCGCATACCGGTTGGTTAGAGAGTAGGGGTGATGGTAATGCCCAGGACCTCTGGTTTCTGCAGCGCAATCTTTCGCTACATGTGTTCTGAGCTGTTGTGCGCAACCGCCCCCCCCCCCCCTTCTCTTGCCCCCCCCCCCCCCCCCTAGGGTCAGGCGTAACTGAATACAATCCAAATGAAATGGGACTTTGCGCCATGGCGTGTGCGTGCTCCTATTTTGGTATATCACGTCCGCACGGTGATTTTTCAGCCCCAGAATATGCATGAATGACATCAAAACGCTGCAGTGCTGATGAAATTCATTAATGGGGCAATTTGGGCCAGTTGGTTAAAGATCGTGACAAGCGCCGAAAAAATAGACAGGGACAAGAAGTTGACGTAAACCCCGGCACACTCGCAACTAACATTTATTGAAAAAAAATCTCTTAGATAGCCGTGAAAACGTCAGTCATGACTATTACCAGTGTAGCCCTTTATTAAGAAATTCATATTCTTCCGATAATGTTAAGGATGTGTCACTGCTCCGTTTCTGTTGCTTTGGTTTCCATCTCAAACGCCTGGTGTTGCTTTTTAGCTGCTTTATCTGGGTATCTTGCCAAAAATTTTACGTCACCAAATGATGGGAGCAAGGGCAGCGGCTGCAGTGCATGACCGCTGCAGCTGCATAGCTTTGCTCTTGCAAAAGACAAATGCAAAACAAAACACGACAAAAAATGCGCAGAATGCACAACCGGAGTTGTGTACGAAATCCCAATAACATATGGTTCTGTATACATTGGTCAGACAGGCTGATGTTTTAACGACTGCGCTCGCGAACATGACGCGGCAACACGAGCAACCCCGATCAGGGCATATGGCAAGGCACTGCAGCCGCTGCCTTTGCTCTCCGTCATTTGACGACAAATATTTTGGACAGACAACCAGAAAAAGTATCTAAAGCGCTACACTAGGCGTTTGAGATTAAAACCAAAGACACCAGGTGTACAAGTGACACATCCTTAACCTTATCAGCAAAAAAATATGAATTTCTAGATAGAGAGCTACACAACCTGTAGTAATGACCGACGTTTTTCACGGCTATTTAAAGATTGTTTTTTCAATAAATATTAGTTGCGAGGTCGCCAGTGTTTACGTTAACTTCTTGTCCCTGGAATACATTTTAGCGCTCAAAAAACAGGGACAAAGAGGCGAGAAACAGACAGCACAGTGCGCTACTAACAACTGATTTTATTACGTGAAACGACACTTTTATACCATCCGAGTTTCTGATTTTGCTCCACCACTAGCCAACCCGGTGCCAGGCCGCGTCATTGAGGAACGCACGCTCCTTGTCCAGTAAATCAATTGAGGCCACGCTGACACATGCTGCACCACCCTTCCTAATCTCATCTGCCTCGATTATCTCCCTCACAGTTTTTTCCTTGTGCCGTGCCAGAATCTTGCTCTCGGAAAACAACGGCATACACTTGCACCTTTCACAATGATCAGACAGATGACCGTCCCGATAATTTCCTACTTTAAGTTTGTGCTCCCTCAGCCTATCATTAACACACCTACCTGTCTGACCTATATACTTGTTTCCGCATGATAAGGGGATCTGATATACTACTCCCTCCGCACATTCAACGAAGGGATCCCTGTGTTTTACCGCGCAGCCAGAAGGGGCCTTACAAAAAGGATCTGTCACCCTACATAATCTACTAAGTTTGTTTGGTGCGGAAAACACTACTTTCACGTTTGATCTATTGGCCACCTTTTTCAAGCCATGCGCCGTTTTGTGAATGTACGGTATCACCGCGACCTTCTGTTTATCTCTGAGAACCATTGGGCAAGGGCGATCTTCACTACGCAATCTTTTTAATACGATCTCTGCAACTGAGACCACTACATTCTTCGGGAAGCCAGCTGCCAACAACCGCCTATACTGGTAAAGAGGAGTATTGCCAATATGTGCGTATTGAACGCCCTCAAAAAATCATGCCACCATGTGATGTCAGAAGGCCTGGGCACGCAGTATAGGCGGTTGTTGGCAGCTGGCTTCCCAACGAATGTAGTGGTCTCAGTTGCAGAGATCGTATTAAAAAGATTGCGTAGTGAAGATCGCCCTTGCCCAATGGTTCTCAGAGATAAACAGAAGGTCGCGGTGATACCGTACATTTACAAAACGGCGCATCGCTTGAAAAAGGTGGCCAATAGATCAAACGTGAAAGTAGTGTTTTCCGCACCAAACAAACTTAGTAGATTATGTAGGATGACAGATCCTTTTTGTAAGGCCCCTTCTGGCTGCGCGGTAAAACACAGGAATCCCTTCGTTGAATGTGCGGAGGGAGTAGTATATCAGATCCCTTTATCATGCGGAAACAAGTATATAGGTCAGACAGGTAGGTGTCTTAATGATAGGCTGAGGGAGCACAAACTTCAAGTAGGAAATTATCGGGACGGTCATCTGTCTCATCATTGTGAAAGGTGCAAGTGTATGCCGTTGTTTTCCGAGAGCAACATTCTGGCACGGAACAAGGAAAAAACTTTGAGGGAGATAATCGAGGCAGATGAGATTAGGAAGGGTGGTGCAGCATGTGTCAGCGTGGCCTCAATTGTTTTACTGGACAAGGAGCGTGCGTTCCTCAAGGACGCGGCCTGGCACCGGGTTGGCTAGTGGTGGAGCAAAATCAGAAACTCGGATGGTATAAAAGTGTCGTTTCACGTAATAAAATCAGTTGTTAGTAGCGCACTGTGCTGTCTGTTTCTCGCCTCTTTGTCCCTGTTTTTAGCGCTAAAATGTATTCCAAATTCCAAAACCAACTAGCCCAACAATCAACTCTTCTTGTCCCTGTCTATTTTGTTCGCCGCTTGTCTACGATGATGAAATTTGCAGCATTTCCTGAATAGACGCTGCCCCTCTGCGTCAGTTGCTGGACAACTGAAATTGTAGGAGATTGACCATGGTAAAATATACCTTGTAAGTCTGCATGAGTGCTTCCGTCAAAGTGTTGGCTTATATTAAAAAACACGGAACGTTGGCAGGTACCTAGAATGCGAGCAACCAATCTGGCTTTTATCTTATTCTGGGCTCGCTTTTGTTTATGAATGTATTTACCTGTGTACTTGCGTTTCTTGATTTTTTTTTTGTGCATATACACGGGTGTATTTCTACCTTCACCAATGACTATATACCTTTCTACCCCCCCCCCCCCCCCCCTGCAATAATGCCTTCGGGCGCTGCAGGGTTGTCGAGTTATCGCTTGCGCCGCGCGCGTGGGCAGCCGCAGGAATGACGCCGATCTTCTCCAACTCGGGGTAGAAGCCAAAAAGAGCCCCGTTTATTCCAGCGTCATCACTTTTATAACAGTCAGGCACGTGACCGCGATACACCGAGCGGCGTCACATGCGCTGCCGCCGCATCTCCCCCTTTTTTTTTCTTTTTATTTACAATGGGTCTTTCACTGAACACATTCAAGGATCATAATTGACAACAAATCCGCACAGCCACCATATTTGACAATAAACCCACACAGCAGACGTATATGACAGCAAACTTAGTCACAAAGAAACGGGCAACTCGAGCAACAGCTACTTCGCTTCGTAGCGTTCCGGTTTTCTCACTTGGCGACCGTATCGCGGCACGTAAGGCGAGGTAGGCAACGGAGGTTGAATCCTACCGTTTTCAGATAGATCACTCCCTGTGCTATCCCCTCCCAGAACTTCAGTGGCGCTGCGGTCTTCGCCGCTAGGCTCCCGGTTCTCTGGTAACTCATAGCTTCCCTGTGTGCCTTCCGACCTGGTCTGCCGAGGGGACAAAAGAACCAGCATCTTGCGGTTCCTTTCTAAAAGCACCCCCGCGTGAGTCTCTACCACGAACGACCTTGGCCTATTGGCCGGATGGAGGGCTGTTGCCTTTTGCTTATAGTCCTTTACCCATACTAATAAACCCGGCCTCAGGGGTGGCAACTCTCGTGCGGCATGCCGACGATTGGATTGTCGGCGCTGCTTCTCTCGAAAGGCCTGGTCCCGCCTGCGGACCTTGTTCAGGTTGAGCTCTCGGGGCAACAAACTTCGTGGGTGCAACGGAAGCGTCGTACGCAGGCGCCTGCCCATCAAAAGTTCCGCCGGGCTTTTCCCAAGGGGCCTTGGGGTGTCCCTGTAAGCTAGCAACGAAATATAGTGGTCACGGGCCTTAATAATCAAGATTTTAATCGTTTTCACCATCCGTTCTACCTCTCCGTTTGCCTGCGGATACCTCGGGCTCGATGTCACGCTACGGAAGCCGTACTCGCGTGCAAACAACCTAAACTCCACAGATACAAACTGTGAGCCATTATCGGAAACTACAATCTCCGGTATGATATGCCTTGAAAAAAAAACTCTTCAGGTGCAATATGACACTGGCACTTGTCAAAGATGTCAACAGAGCGAGCTCGGGGTATCTAGAGAAGTAGTCAACGGCAACCAAATAGTGAGATCCCTTGATCTGGCACAGATCAACACCTACTTTCTGCCACGGCCTTTGTGGCGTTTCCGTCGGAATCATGGGTTCCGAGTTCTGCTCTCGGTGTTCAGCGCATGCTGTACAATTGGCTATCAAAGTTCCAAGCTGCGAGCTTAACCCGGGCCACCACACTGACTCTTGAGCCCTAGCTGTGCATTTACCAATGCCTTGATGACCCTCGTGTAACTGCTGGAGGACCTCGTTTCGGAGCTCTTGAGGGATTACCAACCTTCTCCCTTTTAGCAGCACTCCTTCGCATACAGTTAATGCAGACCTCTCCTGCCAGTACGGCCTCAAGACAATTGGCACTGACGAAAACTTCGGCCATCCTTTACGGCTCAAGTCAATCAAGATCCGACAGACTTCATCCTTTTCCTGAGCTTTCTTAACCCGTTCAAAACGGTTATGTTCGATGATGCCGGGTACGCAGCCTTCCACGTATTTCGTGACTTCGCTAACAGTAAGCGAATTAGAACAGGCTGGCGTTCCCCGCAGGGGAGCCCTTGACAAAACATCGGCAGTTATGACACTCGTTCCGGGTACATATTCAACCACAAAATTGAAACGCATTAACCTCATCCGGAAGCGCTGGATGCGCGGAGGTAATAAGTCAATAGGCGACTTCCCCAAAAGCGTGACTAGTGGTTTGTGATCGGTCTCGAACACAACATCAAGTCCCGTGATGTACCCTTCGAAACGCTCCGCCGCCCATGTCAAAGCTAAGGCTTCCTTTTCTATCTGGGCATATCGTGACTCGTCTGGAGTTAACGATCTGGATGCAAAAGCAACCGGACGTCGCTCTTTGTTTGGGTGAATCTGCAACAGAACCGCCCCCAACCCGAAAGACGACGCGTCAGCGGAAAGAATCGTTGGGTATCGAACATCGTAGTTTGCCATGACCCTTGGCGAGCAGATAACGTCCTTGATATACGCCAGCGACTGTTCTTGAGCAGGCCCCCAGACCCACTCGGAATCTTTCAAAAGCAACTGACGTAATGGCTCTGTCTTCGAAGCCAAGTTCGGAATGAATCTAGCAAGATGATTTGCCATTCCCAATAGCCGTCGCACCTCAGAGACATTCTCAGAGTCTTAAGCTCCTTTATGGCGCCAACTTTCTCTGGGTCTGGCTTAATGCCCTCATGACTCAGCTGAAAGCCCAGAAAAGAAATTTCTGTTACTCTGAAGCAACATTTATCTTTGTTCAGAGTGACGCCAGCTCGCCCGAGTCTGTCCAAGGTTTGACGCAAACGGTCATCATGCTGGACTCTGTCTTTGCCGAAAATTAAAATGTCATCCATCAAGTTTATTACCCCTGGTATTCCCTCCAGTATTTGCGCCATTCTTTTTTGGAAGTACTCGGGAGCCGAGGTTATTCCGAACGGCAGTCTTTGGAAACAGAACCTTCCGAAAGGTGTAATAAACGTAGTCAAATGTTCGCTGTCGCTTGACAGCTTGACTTGATTGAAGCCCGAGTTTGCGTCAATTTTCGAGAAAACCGTTGCTCCACTTAACGTTCCCATACTGTCATCTACAGTGGGTAAAACGTAGCGCTCCCTACGCACGCATTTATTTAAATGCGTTAAATCGACGCAAATTCGTACCGCACCAGACGGCTTCAAAACAGGCACTATGCCCGCGTACCAGTCCGTCGGTTCGTTTACTTTTCGTATCACTCCATTCCGCTCCATTCGCTCCAGTTCTTGCTTAACCGCGTTCCGTAATGGGAGAGGCACCCGACGCGCCGTATGGATCGCGAACGGAACCGAGTTAGGCTTTAAGTTGATTTGGTACTCTCCCGCCATGGCACCCAAGCCACGGAACAAATGCGGGTAGCACGCCTCAACAGACTGTTTTGACGTGACCAAGTCGACGAACTTAATCACGCCCAGTGCCTCGATAGCAGGGAGCCCGAGAAGAACGAAGTGCAATCGAGAGACTACATACACGGTTTGCTGTACGGTTCGGCGTTTCCACTGTATCGTGGCAGCAAACTTGCCCAGAACTTTCAAGCACTCGTTACTCGGACCGGTCAGCGTGATATCGGACTTCTGTAACCTAGAAGGCAGTCCGGGAAAGGTTGGCGGTACAACAGAGACCTCCGCCCCCGAGTCTACCTTAGCAAACACTGGCGTTTCGTTAATGAAGGCTTGAATGAATCGGGCGTTAGACCCTGCCCCGCTCACCGACCCAACAAAGTACGCATCGTTGTTCTTTTGGAGACACGAAAGTCGTACCTTTCTTGGGTAGGCGGCAGCTTTCTTGTGGCAGACTGCGGCGAAATGTCCGGTGCTACGACAGTAGCTGCACTTCGTTGACCTTGCCGGGCAGGCTGTCCTGGCGTGAGGATCCTTTCCGCAGAAGGAGCACTTGCCGCCGTCTTGGCCGGTGGCTTGGCTGGTGAAGCGCCGAGGAGGACCGTCTCTTTCCGTCGGCTGGCCTTGTTTCCTGACGGCGTCGAGGTTACCGGCAGCTGTCGTTTCGTTGCTCGCGTCTCGTAGTTGCTGCTGCTGCCGATGGACAGTCTCTTTCAAACGAGCTTTTGCCAGGGCACTGGCAAGTGTCAAGCTCGCGTCCATTTGTAGGGTCTCTGAAAGCTTGGAATCGCTGAGACCAACAATGAAGCGGTCGCGAACCATGCGTTCTTTAAACTCTTGGTACTCGCAACGGTCCGCTAGGGTATGAAACGCAGTTACAAACTGGTCGACAGACTCCCCTGGTTCTTGAACGCGGCGATGAAAACACGCGCTTTCGTAGACCAGGTTCTGTGCGGCCACATAGTGGTTGTCGAATCGCTGTTTGACGACTTCGTACTTCTTCGCGTCGTCGTCGGACAAAGCGAAAGTCTGGAAAATCTGGCTCGCTTGCTTTCCCATAGTATAGAGCAAGGTTCGTACCTGTGCTTCTTCACCCCGTTCGTTGAGGCCCGACGCGAAGCGGTAATCGTCGAAGTGTTGACTCCAGGTCGGCCATTCAGACGTACGGTCAAAGTCGAAGTTCGGTGGCGGTTGAACAGCGAACGTTCCGTAACCGCTCTTGCAGCCTTCGCTTTCCGCCATCCGGAAGTCCTTGGCGAAGACGAGCAGCCAGCCGCCGACGATAAGAAGCGAGTTAGAAAAACGCCCCGACCACTTCTGACACCATGTCAAGTTATCGCTTGCGCCGCGCGCGTGGGCAGCGCAGGAATGACGCCGATCTTCTCCAACTCGGGGTAGAAGCCAAAAAGAGCCCCGTTTATTCCAGCGTCATCACTTTTATAACAGTCAGGCACGTGACCGCGATACACCGAGTGGCGTCACATGCGCTACCGCCACAAGGGTGACCCTAAAATAAAGAGATGTGAATGCGCCTGCATGCTCGGCAACCCCAATTCAACTTCATCAACTGCGATCCTCGTATAAAAAAAAGATTCACTCTAGCAACTACGTGGTCGACACGCCAAAACCCATACTGAAACCGAGACCTAAAGATGTTCTGAACTACGTGGTGCGCTAACACAGAGCCATTACCACTGCCTGCCTCCCCCCTCCCTAGCTTTTTTTTTTTTCATTGCCACAAAAAGTTGTGCCCAAGAAAAGACGGGTTGCTTTTTGTTCCCTTTCCCTAGCATTGTTTTCATTGCCAGAGAAAGTTGTGCCCAAGAAAAGGTTAATTTCTTCTTTTGTTCTGACTCAGAAGAGTAAATTGAAGGCTTTAGTAACAAACACAAGTCAGTGCATAATCGAGCACTTTTTAAAATGCTTCTTTGTAAAAAAAATATATATATATATATATATTCACGCTTTTTTTGTGTTTGCGGAACCAACAAGCTCCGCAAGTGGCAGCTATTCGTAATTCCGTTGTCATACCAAGCAAGGGACCACCTGAGTATGGACACCTTCACTATCGTACCAACCAAGTGCCCATCGCCCAGGCCTTTATGATTATCTCCAATTTAGAGTGGGCGCGTGTTTGGTATTTTAAAGTGTGTAATGGTGTTGTTTGTTTAGAAAAACAAAATGTCAAATAAATCCAGCAGGGCCCTGCGGAAGCAGTGCATGGGCCCTTTTTTACCATTTACAAAGCATCCTGTCTCAAATGGCAGTAGAGAAACGGGTGGGGCTGATACGCCTGCAGCCCTTTCTGAGTTGGTAGCTGCTATCCGGACTGGCAGCTCATCGGGAGCTTCTAGTCGCCTGCAGTTTTTTCGTGATCATACAGGCTTCCTGCAACACTATGAATAATACTCCGATTGACATTCTGGAACAAAAAAATAAATCAAAACTTGCTTCACAAACCAACAAACGTATAAGTGCCAACAATCCGCTTCTCTTGTCGTCGACAGTGCAAAGACCATGATGACACCACCATTAAGCTTAACAAAATAAACAAATAAAGGTCTGTATTAAGTAATTGTATTAACTACAGTGTGCATGTGGAGCTTAGGCACCTACTGGTACATTAAAAATACCGGAACTTCAGAACAAATTAAGCATCACCTAGACATAGCACTTGTTCATGGGGTGTTAGGATGTGGTGCTCCAGAGTGACATGTTCTAGTGCACTGTTAAGAAAGGGTTCCCTTAATCATGCATGGCGTTCGTTTTTTTTTTTTTTTGTTTTTTTTTAGTTTAGAACGAGGCAGGAATTACCTACATGTTCATGGTCCTCAGTCTGCACAACATTTTGAAGAATAGGATGGATCTGCGACATGCGGAGGCGAACCTCGCCGAAGTAAGAGACAAATGTATTCAAAGTGTTGCATATATTCGTGATATGTACCTAGCACAACCTGAACCATCTAATTGAATGCCGCTTTTTAACAATTACTGCAGCTGAAGAGATTGTAATGTACTTTCAGCAGGCAAAGTGAGGCCGACGTGTTTTATTCTTTTTTGTGTTGTTTGAAGTTTGTTTGCGTCAATGCAGGAAATAGCCAAGAAAATATCTGTGGCCGAGTTTGCTAGCGCAGGTCAGCTCGGAGTATGTGAAGCGGAAGCTCGCGCTGCTGAATCCAGCTACCCTGGGTTCAATCCCCACCTTGGCCGTCTTCGATCTGTGTGAGCGTGGTACAGACGTGCGGTCGTGTATCACTACTGCGCGGTGCACGTTAAAAACATCAGGCCAGCGGTTGTGTGGCACTGGTTAAGTTGCTCATCTACAGCTAAGACACCAGACGCCAACTAAGATAGAGTTACTTCCGGCTATATAAACGTAAACATACCATTTTTTTATGTTTTGGAAGAACAACGCCGTTTACCTTGTGTTCTTTCAATGGTACCTGGATGTTTTCAGAGTGTCCCATGCAAGCGCATGTGCTCTTTAGATCTGGGATATAATTCCCGTACCTTCTTTTCTTCAGCGTAAACCCTGATAAACACTAAATTTAGTAATGCGCATTCTTGGGTGAGTCTGCACTGAAACTTGACGATTAAACCAGTTGAAGTTAGCGCATTGTGTTGTCTCGTTCCTATTCTTCGTCCCTGTCGTGAAGCGCTATTGTGTTCTCCAACCAAATTTAGGACTAAAGCAAACAAAACAAAAGTACAAACCGTGGTGTGACGAGATCAAGTGCAGATATGGGTGTTTTGGCCGGACATTTAAAAGTCGGAACGTGAAAGGTAAACGTTGAAAATAACGACTTGACAAGAGAGGGTAAATTTCTTCAGCGCCTAATATTTTATAGAGCAGAACGCAAAAAGCATGATTTTCTTGGCCATCCTTTTTTACCGCTAAAGTATAAAAGTATCAAACGGCGGTTGCTACTTTCCCCCTCTCCTTTTTTTATATACTACATTCCTCAAAATGTTCCTTAGAAAGAAACTTGTACATAAAATTGGACCCACAACAGTCCATTTATTTTCAAGTTGAACGTTCACGGTCATTGTGAAAACCTATATATAAAATAATAATTACTCCTGGGTGATTATCGACGTAATTATGCAGTGAAAATAAGGTACATTTGAGCAAATAAATAAATGAACATGACGGCCAAGCCCCCTGAGAATAGCAGGAGTGTCATTGTACTCACAGAAACAAGAGCGCTGCAGAACGCAGGATCCTGGGTTCAATCCCCACCCCTGCCCGTTTCGATCTACATGAGCATCGTACCGGCGTACGGTCGAGTATCACGACTGCGTAATGCATCTTGAAACCCCAGGCTAGCAATTGTACTGCACTGGCTCTATTTCTCATCCAAAAATTGGAGTTTCATCGCTTTTTGAGGCAGACCAAGTTCTAGGCTGTATACAAATGCACACAACCTATTTGTGTTCACGGAAACTAAAAGCGCTTTACGTTGTTCACCTAAAAAAAAAAAAGAGAAAAAAAACTAAATCATGTTTGATTGTGCGTTTCTATTCTGCCTAATTAAAATCCTGCGCCGAAATATTTATATGCTGTTAAGCCTTCTAGGTGTGGCAATTAGATAACGATATTAGCCACAAAAATGTTACTTCCAATAAAACCTTACTACGTGTAAGTATTTCCCTTCCAAATAATATCCGCCCATTTTTATTAGCGCCGAATATTTTGGCGGCGGCCTCCTCAGGTCTATTGACGAAGGAGTGTTTACTTACGGATTCTTGCGTTATATTATGACATACCAATATACACGTGCTTCGTTTGTTTTGTGCGAAACTATGCCAGCTGCACGAGCAAAGTGTTCATAGCAGTATGCGGAATCATCACAAAGAAAATATGAAAGAACCCCAAAATTAGGCCATCATTCCTGAATGTGGAAGAATTCTTAATACCTCGCTGCACAAAGGTAGAAGATATAAGCAATTAATGCCATAGATGTGTCACGAAATGTGAAGCTCTGGTCTAATGTTTACTTATAAACTACCTTAAAATAAATCTATCAGATTCCTAGATCTCACCTTAACATTTAAGGGGAACGCGAATGTTGGCAACATAAAACTCAGTCCTGCGAACCGTTTCTACGTTATGACTTCGAGGATTCAAAGAACGTGAAACACGGGGTTGTAGCCACAGCGCTAAGACACGGTTAAAAAATAAGCGAACATCAGAGTGAGAAAAACCTTGTTACGTAAATCACTAGGTTACCTGATGTCAGATATCCAACACATTTTGGTTGTGGTATTCGAAAATATTGGCAAAGATTATGGAGTGCAGACGAGCAGTAACTCTCCGAACAAAAAATAGACGGCCGAAAAACCTGTAGTGGTAGTGCAATAGTTTCATGGCTAAGTTGAAGTTCTATTTTCCGCACCGTACGAGGCCTATTGTATTGCGCGGGATGGTAAAGAGAGACCGAAGGATTAACAGAAAAAAATGTGACACCGACCAAATGACCAACAGAGAAAATTATGATACAGCAGACAAAATATGCCCACTGCCAGAAAGACGTGGTTAATCATATTTCATTATCATTATCATGTAGGAAGTGTTTCATTGGCATAACGGTCGATGTATCAACGACATCACAGGAGTACATGTTGCATCTTTGCATTTTTAAGAAACTTAACCGAAAAACACCTTGTAGTCCATTGTCGTGAATGCCAATGCAAGGCAAGTTTGTTCGGCCTCACCATCGTAGGCAAACGTCGAAACCAACTTGGCCTTAAATTGTTGAACGTCTCAGCTATTGACGAGAACGGAACGCGTCACCGCCCCTTCAGTTGCACTGGACTAGAAAAGGATCATGTAAGGAGCCACGTGTTTGCAATTTTACTAATAAAAAAAAGTTTATATTTCAAGTTGAATAAGGTTTGTAATTTAAGAAAAAAAATGTATTCTGATGAGAAACTTTAAAAAATAAAGGAACACTGTAGTAAAAAAAGAAATAAAAATACTGTGGAGAAAAAGAAAAAAGAAGGAAAGGCGGCATTAAAGATTTGCTAGTCCAGCAGTGCGAATATATAATTTGTCTGGTGCTTTTATTCTATTCTATTTAGCTGACTACTTCCACGAGTTTATTAAGCCATGCAAGATATCCAATACAAACCGAACTTATTTTTTAACGTCAGTGTCCGCTTATAGCCTGTTGACGAATTCTTAACTTTACACTTGAGAAATGTACGGTGTTCTTGGCATAAAATAAAATTGAAAGAAAATTATTTCGAGCTCGTTCAACAATCCAAGAGTTCGTTATGAAAATTCTTTAAAATTGCGAATTGTACTTTATCTTACTTGTGACAAATGGAATAATAGGAAACGATGTGCATGGGTTTTTGAATACCTTCCTAATGCTAGATGCTAAACTTCACGAAAAAAGGAACATTTTAAGCACTCTGTTTAGGCGAACCTCAATAGCAGAGTAAAGTCCAACGCCCTCCGAATGCTCTTTACTTAAGTTGCATGTCACACGTGACAAAGTTTCTCGCAAAAGCTATGCGGGAAAAGTATATTTTATTATTTCAAAAAAATCTTGTTATTTCTTTTTCATAAAATCTCAAGTGGAGTTTACTGTGTGAGCCCCATTTTCTGAATACGCGTTCTTCCTTCTGAAGCCCAGTAGAATATTGAATAATATATACAAGGCTTGTATTGCCTTTTCTTTCCCGGAATCGGTGTGTTGGGGTGCCTTTCGGCGAGTGTCGGGGGTGCAGGTGGATGTTCTATTGTTCTATTGTTGTGGAAGTTTGTTCGGTTTTGGTTCGGTTCTTCGAATCGGGGTCGTTGGGTCTTGCCCATTTCACGTGTATTGTGGGGTTGACGGTAGGAGGACCTAGTGATGGTGGAGGCGTTCTATAAAAAGAACTAGTCGGAAAAATTAATTCGCAGCTGTGTTTTGAGATTTCGTCGTGTTTGTTTTTGTTTTCCCCAGTCTCAGGGTTGTCTTACATCATGAAAGGAACGCAATGTCTTTGTGTTAGGTGGGCGCGAAAAATTTCAGTCAGGCGTAATTCCGATAGTATTGACAACGTGACCGAGAGCTCTTAGTATATGAGAGTCATATCTGCACTTCTTGGAATTAAATTGCAGAGAGGCACTTCTGAAACACATATGAACTGAGCGTATTTGAGATAAGAGCTCATCAGAGGAGGGCGAATAAACTACCTCGTCGTCTAAATAACAAACATTTTGTCCACCCTCGGCCGCGCGATAAGGAATCCCTGATTCTTTCGAATGGCGCGGGTGCATTGCGAATCCCAAAGGGCATTACGCGGAATTGGCACAAGACATCAGGTGTTACGAAAGCTGTTTTTGTCGATCTTTCTTGACGATACTTTTTTTCCAATATCTTGACCACATGTCCATTGGTGAAAAGTATGTGGCGCCATGTAATGCAACAAGAGCATCGTCTATACGCAGGAAATCGTATTATATTGTTTGCAATGGTTTTCAGACATCTGTAGTCAACACACAATCTCTAGCTGCCATCTTTTTTTATATCTACTACAACCGGCGAAGCCTAGCAACTCTTCAAATATGTTTTGGTGTAGCACGTCGTTTCATTATTTAATTTGTTTACGTATAGTGCTACTTGTAATACTGTGTTCTATTCCTTTTATTTGTAAAGATTTTGGTCTGCCTGGTCCCACGGACAAGCAATCTTTGCACTTGTGGGCCAGTTACTGTAAGTGTTTTTTCAAAGTAATAAAAAAAACATTATTATTATTATTGTTATTATTATTATTATTTCCATTCAGTGTGCCAGTACCAAGACCGAAAGGTTATTACTGGGCACTATAATAAACATTGATTGATTGATTGATTAACCTGTTTTTGAATGATGTCTCGTTTAGTTTGTAAAACGCGACAAGGACGACTTCGTACAGGGCGGTTTCTCCTGTGTCGATATTATGCCGTGCATAGCTGGTGCCACGTAAAGATTTTGCATCGATGTCAGATATATCCTCGAAGTTATTCAGGAGGTTCAATAACGAATCACGTTTGAACACTGGTGAAAAAGAATCCATCATCGCAAGGAAAGCATCGGTTTTGAGCTTGTGGGGTTTGGCATGGGACCAGCATATTTGGGATGGTGTGGTGCAGATGATTTTCATGTGTCCAATTCTCTGAACATCGGCTGTAGAAACACATATACCAACTGGTAGAACTTGACCAATATAGGTTGTGCTGGTTATCTACACGAGAGTTCGGTGGTCACGCAACATGTAAGTGCTACAAGCAAGGTAATGTTGTTTTTTTTTTGTTTTTTTTTTAGTAAGTTAACTTTTAGGATCAGTTAAGGAGTCCGAGTCGTTTACGTCTGAATTCAGTTGGATGAGCACGGTGGACAATGCTGGTATGCGATTGTCAATGACGGATCAAAAACGACGGTTTTAGAGAATAGAATCAGAACGGTTTTCAATGTCACCTAAATACACTTTGTTTCTCACACAACCAAATGCGTGACGTGTATCTAAACGTCCCATCCATGAATAACGTCGTGCGTGCAGTTAGATAATGCGACAGAACAGTGCCTATGAGAGTCAGTTCCAATGGTGATGGACACGGAAGCTACGCATACTGGATGAATCAGAGATGTGTCAGCACCAGTCAGACAACCTCTTTTACAAGGTGCGCGAACAAGACTAATTTTATTATAAAACTTTCCCTAGTAGTAGATATAGATGTCCCAGGGAATGTTATTCCTACGAAACTCGCCTCCTTGATGATGACATCTAACATGTTCGATGAGGAAATAGCCAGTGGGAGATGTTCGTTAAGCGTTGAAGGAGCTCTCCACCTTTGAGCTGCAGCATTTAGTTTTCTCCATAAATAAAGGACTCCGATAATGTTTGTTCGGACCGCAGCGGTGAAAAACACCAATAGCTAGGTGAAGGGCTCCGACTTTGGCGACCACGGTTGACAGTGGATGCTGAACGTCGCAGCAATATGAATCTAGTGGTACAGCTTCTTTGCGATTGCCAAGACTGCGATTGTCTTAGATCTCCTCGTCAAGGTCGTACGATGCAGTTTGCCGCGTAGCGTAAGCGGTTCGTGGAGTATCTCAATGGCGACGATGACAATACTGTGCAACACGTTATTGAATGCAGCAATTAAAGCAAGTAAGGCACCGAATCGTCTGTCGATACTGCTTGTCTTAGTGGTGTTCTCCGTTGTTATTCCCCCTATAAAATTGTTGGGGTGGCTCGTCCGGTTGATGCGAATAACGGTGAAAATGGCGCGCGGGTGAGGCGGCGCAAACAGTTTTTGTAAATATCGGGAAGGTGGTTTGCAATTCTTTCCGAATGAGAAGCCGCAAGTTGTCTTCGGTGACGGCTTGCTTGTCAGCAGCCATGGGTGAAGTAGGCGACTGTAATAGTGTAGTACTAGTGCCAGCTCCAATTAATAAGGTCCCTCTTGAGGGTTTTCACCTTTGCCGGGGGAGCAGAAGGCGAGGTGACGAAGGTTTCTATCTTCCAGACGGTGGCTTGAACCGCGATCCGTTGGTTCCTAAGTGCTTCCCATCGTCGACACTCCTTTTTTAATTGACCCAACGTAATCGCGTTCCGTGAAACGAGCATGGTAAACGCATCTTCTGCGATGCCTTTCAATATAAGCCCCACATTTTCTGACTCCCGCATGGCAGCATCGCCACGCTTGGAGAGGAAGAGGATGGCATCCATGCAAGTGATTACAGCCTTGCCCACACTTTGTGCGCGAGAGGCGAGCATGTGTTCGGCGTTTTCCTTTTGCGACTGACTGAACAACCAAACACGTCTTTCAGCATGCTCTTAAAAGTGTCCCAAGAGTTAATTTGATCTTCGTGGTTAAAAACAAGAGTAAACGGGTTAGTCAAGATACAAAACGATGTTGACCAGTTCACACGTGTCGTCTCAGGAGTTACTTAGGCTCGCCCGTTCGTCTGTGTGAAGCCTATTCTCCACGTCGTCTGTTCCGAAACCGGCAAAGGTGGGGGGAACCCTATGGCGTTAGGAGATGGACCCGGTGCAAATTTGAGGGGAATCCTGCTCACATTCCGACGTCTCGGCCTGTGGTGGTGGTAGTTGGCGGTTGCTGCGGAGCAACGTTTTGGTTTCAGTGGGTAGATGAAGGACCGCACCTCCACCAGAGGATATTGCAATTATTGGGAGAAGAGACGAGGCGTCTGCTCAATGGCGTGGTTTTAATTCGAACTGGTCGCCGCAGGAACGTGACCGATGACGCTGCCACGGCACCTACAACACCCCGTATTTTTCTTTCTCGTGGCAATATAGTGTAATATATTGAACAACACATCCACATTGATTAGTCCATATTTAATATGATTTATATGTTTGGCACCGCTTATTTTTATTTTAGTAGTCTAGTGCTTGTTACATTTCCACAAAAAGGAAATATAACACCTCTACATTTGTTTTCTTCGGATATTTTATTTATTTTTGAGATATAACCAACTTTTCAAAACGCCTCACGCCTTGTATATTTGGGTTGTACCCATGAGGATGAACTATTGATCCTGTATTACGTAACGTTAAAGAAATCAAGTGTTTAGACTACAAGGCCTAATAAAGCATAATGAAGGGTAGCAAAAAAAAAAAACATTTACAATTCTTTGTAATACCGAATTAGGGTGCTGCTCTTGAGGAGGAGCTGGGAAGGTTACGGAGGGAGGGTATGCCTCTCCTCCCCTTCTGTACTCTCCCCTCCTCCTCTCCTTCTCCTCTCCCCTTGAGCGGAAATTTTTCGCTAAATTTCAAGCTAAATTTAATTGAAATTTCCCCTCTCAATTTACCGGGGAAACTGAATTGGTGTTGCCGTCACGTGACGTCGTTTTTTTCCGCGACATTTAGCGGAAAACGTTTCCCTAAATTTCACGTGACGCCACATTTATTCACGTAACGCCACACGTGACGTGACGTGTGACATCAATAGGGTAAAATGTTCCCGCTTAATTTTGTGCAAAGTTTTCCTCTAAATTTGGTGGAAAAATTTTCGTGGTTTCAGTGGCCTCACGCGTAACATCAGGAGGGTGAACATTTTTCCGCTAAACCATGCGTGAAAATATTTACGCTCAATTTAGCGGGAAAAATTTTACCGCTAATTTTAGCGAAAAAAAAAATTATCCGCTAAATTGAGGGAAAATCTCGGCGCAAAATTTAGCAGCAAACTTTCCCAAAAAATTTAGCGGGAACATTCAACCCTTGTGTCGTCATACGGGATGTCACGTGTGACGTCAATATGGGAAGCGTCTTATAATGCGATCTGCGGCTATGCCGACGGCGACGGCGACGCCGCTAATCCCGGAAACGGGCGCCTAAGAGCTGTGCTCTGAAAAGCATCAGCTCTGAATATTAATTCTGAAGGAAATTCCGACAACTGCTATAATGGACACATCACTATTGCTATCAATATATTCTTGGAAAAACAATGCACTGTTCATCATTTATACGTGCTCGATTCAAAGCTAAATGATCGGACAATGTGAATCGTAAAAAAAAAAAAAAAAAAAAAAATTTGCAAGTTTTAGTACGCTGACAGACTAATACGCACATGTGTTTCTTAGATTCTCCGATAAGCTCCTTCTCTCCTCTTTCAACGTGGAAGCCAAAGTGAAAGAAGGAAGAGGCCTCGTGACAAAGCAAGTGTGTCGAAAATTCGCACCCATTTCTGACATATGCGCCGTGTGGCAGCGCAGTATTGCATGACCACACATTTTAACCCCCCCCCCCCCTTTATTTTTTTTTTGTTTGTTCACCATGTCCTTAGGGTAAACGTGCCGCGGGGCTGTTGGGCCTCGCCAATCCCATCGCTCGGCGTCCAAAGCAAGGCGTGTTTCTCCTTGGACGTGTTGTAACCGACGTTGGACCTCGGCGCAAAACACAACCACTCATCTTTGTCTTCATCGTATTTGACATAATTGTACGCGCCTTGTCTCTTCGGCAAAGCTAGAAGCAGCACAATATTGTATAGCTTTACACACAAGCACAGAGTTATTACCAATGAACGCTAGAGGATCGAGTGGCGTTAGTGTTCTGTTGCATTTTGAAGCAGACAGCAACGAGTCTAGATTTGAGTTCCGGCAGTGAACTTCTACGGAAAAAACACCAAGTCATTTTCTGTTCGTGGTCGTTTTAAGAGCAAATATAGCTCAGTGTTGTGACAGAATATAAAGTTTGGAACGTTTTACAACCCAATGTACAAAAACATGTGTCCGTTCGGCCGTTTTTTTTTAGAATTCATGGCGCTGAACACTGCGCTAAAATAGCCTAAAGCCGATGTATAATACGTGTTGACGATTCAGACTGCTTTTTAGGGCACGATTTTACGCATATAGTCAATGCTATGTAGCACAAAAACTGAACCAGTTTGACAAAACAAAAAAAGCGATTCTAATTTATGCCAAATCAACAATTAAAACAGACGACAATACGAAGCATGGAGTTATGGAACTAAGAACACGTACTGAATTTGTAACAAACTGTGCAGGAATAATCATTCACAGCTTGTATTGACCTATCATGTTGTACAACATAGACCTGGGCCTGAATGTTTTTTCTAAGTTAAACGTAGCTCAGTAATAAAAAAAACATTAACTAACTAAATTACACTTTTATCATGGAAATACAGCTACATAGTACCCGTTACGAGTAAATAAACTACGCTGATTTCTATTATTCCCTGGCGAAGAAAAAAATATCACGTACGTTTTCTGATAGGAATACGCAGGAAGACTGCAAAAGTAGACTGCTTGCTCTCTGCTTCAACTTGCACCCGGATGTCCCGTAGACGCTAGCGCCAGCTGAGACTCTAGCGTTTATTATAATAACATTATGCACACAAGGCGAGTCAACATGGCATATCAATGCTGAAAGCTGGGCTAGTTGGTATTGGCCTTGGGTCGCCAAAGGCATGGTAGCGCTTTTTGGACGAGGACGAAAGAAACAAAGACAAGACAGACAACGCTCGAGTCTGTCTTGTCTTTCTTTCTTTTGTCCTCGTCTATAAAGTGCTACCATGCCTTTGGCAACCGAAGAACATGACGTAGTCGCACCAACACGTCCAAGCCAGGCTCGCTGAACTCTGCCTGACCGGCCTCCTTGCCCCACTGTGACTGGGAGCGCCACCCGAGGCCCATGCGGCAGATTTGGGACACACGTCACCCAGACCGGCCCGGTCGGCACGCTCTCTAGTTTTAGTACAGTGTACTAGAATACGATGTAGTGTTTGGACCGGCGCGACTTGACAATGGGAACTTGTGAGGGTCCGTGTGTATAAAATCATCGCGGCGCTGCAGTCGACAGGGCAGCAGAAAGTCGCGGCAGTCCTCACGTACCGCCTCAAGTGTGTCTGCAAGCGGTGCAGGCGCACAATCACCGCCCTACTGACCCTTTTGCCGATGCACCGGTGTCGAAACCTTTTGCGATCTACACCACGCGCCTCACACAAGCCGCTTCAGTCCCGACATTACCCCATATTCCAGTACACTGTAGTTTCAGTACACCCTAACCAAGGACTGCTGCACGTTGTTTTCCTTTATAAAAGTCGTGTTTGACCAAGGTTACTAAACGACTCAGTTGGGAAACTCACCCTTGAAACCTGGACCGCTGGCGTCCACCGAGACCGAGCTAAACGCGATAACAGCGCCTCAATTTAGATACGAGTTGAAATATGAATGTTGCTTTACATGTAAACACTTTGTAAAGTTGTTGGGATTAAGAATAAATGCAGAGGTATACTCCCAGTAAACATCAAAATATTAATTTACAATTTCCTTTTTCATTCCGCAATCTGCTATTCCCGTTTACTATGGGGAACAACTACTAAGAGCAATTTAGACAAATTGTGTTTTTTACAGAAAAACGCTGTTAGCTTAATTGAAAATGTAGCTCGTGATGATCACTCTCTTACTTTTTTGAAAAACATAAAATCACACACACACATATATATATATATATATATATATATATATATATATGGGTGGTTTCATATCAAATCGTGCAGGCAAAAAGGGTCGAATTTTTAATTTCGATGAAAAAAATATATGTTATGGCGCCGTTTCTAAAACCGCAGTCGACACAAACCGCAAGTTCGTCGGATTTTTCGTTCTCGACTTATGAATTTTTAAAGAGGCCGCGGCGAAAAGCAATGTTTTTCACACCCGTCGTGGGTCCGATGCTTCGCTTGATCTCCCGCCATGAATTTTCAGTCCACATTATATTAACTTTTTTCAAGCACTCTGTGGACACATTTAAAAGGCTCCAATACCATGAAACAATTTAGGCCTTTTGCTTTTTTTCTGTAAAAATGTCAAAAACGCCTCCTCGGTCAATTGTCGACGAACTTTGACAATTAATTACTGGCGATCTACTGGGGTTACACCGATATTTTTTATGTCTACGGAGAGCCCAAAACAGGCTCTTTATATTTATTATCAAATGCCCTGGCTGTATAAATTATCATTTGCGGTACGTTTACGTTAATATTATGCAAAAACCAAAAAGTACCATATTTCAAATTGATTTTCTCACAAAACCCATTTTTTTATTTTTTTTTTATTTTTTGTTCAAATGTAGATATGATAGTTGTCTACACGAAAATTAAGCCTAGAAATTGTATACTTTGTTTGTATGTTCTACATTTAAGCAGCCATATCGTACAAAAACGTGTTTTTACGGCTCGAAATGGACTTGCAAATTGCGCCTCTTCACAAGCTTGGAAATAGTTTTTTCTTTTTTTCAACGTTCCCACATAAAAATGAAATACAGTATTTCCACCCTAATATATTTATTGATTATTTAAATTTTATTATAGGCGGCAAGCTACATCGGAGGAGTTCCAAAAAGAGAAAGCAACACTTCTCAACAGACCAGCAGGTGTCGTAAATTTTTAACGTGTAGGAGTCGGCAGACGTCGTATTGATTCGGGGCCCTCATTGGCCTGCATGAACGTCCCGCCCTTTCGGAACCAGCAGATGACCACGACCTTTCGCGCTCGTTGTGTTAGATGGGACGGCCCGTGAGAGTAAAGCGAGCAGCGCACCCCGTGTCACGAGGAGTGAAATAATACGATTGTGTCGTTGACGCGTCGAACAGTGACAGCCACCCAGGAGGAGTCAGTCAGAGTATTGCACAAGGGAAAGCAAAGGAATCGTTGCCTGAAAGGATGAGGACACCACGGCCTTACAATGTCGACGGTCAATAACTGTTCTGCCAGCCAAAACAACGCCGCGTGCGCGCTAAAACCGGCGGCGCGGGACAGAAATCCCGCAGACGCACACACGAAGATGGGCCGGTTTCGTTAGGGATGTGGGGAAATTTGAAACCAGCCATCCGTGCATGCGTGAAACGATACCCCCTGTTTGCCCTAGCTTCGAGCGTCCTATCCTTACCTTGAAACGGCCGTGCTCTCTCTCTCTCTCCGGGGAGATCCGATAGCACCGAAGGGTTATCTATTAAACTTGAGGAAGAAAACGAGAAGGGAGTGTTTAAGTTTTATTATCCCCACCAACCCGCTCGTTCTGTCCTTATAAAGGGTTATCTCTTTTGGAAACAGCAAAGCCCGGAGACTGACATTAAAACGAGCGTGTTGGTAAATATACTTGTGTTTGTATTCTGCCCGGAGACTAGTTGGGTCGAAGTCAGCCTCCTTGTCAACTATAACCGTTTGTGAAGAGTGGGCTTCTCTCGAGATGAGAAGTTAGCGCCGGCTGACTTGTTCTTTTGAAAAAGGGAAGGGGAAAGAGAAAGTTTGAGTAACTGCAGAAACCACCTCGAAAGCTCCTCTCCCGATATGAAGGTTGAAGCATAGTCTCGGTTACCTTCTCGCGCATCGCCTGCTCGAATCTATTCTTCACTTTCTTTCGTACAGCCACTGTTCCGCACAGCCGTCGTGGATGTGCGTAATAGAGGGAGGAACAGATTCGAGCATCATGTGGACGCCATCATCCTGCCAGACTTCAATGTCGTGGGGCCGACTCGTGTGTGTTTCTTCGCCCCGCTGAACTTTGTTTCTCGGGTGCGGTTTTTCCTGAACGTTTTTTTTCAATGTTTTCTTACTAACTGTTTGTTAGCACTGTTCAGTTGTTGGGTTTATTTCGTCATGGCGTAACGGCCTGGCGGTGATGTAGAGAGCGTGTTCGCACGCATTTAGTTGCGTCCCGTTGAGGGAATGCCCGGGGGAGTTGGTTTTTGTTCTTGCCATGTGCGGCTGAGTTTTCCCGTCTTTATTTAATTATTGATTTTTTTTTTGTTTTACCTTTACGTGCCGTCGACTTCTTTGTCTGACTCTCCACCAGGCGTGGACCTATCGCCTTGCCACCGCTCGAACCTAAATACTTTATTTATTTTTTTAACGCAATTTTCGTTAAGATCAGAGTTGGGCAATTTAATTCCTATTTATTTATTTTTATTTCCTACCCCTCTCCATGACACACTCGCTGTGTGTTTCGGACCGTTTCTGTGTCACCACTTTTGTGTGTTAAGGAAGTGAAAGGACATTCCCTGGTGACCTGTGCGATATGCGGTGAACAAGCCCCAGTGTTTGGTTTCGTAAAGAATTGTATATAATATATTGACGATGTGGTGACTTGCTTTCTCTTAGTAATATGACAGCTAATAGCTAGTCGTGCTAGTTTACTTTCAAAGGTTTATAAATCGAAACAATACAACGTCTGTGCCTTTTGGTTATTGAAAGTCTACTAGGCCTGCTGATTTGGTTAGATCTGTATCTCATGGTTCCCGCTCTTATCAAAACATACATAAATATTCAATACCACAAAATCCGTTTATAATTGATTACAAAATGCAGAAGAAAATTCAAGAAAACTTTTTCACAATTCATAGAGACGCATGGGTCGCTATGTCTGACTTAGGTCTTGCAAAACAAAGACGTCTTTTTCCGATATTCAGGCCTAAATATAAAACATGCAAACAAAATATACACTTTCTAGGCTTAATTTTCGTGTAGACAACTATCATATCTACATTTTAAGAAAAAACAAAAAAAATAAAAAATGGGTTTTTTGAGAAATTCAATTTTAAATATGGTACTTTTTGGTGTTTGCATACTATTAACGTAAACGTACCGCAAATGATATTTTATACAGCCAAGGCATTTTACAATAAATGTAAAGAGCGTGTTTTGGGCTCTCCGTGGACATAAAAAATATCGGTGTAACCCAAGTAGATCCCCAGTAATTAATTGTCAAAGTTCGTCAACAATTGACCGAGGAGGCGTTTTTGGCATTTTTACAGAAAAAAAGCAAAAGGCCTAAAATTATTTCATGGTATTGGAGCCTTTTAGATATGTCTATAGAGCGCTTGAAAAAAGTTATTATAATGTGAACTGAAAATCCATCTCGGGAGATCAAGCAAAACATCCGACCCACGACGGGTGTGAAAAACACTGCTTTTCGCCGCGGCCTCTTTAAAAATTCATAAGTCGAGAACAAAAAATCGAACGAACTTGTGGTTTGTGTCGACTGCGGTTTTAGAAACGGCGCCATAACATATATTTTTTTCATAGAAATTAAAAATTCGACCCTTTTTGCCTGCACGATTTGAGATGAAACCACCCATATATATATATATATTATGTATTCCTCTATATTGATTTTTAATTACCAAATATATGTAAGAAATATTAGCATAATCTTAGACCTCGCTACGAGTCCATTTATCCATTGCGTCAGAGGCCCCCCTGGAGTCTTCCTGTATTGGAACAAATTTCGGCACTCAAAGATACCGCTACCAGTTACCTCTATTGTAAACCTTGTTTTTTTCTCACGACATTGATACATACCCTGTAAACAATCGTGCCATGCAAGAAATTTTGTAATATAAAATCATTATTTACGTTTCTGATAGCACTAAATGTGTGTACTTAGGTATATGCATATCTTTTTGTAATTGCTATACTGTTTTTTTTTTGTTTTGTTTTTTGTATTCATGTCAATTCCGCTGCGGCCTTGTATTAGTGCGCTGGGACCCCTCAAGCTGCAAACGTGCAGCTTTTTGTCCAGCGCCCTCTTCACTAATATATTTTTGTGGCAGAAAATAAACTAATTTGATTTGATTTGATGTCTACTCATAGGGTCACTGAATGTACCCAGAGTACCGAGACTCTTAGGCTCGTAGTGCCAAGATGTTGGCCCTATGCGCTTTTTTTCTACCGTGGCCACCATGAACCTTTAGAAATATTGTATTTTTGTAAAAAAAAGAAAAAAAAAACGGAAAAAAGCTTTTTGAAGGCAAATCTATTGAAGATTAGTACAGAATGACAGGCGCGTGACGTATTCTAAAATCTTTAGTGTAGAAGGTTTTGCGTCACAACTAATACATTTT
The DNA here is from genome assembly GCF_016920785.2 of Ixodes scapularis. NCBI lineage: Eukaryota > Metazoa > Arthropoda > Arachnida > Ixodida > Ixodidae > Ixodes > Ixodes scapularis. The sequence goes on from NW_024609882.1 coordinate 75,213,418, forward strand.
TTAAAGAACCACGTGTCATTGGTTATCTCAGGTAGCGTGTCCCGACCTGGGTGCGTCATAACTTCGGTGATGAATCGCGGCGAGTCCGCGTGGGAGAAGGGGCTGGAAACTGATCTCCACATGAGGGATGTGTGACGCGTTCAGCAAACAGGTATGAAGCCACCGGAAGTTAGCGGCTTGTCCCGGAAGTGAGCGCTTGACAGGCTTTGTAACCCTTCTGAGTGTTGGTTCCGAAAGCGCCGAAGGCGCTGGATTTTTGTTTATCACATCAAGAGATTCTGCTTGTTGCGCAATAAGAGAGCATGCAGACCCGAGAAGTATACTGGGAAGCCATTCAATGCAAACATTTTGAGATTCTAGTTGATCAAGTGTGCATATGTCCCCAATTCAAATACCTCATCCACGGGACCTAATTCCCGGAATATGATCGTTAAAACCTACTCAAAGACACAAAAAAACATGAACAAAAAGATCGACTGGATGCACTAGGAAGCCCAGCAAACGCCCGACTTCCGGAACAAGCATCTAATTTCGGTGGCTTCACTTGCGCCCTACTCGGATAGAGGCTATGCGCCATCCCGCCTTTTATAACAGCAATCAGTGCGACTGGCAACACTGAAACCCTTTCCAGGGTATATATTTTGGCGCCAAATTGGCCGATTAAAGTCAAAACGAAACAGTAACAGTGGAGCCTATCGCATGGTATATTTCCGAACCAATACGAGCATCCATGCAGCTCTCGGAGTGGCCGCTGCGTGAAAAATGGCACCGTTGCGATCTTCATTCCCTCTGTTCTCGAGTAGAGATTGGAGCCACTTTTTCAGAGGAGACTCTTTGGCAGCTTCCAACTGAGTTGTTCGGGTAATGTTGTTTTTGACGTATTAACACTGCTAAGAATAGATGTATTGATATGGCGCGTCGTGCGCACATGAAGAAAGGCCCTGCAAAATACTTTCGGGTTTGGCGTGTGAGACGTGTGCGCGCCAAAAAAAAAAAAAACGGTAAGAGGGAAAGATAGAAAGTTAAACGGAATTTTCTGTTTTAAATGATTAAAAAAGTTGAGGAGCGCACCATTTTGCCAACTACGTTATAAATTGAGGCAGGCTTCTTAAGTCAAGCCTTCTACAAATATTTTATTTCCGAAAATACGCAGTTCTATAAAAACAGAAAGAATAGACATAGGGACAGAAAGAATAGACCGTCCTTATGTCTATTTTTTCTGTTTTTATTTAACTTCACCAACGCGCTCACGTCGAACTACGCAGTTCTGATGCTCAATATTGTTGCACCTCTAACAACTCCAATATGGACTTTTTTTTTTGTTATTGCAAATGACAGAAAATTTTCCCCAGTGATCGCCCTAAATATATCAAACTTGAACCTGCGTATCTGCAGAAAAAAAAAAAAAAAAAGAAGAAAAAAAGTTGTGTTTTCTGAATGGAAATGCAGAGCAATGCAGAGAAATAACTACTTAGCGCACCGCAGATCGAAGCACGGGGAGCGAAGGCTCTCTCCCCAGAGCCCAGGGACCCTGGGTTTAATCTCAAACCCCTGCCCGTGTCGACCTGGTTTATCATCGGACCGGAGGCGTGCGGTCGTGTATCACTACTGCGTGGTGCACGTTAAGGACACCAGCCTAGCAGTTGTACTGCAGTGGCTAAATTTCTCACCTAGGGCTGAGAGAGACGTTTCCCCTTGAGGCTGTCTAATTTCCGGTTGTACAAGTATACACAAAATGTAGTTATTCATTTTATCGTGTATAAAATACGTACGAAGAAAACGATTATTAGGTAGGGAGGAATAGGTTTTGATATACATGGAGCCTTGCCGCAACACCCGTCCTATCGTCGAACAGAGTCCCTGAGAGCTTAGGAACTGGCGGGTTTGGGTTATCACCCTCATTGTGTAATGCCGCAGTGTCATTGGCTGCCGAGCTTTGATCAAATGTCCGGGATTCTCAAATCTCCGCATTTCCTAAGAAGCCAGTGATCATAGACACTCAATGCCTCTACCAATACCTGACTAGCATTTTGGGAGCCTAAGATCAGATCAGAAACCGTTATTTGAAAAATACCACCATTACCACCACCCCTATTGACCGGAGCCACCGGGTCTGGCTGGAGTGATATGGTGTTTTGGGGACCTCAGAAATACTGAAAGGCGTTAGCGTGTATTTTGAGTTCGTTTTTCAAATGCGATATCTCTACTCGAATCTAGGAACCCTAGGCTTCGAACACAATTAAAAGTAATTACGGTGATACGTGGTCCTTGTCATTGATAAAATCGCCCCTGACTATACTACGCGACAACTTTTCTTGGCAATGCAGTGGAAGGTACGTCCCGCGTCCCCTCTTTCATTTTCAGTATACGCAGGCTTTCCTCCTCTCCTCGGAAAAGGGGGAGGAGGAGAGCCTTCGTACATTCAAAATGGGAGAGGGGACGCGGGACGTACCTTCCACTACATTGCCAAGAAAAGTTGTCGCGGAGTATAGAAACACTGCCGCCACCGAAAGCTCGAGGAGCGCAGGGCGCGGTCAGCTCCATGCATCTAATTATCAATTCGCAGCCAATCAGATATTGTCATCATCCGATAAGAAGGCCGAAGAAAAGATCGAGTTACACTTACACATTTTTTATGAGTTGTGAATGCGAAAGCTTGCAAGCTGTTCGTGCGCTCCCTTTGTTGTCTGCTCGCCCGCTCCCTTTGCTGTCTGCTGCGAACTAGCACGTGCGCGGTTCGGGATCTCGGAGGCCATGCCGCAGCGGCCAATGGGAGCCCCGTCGACGCGCGCCAGCCAAAGGAACCGAAGGCGCCGGAAACCAAGTGCCGTTTTTGCGCTTCAAACTGATGACGTCAGCTCGCTCCATGAGACAGTTAATGCTTTCGCATTAACAAATCGCGAACGAGAACCGTAAACATAATATACCATTCCCGTCGTTTCTTTTTTAGAGCGCAGCTCTTAAGCGTGTTTCACATGCAGCGATTTTGGCCCTAGAGCGGCGCGATTTCTGCCGTCGCGGCGCTCGTGCCGCTCAACCGCTGGTGCTGGCCAGAGCGCTGCGACGGCAGAAATCGCGCCGCTCTAGGGCCCAAACCGCTGCATGTGAAACACGCTTTAGGCGCCCGTTTCCGGCTCCAGCGGCGTCCCCGTCGGCGTAATTGCGCGGTGCATTATGAGAAATGGCCCATAATGAACCGCGCAGGTCCCTCGTGACGTCACTCGTGACGTCAGGTGTGACATCACTAGCGTCCCGCGCAGTGCATTATGGGACATTTCCCATGATGCAACGCGCGGGGAGGAGGAGGAGGGACGAGGAAGGGGAAGAGGACGAGGGGGACAGAAGGAGGAGGGGGAGGAGAAGGAGGGGAGCCGGAGGAAGAGCGAGTAGGAGGAGGGGGAGGAGAAAGTATGGAGGAGGAGAAGGAAGGAGAGGAGGAGGAGGGAGGAAGAGGAGAGGGGGAGACGGGGAGGAGGATGACAGGAGGGGAGGAGCTTGAAGAATGAAGGGAGGAGGAGCAACTGAATTAGCAGGAGGATGGTAGGAGGAGGAGGAGGGAAGGAGGAGGAGGAGGAGGACTAAGAGGTGAGGAAGAGGAGGGGTATTCCGTCCCCTAAGTACCCTTCCCTCCTCCTCCTCCTCAAGAACTGCGCTCTAAGTAGGCGTTACAAGGTGTTGTAAACGTATTTTTTTATTAAGCCTTTTGTGACAATACTTATTTTGTTATAACTCGTATCAAAAGGGGTGTGTCAGTATCTGGTCCAATTTTGTAGAAAAAAAACCGTGCAAATTTTTTGTGACACTTCATTGTTATTAAAAACTTCAACTCAAGAACTATTGAAGGGGGGAAAGGGGAAGGGGACTTTGTTTATTTGTGAGCCGGGAACCCCGGTGAATAGAGCCGCTAATTAACATGGCACCCACCCCAATGTTTTAGCACTTGTTTTTTCTCATTTAGATGATTTATTCAAATGGATCCATTAAAAATAGAGCGAGAAAAAGAGACGTTGACCTTGTCTTAAGTGCCAAACAATACGTATTCAGCAACAAAATATACATATTCGACCAATCAGCAGGCGTTCGGGGGCTCTGCGTCTATCAGGCCACCGATTGTGATGTTCGATACGTCTATGGACTTGACCTAGTCACAATTAGTGTGTTCCAAACCCTTGCCTCCCTAGGGAGTGTAGTACAGATGCTTCTGATTAGCCACTCGCGAGGCCTCATCCAGGCGCTAATCCTCACCACTGCGTCTAATTCCGAGTCCTGTATAGATCGTATACAGGATCGTTGATGAAAAGAACATGCCCGCCCACAAAACTCGCTGCGGTGGCTATAAAAGACAGCCCCGCCTACGACGGCAGCTTGAAGTGCAAATCTTTGATCGGGAGCACTTCTCGCACAAGAGAACATGAAAGGAAAGCGCCGTTCTGGTAAGGTTCTGCACGATTTATATTCGCTATTAATGCGTTGGTCTGGGAAGCTGGCGGTAAAGTATACTCGAAAATTTTACACCCCTCATATACATCTTTAATACACGTCATCCACCCCTTAACCATTTTGGTCCAGTAGTCCCTATACTCTTATTCATCTTACGAACGACCGCAGCAGATGCTATGAGCCGTCGCAGTCGAAGTCCGTGTTGGTGTAACGTGACCTTGGAGGGTGGGCGCAGTGACGGACGGAAAGCGTATACCGTGCTACGTTCAAAGAGCTGGATTGGCTAAGAGGGCCTGCAGGGGGTCCGCTACGCTTAAACGTAATTTGAAGCTTTATACAAAATAGTCATGGTCTGCGAACATCCTTCTCTCCCTCTATAGAACTTAATCACAGTCGGCTGGCGGCAACTCACCGACTGGACTCGAGCCCGATGCCGAGCATCCATTGATCCGTTTACCGGACAGGCGTCTCAGGCGAAAGAAGCCCTGGTGTCCAATCTGTGAGCTCATCTCAATGCGATGACGTGAAAAATTTAAGTGCAGAGGCATTTACTATCGTCTTGTGCAGCATACAAATAAAAACTCGCAGCTGAGTTTATAGATTAGAAACACGGTGCTGGTATCGTTTTAAAACGCGTTTCTCTACACGTCTACAAAGCGTCGCACGTTTTTAAAGAGCGCCATTTTTTCACCTGCTCTAGGTGAAGCGGTGCCCTGCGAGGGGGACCTGACACCTAGAACCGCGGTGCTAGGACTGGGACTGCTGTTGTTCCTCGCGACGCCCGCACAGCTTCAGCAGTTGCGGATCGAGTCCGGTTCGGTGCTGACACCCTGCCGTGAGACCCGGGGTCAGCTGCCAGGGGGCGCCCTTAGCTACGACTACACCAAGGCCTTGCTGGCGCGCGTCGAAGCCTGCGCCCTCTTCAATCGACGATTCATGGCTGAGGTGGGCACATTCTTGGGTGTGTTCGAACCTAACCGAACTAAACCAAGCCGAACCAAACCAAGCCGAACTGAACAAAACAGAACAAAACCGAATCCAACGAAACCAACCTGAACAAGCCGAAAGTTAATGAACCAAACCCAAGGGAGCCAAACCGAGCCAAAGAAAACCCCATAGAAATGACGCTCGTGGTTATACAGTGTAAGGTCGGTCTGCCTTTTAGGTGTGGTGACATAGTTTACCGTGTAGATAACAAGTTTAGCCAGTGCAGTTTGACCGCTAGCCTGGATATTTAAAGTGCATCACGCACTAGTGATACAGAAAGCGGAAATGAATACGCTTTAATAAAGAGCATAAATGAAGTGTTCAGAATGTTCACGGCTTGGTATATCAAAGCCGTTTAATCTTCTAGTGACCCAGACGTTATCCGGACACTCCGCGAAGTCGGAGGGGGTTTAGGGAGATATGGGGTAGATAGGGTGGCCGGACACTGTAGATGCAGTCTTATACATTGGCGTACCGACAGGGACAGTTAGGTCATGAGGGATCGGAACGGCTTCAATTGTGGTTGAGCCTAGCGGGAGTAAGAAAGGTATTTGTTTTTATTTTTGGATTGCGTCACCGGGTCTGGATGGGGCCGTGGTAGGCGTTGCTAAGAGTCACGGAGCTGTTTGTAATAAATTATGAGTGATCGTTTGTAGATTTAGGCCTCATCGCTGTCTGGGGGAGGCTAGGCCAGGGGGTTACAGGTGCCCGGATCTGCATTTCGTGGGCGAGTTCATGGCTTAGCTAATTACCTGCAATCTCCGCATGACTTGGGAGCACCGGATGGTACCTGAGGATGGGTGAATTTTGTGTAGACCAGCCTCGAAGTCTTCTCAAAGATCTGGGGGATTTCGCGCCGATGCAAGTAGAAAAGGGCAGCCATTGATTCAGTATATATAGATCGTGGAATCTGATGTTTGAGGCAGTTGGTGAACGTCTTGGATGGCAGGTATCATGGAAACAAGTTTTCGTATGATGAGATTAAGTGGGTGGGTGGGGGGAGGGGGGGGGGTAAAAACTATTATATAAATTGCTTTCGTAAAATTGGGGGGTATGTATTCCGGTGTGTAGATTGCGTATGCTGAAGCTCCCATGGCTCCTGACTTGAAGACGGACGCAGCGGATTAAGTTATGATTTGTGTGTTAAGGAGTGCATTGTGATGGCTAGCTTTTATTTCTTTTATTCATTCTTGTGTATACCTTTCACTTTTACCTTTTTCCTTTTATTATAAATCTTCTTTCTTCCTTTTTCGGCGTATTTCTATGCTGCTTCCTTCTCTTCTTTTCTATTAAAACGCCAGTTGTGAGTTAGCGCTTGTCCTGTCTACATGTTCTGTCCTTTGTCTAACCTTTGCGCTATTTAATTTTTACATCATGCATATCCAACTGGCGCACCTCAATATCTTAGGACATACGGTGAGTCACAGAGCCAAAGCGTATGATTGAGGGTGGGCGTTGGGTAGGTATATGCAAAGGAAGGTCAAAGAAAGAAAGTTCTGCCTGCTACAGCATCCATCTACTTAGGCAGTAGTGATGTACGGCCGCACGCCGGTACGATGCCCAGACAAATCAGAACGGGAGGGGTAGATTGAACCACGAATCTGTTGATTCGGCAGAGCGAGCTTTAACTCCACGTACTCCAAACTGGGCCATGCAATTCTCGGCTTCTAAACAAAGTACTCTTGGTAGTTCACGACGAGTTGTATATTAGACTCCATGTATTATGCGATCGGACAAATATTCTGTCTTTCGTGTGTGCAACGTTATGAGATGAGTGGCTACTCTTAATACCTAAACACGTACCAGGGTTTGAAAATATTTACAAACACAAACCGTGGATATTTGACTGGGCAGTTTGCGCGCCTAAAGGACAACCTCACGTCGCTGCATTTCTCAGGTACTATGACACTTTTTTTAAGGGGGATTTCATAATCACTCGTTACGGGTTGTTTCTTGCTCATACTTTTCTATTTCATCGAGCAAAATTAAAGACCTTATATCTGCACAGCGCTGTTTTTATTGTTGAAATTATATCAAATACCCTTGAATATTTAAGACTGTAAAAAAAGCTACTGAGACATAGATATCCAGTACTTTCAATATTCAGGTATCAAGGTGTTTTATAAAGTTGTCGTTTTAGTTGTTTTTATTTTAAAGTGCATGAGGCAGTCAGAAGATTGGTAAGTTTTTATTAATGAGACTAGTCGTTACCTTGCTTTTGGGCAAAGGGGGTAAAATAGAGAAAACTGAAATCGATATTATACTGTCTTGTTCTTGCCAACGAAGAGAGGCGAGCCTAGAATGTCTAGAGAAAGATAGTGACATGCTACGTATCTGTGGGATATTACGTGGTGTTACAGTATAACTTCACCTGATCACGTTAGCTGACACCGTGACGTTGTGACGTGACGTCACAGTCCTTGCTGGAGGTTCTTCGTGAGGGTTCTTTATAGCAGTTCCCCTTTTGGGTTTTCTCATAGGATTCGGCTGACAAAGCAAATGTTGTGGTTGTAATTAAATTTAAAAAAAACTGGCAATTTTACATAATTAAGAACATAAGATATTTGATTTCAATATCTGTACCAAACGGACATGTAGTCTCTGCGGTCCAGGCACGTTAATGCAGTGCAACGTCTTGTATCACAGTCTCAGTCTGAACTCTCCGTCAATAACAAGGTGCAGAAGAGAGCGAAGCGCTGTCTCCACTGCTTCCCCACACATTTCTGGTTTTTCACCGTGAGGGCTGACCTCTCTATATTTAGCGACACGTAAACAATTGAAATTTAGTCGGAGTACGTAATCTTTGTCGTTCCTTTTTTTATGTGGGACTGGGGAGGCCCAGGATATAAATTACCTTAACAAAGCCTGAAGACGCTTAAAAAAGCCTGAAGACGCAAGTCCAGATTTTTGTGGGATTCACCGGCTCGTCACTCAGTGGGAAACGTTTGCTACACGAACCCGAGTTTCCTAAATATACCAGATTATTGATTATTTTTAGGTTCATTATCAACGTGAAAAGGCCTTTGACCTTTTCCCTGAAAACGCTGCGGATGTTTGATAATATTCAAAAGTATTTCCATTTTGACTCTTCTGGGAGCATTTTGAGGCAATTATGAAATTAAGATTACTATAAGGTAACCGAGTGACAAAAAGCATGCTAGTACGTGCTAGGGGCGTCGTAAATGACGGGTAGCCTAATTGTCCTGGTATTGGCGTACTTGTATAAATAAACTTAACGGGCCTTTTTGCGCTAGATTCCTTTTAAATGGTTTCTTCAAGCTAGCAACAGAAGCACCAAATGAACCAAGCTGGAACATTTCTTGTTGTTGTTGTTACGAGCTCGCACGGAGGGCAACTCACGGGACAAGTCCATTGCTTGACGCCGCCGAGATCACGTTTGCCGTTTTGCCGGAGAATTGTCTTTGTGAGATTTCTCTTTGCTGCACAACACGAAATATAGAACCAATGAGAGGCGACGGATGCTTGACGTAGGGATGCCATGGCAACGTACTGTGTCTGACGAAAGTAGCTGCCACCGGTCGAACACCAACAAGGGTGAAGCTTGCAATAAAACCCGTTTGCTCTACTGACGTCTAACCCCTGGTTAGCTCAGTTGCTAGAGCGCTCCACTTGTAATGGAGAGGTTCCGAGTTCGATACCCGGACCAGGCGGATTTTTTCGGTCGCTCACCAGTCACCTAGCGGTGCTTGGAGATTTATGTTTGTCCTTTGTCCCTCTTGTTCCCCTTCTGCAAGGATTACTTTCGTCATTCTTGTCCAGCTCGCTTGCACCTTTGCATTTAATTGCATTACAATTATAACCTTTAATTGCAAGCTTCACCCTTGTTGCTGTTCGACTGGTGGCAGCTGATAAAACCCGTTTGCTCTACTGACGTCTAACCCCTGGTTAGCTCAGTTGGTAGAGCGCTCCACTTGTAATGGAGAGGTCCCGGGTTCGATACCCGGACCAGGCGGATTTTTTCGGTCGCTCACCAGTCACCTAGCTGTGTTTGGAGATTTGTCTGTCCTTTGTCCCTCTTGTTCCCCTTCTCCAGGGATTACTTTCGTCATTCTTGTCCACCTCGCTTGCACCTTTGCATTTAATTGCATTATAATTACTGTGTCTGGCCGCCGAGCGACGAGCCTTGACTTTCAATTTTAGAGAGACCGCGGCCGATGACACGACCTATGCAGACAATCTAGAGGTAAGAACTTGCCACATCCCCTCCCACTCCGGGAGTCCCTAGGCCACACCGAAGAGTCGCACGACCTCCGTAAAGCAGCTTGATGTGTTTGCTTGTCTTCCAAGCGGCATCAAATCATCAAATACGCCAATGCACGAGCCTATGCCTTGTGCGAAATTTTGAAACAAATAGCAGTGCAGCACGAAAATAAGCGGCTATAGAGCGGCCCCCGAAAGGAAACCGCGGCGCAGCTCTCGTCCATGGTCTCGTAATACGTATTTCACCTGTTCGCCGAAAGTTGTTATCGGTACTTGTCAAAAACGCCGAGCATTAATTTTATCCAAGAACTTTAATTCAAAGAGCTGGTTTGGGTTCCCTGTATTCTATATACCGCTTCGCCTCTCGGTTCCTTTCTCGTCTATTTGATGTTAGCAAAACGACAGGCACTATGGACTATCTGAACGCGAGAGCTCAGAGCATATTACATTTCATTATATATCTGTGCAGAAATGACGTTTTTCCCCTTATTTGGTAGGTACTTGAAACATATCTGGCGTGTTTAATGATACCAAGACAAACGTCACTGTGGTCATACAACTCATCTCTTATTCTGAGGCGGCGCGTACCTCAAAGGCAAAACGCAAGTACGGCTGAGTAAGCGCTGTACATGACTTGCACGCAACGTCTCCGCGCTATGCCGGTTTTTATCCTACCAACGTTACTAGAAAGCTCTCGTATTTTTGCATTTTTACTTCTTGCTAAAATTAACGTACACAGTTTACGCTGCTAAAGATACATGCCCAACACTAAGGCTCAACAGCAACAACATGTACTGGTGTGACGTCTGTGCAGGCCATAGGAAGACTGCGCTCGTGCCTATTGGCTTCGCTTGCACTTATGGTGGAATAGAACCTTTAGTACATAGACACTTTAGACATGCGCCGGATAACCACCGACAGTACTGACTTTCTCTCGCCTTACCGATATATGCATGCACTGAAACGGCCGTAGACGGGCCTTCACAAAGATATATTCTGGGAAGAGGGACACAGTGGAATTTCAAATGTCAGTAACTTGACCTGCTGGGATAATAATGAAATGAAGTGATATGGATAAATAGATAAGATGAAACAAAAACGTGAAATCAGCAAACAAAAAAACTTGGCCACTGAAAAGCCGAGACGTATTGTGTGGAGGCTGCAACCCAACACAGTCAAATTTAACATTTAGGGAATGTGGCTGTCTAGGCTTCCTTGCGATTCCCAGTGCTCCGGGTCACGTAGTGCTGCTCGCGGCATTAGGACAGATGCCCAGAGCAGCACCACTGCGAAGACAGATGCCGAAGAAAGCCACATCCGCTTTTAACTCTGGCAGTTGACGTCCTAGTTTATCCAAAACCGCAAAGGCTTGGAAAATTAGCGTGTTTGCCGGTGCTGACAACGTTGGACCACAAGAAAAGGGGATTAAGCCTGCTTCTGGGATGATCATAGAAAAAATCATGAGGGTGCAGGCGAGCTGGTGAATATTAACCATGTTGAAATTAACCTGAGACTGGGGTAGAGAAGAAACATCAAAACGTAGAAGGGACAGAAAATAGACAGGACGACGTCTAAAACTCAGCTAACTCGTTCATTTAGTCCACCTCCTTATATAGCATCAATCTCAAGGTCATCTCCACCAACACAAAAGGACAAAGTCTATACAGTTCAAGCGCCGCAGTCTTCATCACACAATGCAAGAACGTTGACAAGCTTTACAGGTCGACGCGATAAGGCAACATCCATCCATCTTCAAACTTGAACAAAAGGATCTCTTCCCCTGACATCTTAATATGCACGTTTACGGAAGGTCTAACCGAAACCATAGAAGATGTGATAAGGTAAACGGCTCCAGAATTTAAGTTTACAATGGAAAAACCGGAGGATGTTGTGCCGCAGTTTCTCAATTTACGTATTCCCGTAAATCGAGGGTTATGTTGGGAATATGGTAAAGAAAATTCAAAACCGGTTTTGCAAATAATGAGTTGTCATTCGAAGACCGTAAAGGCGGGGATTGTAAAGTCATTGGTCAGGAACGTCTTAGAAAGGTCATGTGTTCATCACATCACTGACTCAGTAGAAAGGCAGTGGAAGCGGTTGATAAGTGTAGGTTATGATGACAGTTTTATAAAACGGCATTCAGAATTGTCTTTTAAAGGCAGGAGATAAACCGAACAGGAATCAAGGAACCGCTTTGCTGTAATCCCATATTTTCGTGACATATCTCACACCCTGAAGGCATGTGCGAGGCAGTTTGGAGTAGACACAGTCGTTAGTTAAGTTTTCAGATTAAGTAAACTGACGCCATTTCAAACATTTGTGAGTGCAAAACGGCTCGTCGGGAAAAATCGGTATGTTGCGAGACTGGTGTTTTGTATAAGATACCATTGGAGTGTGGATTTAAGTATGTATGGCAGACGTCACGCTGCATAAATGACAGATTAAACGAGCATACAAGAAATGTAGGGAACAATGCACGAAACTCGGAAATAGCAAAACATATTCAGGAATGTAACTGCACGGCGCTCTGGTCGAAGTCGGAAATAATACACAAAGAGAGGAACGATGTAAAGAGAGTAGTAAGGGAGACCGTGCGGATAAAGTCTCTAGGCAACTGCATAAGTCAAACTTCACTACAGTTTGAAAGCAGTTCAAAAAGCTTTCGAAAAATGTAATTTTGTTTTGAATTTGCCATTTAGGTTGTTTGAAGTGCGACCTGCTTGTGATTTTCCAAAAACCTGTAAAACATTTTTTTTGTGTTGTTATCTACATGTATTGGCCCAACTTCCGTTTCAGTGTGTTTTTCTTTATGTGGAGAGGGCGCGTTATGATTCAGAAGTATAGCCGGTGTTTAGAATAGTAGGAGAAGAGATCCTTCTGTTCAAGTTTGAAGGTGGATGGATGTTGCCTTATTGCGTCGACCTGTAAAGGTTGTCAACGTTCTTGCATTGTGTAATAAAGACTGTGTCGCTTGAACTGTATAGACTTCGTCCTTTTGTGTTGGTGGAGATGACCTTGAGATTGAGTCTATATACAGAGGTGGACTAAATAAACAAGTTAGCTGAGTTTGAGACGTCGTCCTGTCTATTTTCTGTCCCTTCTACGTTTTGATGTTTCTTCTCTACCCCAGTCTCAGGTTAATTTCACATGGTTTATATTCACCAGCTCGGCTGCACCCTTACGATTTTTCTATGATCATCCCAGAAGCAGGCTTGGTCCCCTTTTCTTATGGTCCAACGTTGTCACCACCGGCAAACACGCTAATTTTCTAAGGCTTTTCAGTTTTGGATAAACTAGGACGTCGACTGGCAGAGTTAGAAGCTGATGTGGCTTTCTTCGGAATCTGTCTTCACAAGAACTTCGTGGATCCGGAGCACTTCAAACACCTGTCCTCATCGAGTATTTCGTGGTACGCAAAGAAAAGGATCGTCAAGGCCTACCGGAGCGGAGCCACCAGGAGTATCCAGGACATCCGAGGTGCGTGTGACAAACTTTAGATACTTCTCCTGGGAGATAATTTCAAGCACCACCGTGAGTACCATCATTGGAACAGTACCAGAAGAACTCTGTTTGACCGACTATGGAATGTGAAGCGAAGGCATGGGTCTTAGACAGTATCAAAGACTTGAAGTCTCATGTTAATGGGAGTCCGAAATTGTGGTTTTTTATCTGTTTTATGGTGTGAGCCCCGCAGCCTGTTGTCAATTCATGTGGCGAAGCATTATCACCTAAGACGGAGGAAGTTTTAGCTAAGGGACCGAAGTATTGTCTGAATTTGAAGCCTTCGAGAATTGACGTCTTTTCTTCCATTCATACTGCAGCCAGAATGGTTAACGCAGAAGAAAAGCTTGCTTTTATAGATCATGCAATCAGTAGGATGGACAAAGTACTGGATGTGACGTACCCAAAGGACAAAAGAAATTTCAGAGGAGTCAAAGAGGTTAAGAGGGAGTAACAAGCGAAGTCTTTAAATTTGTTAGAAAAATATAAGTCCGGACGGTTTGCAGTCTTACCTATGCAGTCTTCAAGAAAAAAAACAAAAACAGAAACGGCTATGGATACCTTGTTTTCGGAATCGGTAGGGAACATTCAACATTGGAAAGTTTAAAAGAAACATTTGTGCAGTACTGAATGAGGATGAATTGAAGGATGTAGCAAAATGTATCACAAGTGCAATTAATTCAACATTGGCCATCGAGTTTTTCCTAAAAAAACACAAGCCTCAAATGTCCCTTCGTGCGGTCATCATTGAGAGTGGGACATGGCAGAAAGTGGTCTCCAAGTTTCTACAAAAGGGGTTGGGTTATGCATGCTCAGAAAATTTATTATCAGATAGAAATTCAAATGAATTCATTGACAGTTCGGAGGCTCATCGTAGGAGGCGTTGTTCAGTGTTATTAATGGACATTAAGGACTTGTATTATTCCCTTGAAACTACCCGGTTAATGAAGAGAGTGAGGGAGGCATTGGAGCTGAATCTCGTTAAGTTCCAATCGGGCCCAGGTATATTGGTAGAACGTTTCTTAACAATTTTGGAGTTTTATCTGAAGTCAACGGTAGTAGAGTACGAAGGAAGAAAGTATATACGAAAAGAAGGTGTTTGTATAGGGTCATCAGTAGCACCGATTTTAGCAAAAGTTTACTTAAACTGTTTGGATCGTGCAGTGCACGATAACCTACAGGGGTTGTTCCCAAGTACGGCAATAGTGAAAATATATGTAGATGCAGACTTGTACGTAGTTCAACTACTCCACTCAAGTTACTGTAATTTAACTACTTTTCTGAGTAGCTTAGTAACTTTCAATTACATTTTTATTTCGGGAATTAGTAGCTTACTTTAGTTACTTTTCTCAGTAACTTTTACTCAAATTACAAATTACTTTCGAATTTTAGTAGTTGTTTTGCCTATCAACAATCATTTCTGCACAAAAGAGGTAGGATGTTGGAAGATCAGCTGATATTTGCAGAGGGGGAAGCATGTGGCGTAAAAAAGGGAGGGTGGAAGGAAAATGGATTGGGAAGTTTCGAAACCCCCCCCCCCAAAATTTTCCCGAGCTCCCCCTCTGCAACAACACTGTTACGAAGCGCGGGGAGCAAACAGGCACAACGCAAGGGAGCTAAAGCAACTGCGAGATTAGCGCCGAAGATTGGCGTTTTTTGGTGTCCCGAACCTCAAGGAGACTTGCCCCATTCAAAGAAAAGGCTGGTTTCCGCTTCTCCCCAACGTAGAAACTCTCGCCTACTATAGGAGGTGCACACACTGCATCCTCACTCAAAGGAGGCAACAAAATGCAGCACCTGCTCTGAAAATCATCTGGTGCTCCCGCAGTTTGCGCGGTACTCGAAGAATCGCGTGCTAAAGGGCAACGCAAAGGGGACCTTTCTGCGTTGCCTTTCCTCCCAAAACGGAGAATATGCAGATCTTCAAAGATCTGAAGATCGTTCGAGAAACCTTAATAGTTCTCCAACGTTTCTATATAAAAAATAAGAAACAAGCAGTGTACTGAACAACTCTAGGTGCATGGTTCTTAAAATACCACTGTTTAGAAACCTTGCACTTTACTTGAAGTACATTCTCTGGGCATGTACTTGTACTTTCCGAGGAAAGTAAAACTCCCGACTTCAATGTACTTTCCCCGTTTAAGAAAAAAAAATTACGTATCGCCGTGTGCAAACGTGCTCTTCCAAGACGTCATCTGGTCATTTCTCTGAGTGAGGTAATGGCGGCAATAAGACCGACACAAGTCAGTGCCTTATAAGGTGATTGTGTTAACTACTTCGTCGGCGAGAGTAAAACAACTACTCTGTGCAGACTTGACTTTATACAATATTTGCTGCCATTTCCGTAAAACACTGATGCACCTCCGATTACCTCTGGAGCAAAGCGTACCAGTTAAAAAACACTGTATAGGGAATGAAAGGGCATCATGAAAGATTTGAAAGTCCTGGTACTTTACCTTGAAATATATTGCATTTATAGTACGTTACTTCACGTTCATTGCATTTGGTGTACTTACTACTTTACTTGAAATACATAACCTCTAATTTACTTTGCACATCTAAAAGTACAGTTTGCTTGTTTACAGTGTTGCGTAAAGTACATCTAAAAGGTACTTCAAGTACTTTTTAGATGTACTTTACGCAACACTGTAAACAAGCAAACAGTGTCTAAAAATGAAGCTCCGGCAGTGCTAAACCTCAAAGTAGAAATGACATATTTGTAGTTCATCATTGACCAAACAAGCAAGAAAGTACAAAACAATAAGGAACGCAGATGCAGAACCAGCTATTAGAGCGTTTCTTTGAAAAAAAACAACATTCCGATACATATTTGGCTAGCACAATTTCGCTAACGGATCGAAACCTACGTACTTTTTTCACCATAACAAAAACATTCAAAAGTAACTTCAAACTAACTTCAAAAGTAATTCGCTACTTTTTACGGTAATTAGTAATTTACTCAATTACTTTCTATTTTAGTAATTTATACTCTACTCAAATTACTTTTGAGGTCAATACTCAGTAACTTAATTACTTTTTTTAGTAACTTGTACACGTCTGTGTAGATGACATCGTAATATGCACGTTTACGGAAGGTCTAACAGAAACCATAGAAGGTGTGCTAAGGTCAACGGCTCCAGAATTTAAGTTTACAGTGGAAAAACCGGAGGATGATGTGCTGCAGTTTCTCGATTTACGTATTCACGTAAATCCAGGGTTATGTTGGGAATATGGTAAAGAATTTCGAAACCGGTTTTGCAAAGAATGAGTTGTCATTCGAAGACCGTAAAGGCAGGGATTGCAAAGTCATTGACCAGGAACGCGTTAGAAAGGTCATGTTTCTATCACATCACTGAATCAGTCGAAAGGCAGTAGAAACGGTTGATAAGTGTTGGTTATGATGACAGTTTTATAAAACGGCAATTAAAATTGTCTATTAAAGGCAGGAGGGAAACCGAACAGGAATCAAGGAACCGCTTTGCTGTAATCCCATATTTTCATGACATCTCTCACAACCTGAAGGCATTTGCGAGGCAGTTTGGAGGAGACACGTTCTTTAGTTCAGATTTCAGATTAAGTAAACTGACGCCATCTCAAAGAAGCGTAAGTGAGTGCAAAAAGGCTCATCGGGAAAAATAGGTATGTTGCGAGACTGGTGTTGTGTATGAGATATCATTGGAGTGTGGATTTAAGTATGCAGGTGAGACGTCACGTTCCATAAATGACAAATTAAACGAACATAAAAGAAATGTAAAGAACAATGCACAAATCTCGGAAATAGCAAAACATATTCAATAATGTAACAACTGCACGGCGCTCTGGTCGGAGACGGAAATATTACACAAAGAGAGGAACGATGTAAAGAGAGTAGTAAGGGAGACCGTGCGGATAAAGTCTCTATGCAAATGCATAAGTCAGGCTTCACTACAGTTTGGAAGCAGTTCAAAAATCTTTCTTAAAATGTATTTTTTTTAATTTCTTTTTAGGTTCTTTGAAGCACGACCTGCTTGTGATTTTCCAAAAACCTGTATAACATTTTTCTTTGTGTGGTTCTCTACGTGTATTAGCCCAACTACCATTTCCGATTTTTCTTTTTTTTATGTGGAGTAAGCGTGTTATGATTCAGAAGTATGACCTGTGTTTAGAATAGTAGGAGAAGAGACCTTCTTGTTCAAGTTTGAAGATGGATGGATGTTGCCTTATCGCGTCGACCTGTGAAGGCTGTCAACGTTCTTGCATTGTGTGATGAAGACTGTGGCGCTTGAACTGTATAGACTTCGTCCTTTTGTGTTGGTGGAGATGACCTTGAGATTGAGACTATATAAGAAGGTTGAATAAATAAACGAGTTAGCTGAGTTTGAGACGTCGTCCTGTCTATATTTTGTCCCTTTTACGTTTTGATGTTTCTTCTCTTCCCCAGTCTCAGGTTAATTTCAACATGGCCACTAATTGTGCAAAAGTCCGGCGCTGAGCATCTTTCGTCGCGTTGACCGGACAAGGCTTCCAACCGAACGTTGACGCGATGCTCGTATCCTAGAGCCATTAAATAAGCTACGCTTCAGAGAAACGACACTTACCCATCTTGGTGCTGACATTCATGGCTGCCAAAGATTGATCTGAAATGACAGAAAACGTTTTTCCGTCATCCACATTTTTTAAGAGGTTCGTGATAGAGCAAAGCAATATTATGGGGGCCTCTTAACACCGAATATAGTAGTAAAAAAGTCACACTTTTGAATCATGGCGATTGGCAATTGTGTCTGCTCTGCACTAAGCAAAAAAATTAGCGGCGCCCGCAAAGTCCCTGGAAACAAGGTGCCGATATTCTCAGGGTAGCACATTTAGTGGCTTTATCGTGCTTAATCTGAGTCTACGATCGATCTCACTGTTACAAACTTAAAATTTTGATGGACAGACTTTGATTAATTTAAGAAGGGTTACTCAGACTCATTCTCTAGACGGCAAGAAAATTTTGCGGTTATCCGGCAAGAAATATCTCGCGGCCGGAGTCAAGCTACGGTGCGTGCAGTGCGCTATTCTTTTGGCCCAACTGTAGCACAACTTTTCCTGGCTAAGGCTTGGTTTACGTGAATGCGATCTTAGCGTATTGAACGGAGCAGGAACCATTCACACGCACGCTCTCTCTTTATTTTTGCTTCTAGAAACCTACCACCAATCAGAATAGTGAAATTTTGATTCGATGTGCTACGGTCGGTTTTATAGCTACGTTTACATGAATGCGATCGTAGCGCATCGAATTGTGCAGGGACCAATCACACGCAGCTTGTCACCCTAGTTACTGTACTTTCACTCATTTGCTACAAATAAAAACAGACAAATCTTGATTCGATGTGCTAGGGTCGCATTCATGTAAACGCTGACAGACAGTGTAAATACAGCCTATAAAGCCAGCGCTTCAAACAACCGCGTAGTCGCGTAGCTTGCGCGACGCTTTAAGTCACAGATTTGCGCTCTTCGCTTCTTCAGAAATTTCCTAAGCCTCAGCACGCTCGCTCACGTGGTACGCAACAAGAAATGTGAAACAAAAATTCCGAATTCCAAAAAAAAAACAAAAAACGTAGGAAAACCATTGACAAAAATATTCCCCGGAGAAGGGGAACAAGAGGGACAAAGGACAAACACAAATCTCCCAACACAGCTAGGTGACTGGTGCACGACCGAAAACATCCTCCTGGTTCGGGTATCCAACTCGGGACCTCTTCATTTTCGGTCGCGCACCAGTCACCTAGCTGTGTTGGGAGATTTCTGTTTGTCCTTTGTCCCTCTTGTTCCCCTTCTCTGGGAATTATTTTTGTCATTCTTGTCCAGCTCGCTTGAAACTTTGCATTTAATTGTATTATAAATGAAATCCATTGCTTGCATTTTTGGTAAGAAATAAATTAGGTGTGGAATTATGTTTACGCTTTATAAGCGTTGGTGAGCAGACGTATAAATAAGCTTATACACCGTCTCTGTTAGTTTAAAAAAATCCCAGCCCAGACGGCTATTTCTAGAGGCTCTCATACGCTTGTAAGTTGTTCGACGCCTCGAAAGCAACTAAAAGTACCCGAAATTCGCACGAGTCCCGAAGTCGCACCACACAGAGGCCATTCTTTTTTAAAATGCTCGGTAGTGAAGATCGCACTGCTCAGAACGCGATGTTCACAGCTCAGAACGCAAGGGTGTTCGGCGATTCCGAAGACGAGAAAAGCACGAGCCGTTTGTAGAAGCTCTGAAAATGGCACCATGGTCAGAATCACTTTTCTACAGACCGTAACTCGTGTATAGTATGATGCTACTCCTTCGAGGCTCGCGCTTCAAAGGCTGAGCTCAGTGGAACAAATACTAACAGCGAAAGTTGGCTGCGAAGATCTAATAAAACAAGCCGCCGCTTATGCCTTTTCGTCTTTACAAAGTGCGGCAATTAAAACTATGGACTGGTTTGAAGCTAATTTAATTAAAGTTAATGCATCCATATCACAGTAGTAGTAGTAGTAAACAATAATTATTTGCCCAAGCATGGGTTAATGACTGAACGGGAGACCCCTAGGGTCGCCCCGCCAGCCACCCCTCAGACGGCGGCCTGAACCCTCTGGGTTTTGGCGGCTTCTTCGGCCAGCTGGACTAGTTCGTTCTGCACCGAAGGGTCGGAGCAGAGGAGTAGGGTTTCCCAGCTCTCCTCTTTGTCGATCTTCTCCAGTAGGGCGTGGGACTTGAAGTCGATCCTGCTGCACTCCCACACCATGTGTCGGAGGTTGGCGTGGCCGCCGGAGAGCTTGCAGTTTGGTTTGTACTTGTTGGGGTACCATTTATTAAGAAGGGAGTGGCTCGTTGAGGCGGCGCCATGCCACCGACGTCCTCTTGTCCAGCGAGGGGTGCGCGGGCGGATAGAGTAACCTCTCGCCAGTGTAGTGATCGAGAATGTCCCTGAATGTGACCAGCCTGTCACCCCCCCCCCCCCCCCCCGCCCCGAGAAAAAGGCCAGAGAAGGGTCCAGCTGTTCCCCGGCCCGGTGAGCGAGTTCTCGGGCCGTGCCGTGTGCCTTCTCGTTGCCGGGGAGCGACGAGTGCGCCGGTGTCCAGATGAGCTGTACTCTCGTTGACGTCTTCTTGGGGTCGCCCAGGACCTTGAGCGCGGATGTAGAGATTCTTCCTTTGGAAAAGTGCCGGATGGCTTGCTATTATGTTTCCACAACCTTTTGAAAAATGTTTATATGACATCCTCTTTACCATTACATACGTCTACACTCTAAGAAAAAGTGAGCACCCCCCTCGTCATCGTGCGTTTTGACGGCTATAACTACCCCACAGGCTTACTTAACTACCCACTGGACTCGAGCCATTGAGAGTTAGCACCCTGTTGGCAGGTGACAAGCATGGGGTCAAGGACGTTTAAACAGACAGGACCCGGCATGACGTCAGCCCGAGTGAAGCCGGAAGAGGCGTTTAATCCCAGACTTCCTTGCGCACCCGTTCTGAGACCGTGGGGTAGCGCACCGGCGGTTCGTCTGCTTTCAAATCTGCCCCGGCCGTGGCCCCGGCGTGTGCTTCACGAGGCTAGCTTTCGATGCGGTCGGCGTCCGCCGCGGTCGTCCACGATGCAAATGCTTTGCAGCGTGAGTGTTTGCACTTAGTTCCACATATATGTGCGAGCGAAGTCAGAACTTGAAGCGCGAGCCCGTTGTTCTGTGCGCTCCTGGCTTGCATGCGCGCTCGTGCGATCTGCTGCTGCTGTTTATTAAAAAATTCGTTGCGCACCGCCAAGTCCTTCACGGTGCGTCGTCTAGAGCGTCTCAATTCTAGTCACTTACTTTCTGCTGGGCAACCAGGCGGTTTAAAAGTCTCCCGTTAAGCGCAGTTTCAAATAACAGTGGGTGCCGCCATTACTTTCGGTGCACACAGTCGCGTTGCCACGGAAATGTCATCGCAACCCGGTTGTTTGCACCGAAGTTAATGGCGGCGCCCACTCATTAGGCTTCCCATTGGTCAAGAAATGCTCGTTGCGGCTCGTGGCCACGCCTACTTCCGTTACACTTCGCTCCATGCATTGGGGATAGGGACGCCACCTCCTGCCCATTATAACCTCCTTGCATGGGGTAGTCACGTTTTATAAACTCTTGAATTGAATATTCAAGTGCATGCAGTCGTTCATTAGTAAAAGTCACTTCAAAAATCTCAAAAAGTACTTGAAACTCGTTTTCTTTGTGCGTTGGTTATCATTTATTCATATGATAACCGGTCGAAACAAGCGTGTGGCTCAGTTCGCCTAAACTGGCAGAAAAGAAACAAGTACAGGCAAACTTGGTAGGCACCTGCTAAAACCCGAGGCAGATAAAAAGTATCGCGGTTGTCCTTTTTGGTTCCGTCGCGGGTTTTACCATGTATAGCAGTAAACAGCTGGCAGCTGGCGTCGTGCTCGAGGAATTTAACCAAATCTCTAGAAAAGCACAGGAAGCTACGCACAGGCGTGAGTTGACTTTAATGTTCGCCGGACGAGGTACTCTCGTCGTCTTTTATTGTGCGGTTCAGTAAAGAGCGTGCTCTCAATAAAGGTGTGATCGGTCAGTTCTGCGTGCAGATCAGTTGCAACTGGCCTCCTCGGTTCCGCCGAACTTGCGCGCCTGTCGTACCCAATTTTTTTGATTTCAAGTGCAGTGAAGTATGAAGCATTGAACACCACGACTGAGGCCGGACAGGACGAACGTACACAGATATCTGGGATAATGTCCGTGTATTTCACTATTTCTCTGTCTCGAGGTACATGATTCGCCTTCTCTGGTTCATTTGGCACATTTCATCGAGCATACTCGATAAAAAAATGCTTCAAATGAGGCCGGTTCAGACACTAGCGTTTGACAGCGTTGCGTCGAGAACCGAAAGCCACTCGCCGGCACGTCTGTGCTTCGTATCAAGCGTGGAATTCAATTCAAGGAATCATCTTGGCACGCGATATAAGCAGCAGGGATGTCCTGATTTCTTGCTGCCGCAACGCAGTCAGACGCATGCAGTCAAACACTAGTGTCTCAACCAGGATTTAGATAATTTAGCATACGTATTTCGCGTTCGTTGCAGGTGAAGGCACGGGCCCGAAAGCAGCAATTCTGCGCTGTCCTCTTGGCGCGAGCGCGAGCGCATAGAACGGATATTTAGCGAAAAGAAGAAAACTGAAATAACGCTTCGGGGAGGACCGGCGGACGGGCTTCGCTAAAATCACCTGCGCGTGCTCAGTGTACTCAACGTGTACCCAACCGCCGCTAAAGTCAGTCTGGATATGTAAAAAGAGAAAAAAAAATGCATCAGTGTTTTCAGAAAGTTGTGATTGCAGAAATTGGTTTCGATAATTAATACAATTAATTAAACAGGCTTCTGTATACTTGAAGTGTAGGCAAGCGAGAAAACGAAACTGTTCAAACTGTGACGTGTAGCAACTATTCAAATTTATTTATAACCTGCAGTTCACTTTTGGAATGGCCCTACATTAGAGATACGAGCGCTTTCCTAAGGGCAGTAGAGGAAAAGAATATATACGGCTAAATCTTGCACAGCCTTTTCGTATTTATGCAAAATATGACAGTCGTCACCATCCTAATCGGTCACATAAAATACAGCAGTATATAAGCTGGTGGTGTCGACTAGACATGTGTACACTCAGTTCAAGTCAGAAAGAATCAATCAAGATCCTTATGCGAAAAGCACAAAGAGTAGTCACCGGTTTACCAAAGCATGCACGGAAAGAGGAAGTAAGAAAATGGGCAGAGCTAAGCGAAATTGAAGACGTGGCGGAAGAATCGGCCACAACCCAAAAAGTTCGGCTTCACGGCACCAAGGCAGGGCGCGCGATACTCATTAAAATGAGGAACATATGTCCACAAATGGAGGAACCAGACCCTGGGGATGGGCGCTAATCAAAACAGACGTACCAGACAAAAGAGACCAGGTCAGGGACAGGGAAACTGCGGGGATGAAGCACCTGAGGAGAGTAAAAAAACTCCAGAAAAAAGAAAACACCCAGGTCATCTACACCGATGCAACAGTTACTAAGGAGGGAAAAGCGGCTTGTGCATGGTTCAACACGACAAAGAACAACTATGGGCGAAGGCTCCTGGATGAAGGAACCCACGTGAAAAGGGCCGAACTAGAAGCAGTGGCCGACGCCATACAGAGCCACTGCCATGAAGAAAAGAAGACTATATACCTCTTCTCGGACTCTAGAAAGGCCATCGAGGAACTTCGCAACCCATGCACCATGGACAAGGCAGCACAAAAGATCATGATAAACATCAAAGAAGCAAGAAGCAAGGACAGCAACTTATACCTGGAGTGGGTTCCCGGTCACTCAGGGATCCTTCGACAAGAAAGGACCGAGCGGGAAGCCAAGGCGGAGATAATCTTCCAATACTATCGCCACCAATCGACGCTTCCAGCCATCGTGCCCGTCGAGCAACGGGACCCGTTTGACTTCGCTCCTCACGAGGCCAGGGACGACAATAAGGAACGAAGAAGGGCCAGACTTAATGCCCTTAAACCTATCCCTCCTGCCCTACCAACAATGAGGCTCAGTAGGTGGCAAAGGGTTTGCATTAGGAGGTTGCACTCTGAAGCCACGAACGACCCATGTACGCTTAGTAGAAAAGGCATAAGCCAAGATAGCGGCTGCCCCTTCTGCGAACAGACTACAGGAAGCCTAAGGCATATGTTTTGGGAATGCGAGTGCTGGAAAGAAAAGAGGATGAAGCATAAGACCTCAGCAAGGGTAATAATTTATGAAGAATGGACCCAACCATTAAAAGCGTTAGAAGATACAGAACGCAATAAGGAGCTGCTTAAGAGTCTCCTAGACTTCATCGCCTCTACAGGAATAAAAAGATTCATCTAGGCACCGCGTAGCAAGCCCCTGTACCTGCGCGACCCCTCCCCTCCCCCCCCCCCCTCACATTTTTTAAAGTCTAAAGACTTCAGTCGCAAGACTTTTCTTTTTTTCTTACAATAAACGTTTTCCAATCAATAGACATGTGTATAGGAATGTAGAGTGTCAATATGTGATGTTGTATCTTGTGCTGTTTCCGAATGCGTTGATGTATAAAATGCTGTATGTCTGTATGTCGCGTATGAGTGAAGTGTGGCGTGGGAAATGTACAGTCGGGGACAAAAGTCTCCAGGACGCGCGAGCTGCGACTGAAACGCATTGCTCTGCCATCTGCCGGTGGGTCGCCTGGTTTCGAGATCGCAGAAAAGCACATGCGCGTCCTACTGTGCCTGCCAACATGTGCGCTTTCCCGCTCTTCTGCGTCGCGGCGCCTAACTCGGAATCGGGCGCCTTGTACCGCCTTGGAGATAGCGCTGACTGACATGGCACATATCAAGCAAGAAGTCACGGCATCTCAACCGAGCGATAAGCTCAACTGGTTATTGTTTGATGAATTGAGGGCCCGTACCGTGAGGACAGGGTGTAGCGAGCCAGGATGCGACCGACACGTTTCAGAACACAACAGAGGAATGAATTTAATCAAGCAACAACAAGTAAGTACAGCGAGAGGGGGCGCCACAGGAATGCGGCAGACTATTTACAAAGTCAATAGGTGGCGACCTCTACATCTCCCCCCTTTATGAAAGATGAAAGATGGAGGAAGCCTACTACATAAAACTTCACAAATTTAAACGAGTCGGCCGAACAACACGTCGGCCACTACGAGTTCGCACAACACCGTCGCTGTCGGTTGGGACCGGGACCGGCTCAGTGGCAGGGGGCGGCCCTGTCGGGCTTGCAGGTCGTGACTGTTCGGGAACCAAGAGGTGTTGCGCTGATTCGGGCTGATCTTGTGGTTGTGCCTCTCCACCGAAAGGCACAAGATGGCGGCGGTTTCGCTGAAGAACACCACCCCGTTCTGTTTCCACAATATAACTTCGTGGTCGTTGAGCGGGACTCAACACTGTAGCGCGCACTTGATCAGGTCTCACCCAGACTTGCTCTCCGGTTCGAAGTGACGGCAGGTCCCTGGCCGCGTGACGCCGGTTGTAGTCTGCAGCCTGTTGTCTTTTGTAGACTAAATCATTGCTGGCAACCTTGTCTTTCACTGGCGAGTTTGGACGGAGCTGCTCGTCGCGCTTAGGAACTCGGGTCTTCAGCTGCCTCCCCATCAAAAGCTGGGCTGGGCTGAAACCGCTCACTCCCGGGGTGTCTCGGTAGCTGAGGAGGGCGAGATGGGGGTCATCTGCCTTCCGAAAGAGGTCTTTTACCGTCCGGATCATTCTCTCAGCTTCTCCATTAGACTGGGCGAAGTGAGGGCTGCTGGTGATGTGGTCAAACCCGTAAGATTCAGCGAAAGATGTGAACTCTCTCGAAGAGAATGGTGGACCGTTGTCAGACCTTACGCGCTGAGGAATTCCATGGCGAGCGAAGATGCTCTTGATCACGTCGATGACAACCTGAGCTGTCGTGCTTCTTAGCGTTACAACCTCCGGGAATCGGGAGTAGTAGTCCACCACCAGGATGAAGGTTTGTCCGTTGAGGTGGAATAGGTCCATGCCGAGCATTTCCCACGGACGACCGGGGAGAGGGGTGGAGACCAGCGGCTCCGACAAGTTCACACGAGTGGAGGCGCACTGCTCACAATTGGTAACCATGGAAGTGATCTCCGCAGTTATGCCTGGCCACCATACCGATTCTCGAGCCCGGGCTTTGCTACGGTTAATTCCCTGATGTCCCTCGTGCAGCAGCGTCAGCACTTGCAGCCTCAGTGAAAAAGGGATGACTAAGCAGGCACCCTTAAGAAGAACACCGTTGCAAACAGATAGTTCATCCATCACGGCAGCATACTTTCCGAGATGTAGCGGTAACTTTGACTTCTGCGGCCACCCGCGCTGGCAAAAGGAGATCAGTGCACTGCACTCGCCATCAGAGCCTTGTGCTTTCCTCACATCCTCCAAGCTGACAGGCAGTACTTCGGAGGTGCTGTCAACTACCTCTGTGGCAAAAAGTTCCACAGTGTCCAAAGGACAGGGTGCCTTTGGAGGAATCCGCGACAAGGTGTCTGCTGTAGCCAGCAGCTTTCCAGGCACATAGAGCATCTGGAACTGATAGCGCATAGTCTTGAGCCTAAGTCTCTGTACCCGCGGAGGTAGCATGTCAAGCTCCATCTTTCCAAACAGCGAAACAAGGGGCTGGTGGTCCGTCTCCACGTCGAAGTTTATACCGCGAACGAACTCGTCGAACCGCTGGATGGCCCACGCCGTCGCCAATGCCTCCTTTTCCGTTTGACTGTATCGTTGCTCGGTGTCTGTCATTGACCGCGAAGCGAAGGCGACCGGTCGACGTTCTCCCGACGGCTGAGTCTGCAGCAAGACGGCACCGAGTCCAAAAGAGCTTGCGTCTGCAGAAACCGTCGTGGCATACGCCGGGTGGTACTTGGCCATGCACCGGTCTGAAGTGAGCAGCTCCTTGACTTTTGCGAACGCTGCTTCTTGTTCATGCTGCCAAGTCCAGCTTGTAGTTTTGTTCAAGAGAACTCGAATTGGGGCAGTGACGTCAGAGATGTGAGGCAGGAATCTTGCTAGGTGGTTTACCATCCCAAGGAGGCGTCTGACGCCAGCGATGTCACTCGGTGGATCCATGGTCCGGATGGCTTCCACTTTGCTGGGATCCGGCCTGATGCCTTCTGCCGAAACAATAACTCCCAGGAACGAGACCTCGGAGACTCCAAACCGGCACTTGTCTTTGTTCAACGTGATGCCAGCTCCTGCTAGCCGAGACAACACCTGCTTGAGCCGAGCGTCGTGTTCCTCCTGGTTACGTCCAAAAACGAGAATATCGTCGATCATATTGGCGACGCCTTCTTGACCTTCAAGGATTCTGGCCATTTGTTTTTGAAAGTACTCCGGCGCCGAGGTGATGCCGAAGGGGAGTCTACAGAAACAATAACGGCCGAAAGGAGTGATGAAGGTCGTGAGCTCCTGCGAGCCGGCTGCCAGCCTGACCTGATGGAAGCTTGCTGTGGCGTCCAACTTCGAGAAGATGGCCGCGTCGCCCAGGAGACCAAGGACCTGCTCGACTGTCGGCAGGATGTGGCGCTCTCTTAGTACCACTTCGTTGAGCCGTGTCAGGTCGACGCAGAGTCGATACGCTCCGGTAGGCTTCGGGACGACGACGAGTCCGGAGCACCATGGGGTTGGTTTGTCGACGCGACGAATCACTCCGTCGCTCTCCAACTTATCTAACTCGTGCCTGACGACCTCTCGCAGCGGGATGGGAATCCGACGAGGTGCGCTGAGTGAAAATGGCACGGCGTCTGGCTTCAGGCGAATGGTGTACTCGTCCTTGAGTGTGCCCAGTCCGCGAAACAATTCGGCATGTAGTGTTGTCTCGGGAGCATCCACAGCACCTAGGAATTGTACAACCTTGAGAGCCTCAATCGCCGGAAGACCCAGAAGAGGTACGGAAAGGGAGTCGATCACATAGAGCCGCTGAGAGCTTGTCCTCCCTTGCCACTGCAGTCGTGCCAGATACGACCCCAAAACACGCAGCGGTTGACCTCCGGGTCCTGTCAGCAGGCTTTCCACCTTGTCAAGCTTGGCCGGCACGTTGGGAAAGTCACTCGGTACGGCAGACACTTCCGCTCCAGAGTCCACCTTGAATTCCGCGGTGTAGTTATTCACGGTGACGTCCACGTACCTAGCTTTAGCGGATGTTCCCACAGCGTGCAGCTGGACAGAGCCGAGCTTGCCTTGCTTGACTTTCTTTGCACGGCACACTTCGGCGAAGTGTCCCTTCTTTCGGCAGTAGTTGCAGAGCGAGTCCCGTGCTGGGCAGTCTGAACGCGCGTGAGGCGCGCGACCGCAAAACGAACAGGCCGATGACTCACGGGGATGCCCTGCTCTGGCTTGGGCTCCGCTTGCACGAGCTGCTTTGGCGTCGGAGCGCCGACGGGATGGAACTTTATCTTTTTTCGTAACGTCGACTTGGACTGCACGGGAACTCTCGTTGCTTAGCCGCGCAGACGCTTTCTCTTTATCGGCGTCTTCGGACGGACGTGCCTGGGTCCAGGCTTCAGTGAGAGTTAACTTAGCGTTCCGACACAGCTGCTCCGAGAGACGCGTGTCACGCAGGCCGACGACAAACCTGTCACGAACTAGACGCTAGACGTAGTTGCAGCGCTTCACGAGCTTACACAGCTCCGCGTAATAGGCATCCACGCTTTCGTCAGGTTGCTGGATGCGTTTGTGGAAACGCGAAGACTCGTAGAGCTCGTTGGCTGGATGCACGAAGTGCGCCGTAAAGCGAGCAACCACTGCGGTGTACGAGGCGAGGGACGCCCCGTCGAGCGAGAACGTGTTGAGCAGCGGACGAGCTTCTGGACCCATACAGTAGAGTAGGGAGCGTACCTGGACGTCTTGAGGCGCTTGTCCAAGCCCAGACACGGTGACATAGTCGTCGTAGCGGTCTCGCCACGTCGGCCAAGTCCCGACGTTCGAAAAGTCGAACGCGTCCGGCTGCCGCAGATTGACGCCGACCCACAGCGGGCTCGATTCCTTGGACATGATTGTAGTGTCCTGAAGGCTAGCGTCGAGGTCGGTTCACTTCTGACACCATGTTTGATGAATTGAGGGCCCGTACCGTGAGGACAGGGTGTAGCGAGCCAGGATGCGACCGACACGTTTCAGAACACAACAGAGGAATGAATTTAATCAAGCAACAACAAGTAAGTACAGCGAGAGGGGGCGCCACAGGAATGCGGCAGACTATTTACAAAGTCAATAGGTGGCGACCTCTACAGTTATAAAGCAAGGTGCGCTGACACGGCGAAATGCGGTGAAATTCTTCAGGCGGTATCTCGAGTTTCGGAATGCGTAGCAGACGCTCGTCAGCCGCCAGCGCTATCTCCGAGGCGGTACCACGCGCCCGATTTCGAGTTAGGCACTGTGCCGCAGAAGAGCGGGAAAACACACATGTTTGCAGACAGAGTAGGAGGCGCATGCGCTTTTGTGTGATCTCGAAACCAGGCGACCCGCCGGCAGATGGCAGAGCGATGCGTTTCAGCCGCAGCTCGCACGTCCTGGAGACTTTTGTCCCCGACTGTACATACGGCATTGTCTGGCGAGGGGCTCAAAGCAGAATTGCTGGTTTCTTTTTTTCTTTAGTTTGAGCGCTGTCCGTTAGGTGGCGCGTGTCGCCGCCCAGTTCAAGGAGTCGCGCGTTTATGTGTCTACTTAGTTGAGTGAAAAACATGGAGGTGTTCCATGGCTCCATGTAGCAGCCACCAAGGGTTCGGTCTGGTTCGGTTCTCGGCCTCTCGTCCATATGGGATCAGTCCCATAGCCAGTTGAATGGGTGTTCCGTGCGGTGAATAGCGCCAAGTGCGTGCACATACGCGGTGAGGATTACCAGGGACTTGAAAGTGGATAACGAATGCTAACAGGTGAGCAGGAGGGTTGAACGATCGGAACCGACGCCGCTTAAATCGGTAATGCTTCGCCTCGCCGTTGTCAACCGAAAACGCCGGATCACTTGCGGCAAGCACAGCAAGCAGATGCTCTGTTCAATAAAGACATCATTCCATTTGTCGCTATTTTGTTTCATTCTTTGAATGTTTTCTGGCCGCGAAGTAAATGCAGCCGGCCTCGCGAAAGCAATCGCTTACAAACCCCCTCGAATGCGCCCCCCCCCCCCCCTCACATCGTCGCCCCTACTCGTATTAGGTGCGGTGACGGTGCTTCGAGGCGCGTTTCGGAGTGCTTTGTGCGCACGGAAGGCAGCGAACGGGCGTACGCACTTGAGAATCGTATTTTAGCAAAAAGCAGTCCAGCTCGCTAGGCCTTACTCGTATTGCTCCACTGTCGCTTGCCAGCCGCCATGTTGCTTTTGGGGGTGCTCACTGTGATTACCTGCTGATTGCGTGTCGTGCGACTGCCCATGGGGTTGTTAGTATAACGAAGGGGGGTAGCGATATCTGTGACGGCTTCTGACTACCCCAAGTGTAGTACCCTACGACAACCCTTTTGTTGAGAGTGTAGATGTCTGTCATGTGCATGTGAGCCTATACAGCATACATCTTCTGTAAAATATCTTGGCCTATTCTTTGACAGTGACCTAACCTGGAACACTCATCTTGCTCATGTGTGTCAGAAAATTCATGCAGTGTCTTGTTTGCTATACAACACGAGATATTTTATGCCACTATCCGTTCGAAAAATTGTTGTACATGCTCTTGTTTACAGTGTGCTCCGTTACGGTATTACCGTGTATGGTCATGGTGCTCTGCTTTGGCAAATTAGAATTAATTCGATTCTGCGTTCTTTGTTCAAGAATATTTCCTATAAGCTCCTCTTCCGTGTTTAAAGACAGTAAAATTATTTTTTTTATAGGCCCCAAGTACCGACGCCGCGTATGATGCCATACATTTTCGTACCGCCATTCGCGCAACATCAGTGCTTGGAGGCACAGAAAAATAATTTTACTGTATTGAAACACGCAAGAGCAACATAATTGTAAGAGATCTGGGGAAATAAGCTTGAGTGATAAGTTTATTGCATGCACAGTGCCAAAGACGCTAATATTGGCCAAGCACCGCTTTCAGTACGACGATGCTCTATAGCGATCTTGGTGCGACTGGTCTTGACGACCCTTTCGAAGCTTCGAAGCTTTGAAAGGGTCCAAAATGGCGATCACCACGTCAACTGACAGCGTTCAGCCAATCACCTTGAGAGGTTTTGTAGTCTGTGTGTTGGTATTTGTTCGTGTCCGGCCAGCAACTGGAAGGCAATGGCGCTATTTTCCCAGATACAGTACGTTTAACCTAAATCGGTGGCGAAGTCTTTGGACCGAGACAGAGCCGTATACTAGAAGAGTTTGGCCAATAGGCGGAGCAAAGGCTGCGGTGGAAAGGGTGCGGCACAACTAAAAGTGCGACAGCGCGTCCACCAATGAGCAGACCGCGAAATCACAATAAAGAAATGACATTTAAAGAGTGAAATAGAAACGGGCAATCTCGGCGTCTTGGTGACCGTTTGCTTTGGGCCGGCTTGCTAGAACCTCGTCTCAACTGAGACTGGCTGAAAGACAACAGTGCAAAGGGTGCAGCGCACGAGCCTCTTGAGACGCGGCTCAAGTCCCTCTTAGCTCGTGCGCTGGCTTTGGCAGTGCTTTCTTTCCCCCGCTCTCAGCTGAGACGCTGTTTCTAGCAAGTAGGCCCTGGTTTGGAGCGCACGTTCATGAATTCCACCGCTGAAAATGGACGTGAGGGAAACCTCACATGCGCCAAGTTTTCCGTCACCAAGAGTTACACCTTTGTTTTTGAGTTACGCTAAAATGGCTTAAATTAGTCGAGTCACATTTCTAAAGTTCATGACTACCGCTAGGCGCTTACTACTTCACAGCGCATAAACGTCTTACAAAACAGGCAGTCACTAGATTACGAACGCAAAAGCGTTCGTAATCACGGCGCTGCTTTTGCCCAAGCTGCGGTGTTAACAACGCTAGGAACTGTTTCGCGGCTTGTGGTTGGCCCCGAGATGCTGCCAATTGAAACCAATGAATGTCCAAGCACTCCCAATACTCGTTTCTGGCCCGAGCCTGGGGAATCGGTGGCCGAGGAAAAGATAAAAGAAGACGCCGTTTCGTACGGCCGCGTTTTCCATGTTTTCCGGGGAAAATTTATCGGCCACTGGCCGAGGAAACGTTATGACGTCTGCTAACGTCACAGAAGGCTGCCAGATAATCCTGCCACGTCTGACATTAGGTAGCCTGAGCCTGAATTCCGTTTTCTTCCATGGGGACCTCTCGGCGCGCACGTATCGAGCTCCTGATTTTCGAGACGCCCTACGTAGCATCGTCGAATTGAAGGACGTTGTGAGTTTCGGACAGTTCCAGATGTCTCACGTCTCAGTCCTTTCACTGGCGTTTTCGGGCCTCACCGTCTTTACTTTTGAAGTCCCGAC